>NC_133335.1:235031677-235331677 GCF_042186555.1 Aquarana catesbeiana | reverse complement strand
ACCCCTCACATTTGTGTAAATCTTTTCTTCTATCTTTTCATGTGACAACACTGAAGAAATGACACTTTGTCTACAATGTA
Source organism: Aquarana catesbeiana (assembly GCF_042186555.1). Classification (NCBI taxonomy): domain Eukaryota; kingdom Metazoa; phylum Chordata; class Amphibia; order Anura; family Ranidae; genus Aquarana; species Aquarana catesbeiana. Next base: position 235,331,597 of record NC_133335.1, on the reverse strand, counting down.
AAGTAGTGAGTGTACAGCTTGTATAACAGTGTAAATTTGCTGTCCCCTCAAAATAACTCAACACACAGCCATTAATGTCTAAACCGCTGGCAACAAAAGTGAGTACACCCCTAAGTGAAAATGTCCAAATTGGGCCCAAAGTGTCAATATTTTGTGTGGCCGCCATTATTTTCCAGCACTGCCTTAACCCTCTTGGGCATGGAGGTCACCAGAGCTTCACAGGTTGTCACTGGAGTCCTCTTCCCCTCCTCCATGATGACATCACGGAGCTGGTGGTTGTCAGAGATCTTGTGCTCCTCCACCTTCCGTTTGAGGATGCCCCACAGATGATCAATAGGGTTTAGGTCTGGAGACATGCTTGGCCAGTCCATCACCTTTACCCTCATCTTCTTTAGCAAGGCAGTGGTCATCTTGGAGGTGTATTTGAGGTCGTTATCTTGTTGGAATACTGCCCTGCAGCCCAGTCTCTGAAGGGAGAGGATCATGCTCTGCTTCAGTATGTCACAGTACATGTTGGCATTCATGGTTCCCTCAATGATCTGTAGCTCTCCAGTACTGGTGTTCTGCCGAGAAAGTTCCACTCGGCGGATAATGATCCCCCTGTAGTGCGCAGGCGCAGCGCTTGCTTGCGCAGTAGGAACAACAAGGGAGCCACCGAAAAGAGCCGAAGCTGAACACCTGAGTCAGCTGTACACGGCGCCTGCGTGCCATGACTATAGTAAAAAAAAAAAAACACTTTGTAACAGGCCCCTCGCAGGCTCGCCACGCTTCGGGCACGGCCTCACTGCGCTCGGCATTTTAATATTCTAACTCTATGTCCACTTATATGGTGGGGCTTTAACGTGGACTTAGGTTAGAATGTAATGCGCAGGCGCTGTATAGAGCTGATGATCAGATGTTCTTCTTCAGCAATTTTCAGCAGCTCAGTAGTCGTTCGTACTGCGCAAGCGCAGTACAGGGGGGTCCTTATCCGCCGGGGGAACTTTTTCGGCAAGACACCGGCAACACTCATGCAGCCCCAGACCATGACACTCCCACCACCATGCTTGACTGTAGACAAGACACACTTGTCTTTGTACTCCTCACCTGGTTGCCCCCACACACGCTTGTCACCATCTGAACCAAATAAGTTTATCTTGGTCTCATCAGACCTCAGGACATGGTTCCAGTAATCCATGTCCTTAGTCTGCTTGTCTTCAGCAAACTGTTTGCGGACTTTCTTGTGCATCATCTTTAGAAGAGGCTTCCTTCTGGGATGACAGCCATGCAGACCAATTTGATGCAGTGTGCGGCGTATGGTCTGAGCACTGACAGGCTGACCCCCCCCACCCCTTCAACCTCTGCAGCAATGCTGGCAGCACTCATACGTCTATTTCCCAAAGACAACCTCTGGATATGACGCTGAGCACGTGACCTCAACTTCATTGGTGGACCATGGCGAGGCCTGTTCTGAGTGGAACCTGTCCTGTTATACCGCTGTATGGTCTTGGCCACCATGCTGCAGCTCAGTTTCAGGGTCTTGGCAATCTTCTTATAGCCTGGGCTAACTTTATGTAGAGCAACAATTCTTTTTTTTTTCAGATCCTCAGAGAGTTCTTTGCCATGAGGTGCCATGTTGAACTTCCAGTGACCAGTATGAGAGAGTGAGAGCGATAACACCAAATTTAACACACCTGCTCCCCATTCACACCTGAGACCTTGTAACACTAACGAGTCACATGACACCGGGGAGGGAAAATGGCAAATCACTTTTGTTGCCAGCGGTTTAGACATTAATGGCTGTGTGTTGAGTTATTTTGAGGGGACAGCAAATTTACACTGTTATACAAGCTGTACACTCACTACTTTACATTGTAGCAAAGTGTCATTTCTTCAGTGTTGTCACATGAAAAGATAGAAGAAAAGATTTACACAAATGTGAGGGGTGTACTCACGTTTGTGAGATACTGTGTATATATATATATATATATATATATATATATATATATATATATATATATATATATATATATATATATATATATATATATATATATATATATTTTTTTTTTTTTATTATATAAAAACAGAAAGAAAAAGAAACACACACTGGTCATTTTTGGTTTTCGGCCAAGTGCATCCTGAATTTTCGGTACCAAAATTTCCATTAGGTGCACCTCTAGTTGTAATAAATTCATATTTATTTAAATTCATGATATTAATTAAAAAGTCAAATATAATACACATGTATAAAAATATATTTTAAAAATAAATAAAAATAATTTTGTTTCAGTATCAAAATTTCCATTAAGTGCACCTTAGTTGTAACCCCGGTAAACCACTATCTATCTATATATTATATAGATATATCTATCTATCTATCTATCTATCTGGGTTACAGCTGTGTTTGATTATACTGATTGGACTTGATTAGGAAAGCCACACACCTGTCTATATAAGACCTTACAGCTCACAGTGCATGTCAGAGCAAATGAGAATCATGAGGTCAAAAGGAACTGCCTGAAGAGCTCAGAGACAGAATTGTGGCAAGGCACAGATCTGGCCAAGGTTCCAAAAAAAATTTCTGCTGCACTTAAGGTTCCTAAGAGCACAGTGGCCTCCATAATCCTTTAATGGAAGACGTTTGGGACGACCAGAACCCTTCCTAGAGCTGGCCGTCCGGCCAAACTGAGCTATCGGGGGAGAAGAGCCTTGGTGAGAGAGGTAAAGAAGACCCCAAAGATCACTGTGGCTGAGCTCCAGAGATGCAGTCGGAAGATGGGAGAAAGTTGTAGAAAGTCAACCATCACTGCAGCCGTCCACCAGTCAGGGCTTTATGGCAGAGTGGCCCGACGGAATCCTCTCCTCAGTGCCGAGACACATGAAAGCCCGCATGGAGTTTACTAAAAAAACACCTGAAGGACTCCAAGATGGTGGGAAATAAGATTCTCTGGTCTGATGAGACCAAGATAGAACTTTTTGGCATTAATTCTAAGCGGTATGTGTGGAGAAAACCAGGAACTGCTCATCACTTGAACAAGTGAAGGTGTGGGGTGAGTGGCGCTCCCTGTACTGATGGGATCCCTATATAGACACAAAGATGTGTGCTGCACCTAAGTGTATATGTGCTATCAACCACCTAAAATAAAAATGTAAATTTTATATTGGACCTAAAACTATGTGGTAAGACAGTGACCGTGTATCAATATCCAAAATATATATATATCTATGTATAACTGCAAAACATCAACTAATAATGCAAAGTGAACAGAAACATCAAATAATGGTGCAAAGTGAGCAAAAAATGCTAACAGCAGAAAGCAGGGACACCACCCACAGAGATTCCCCGCTGTCAATATGAAATGACATCCAAAATAAATACCGGGTGAAAAATGTCCAAATCAACCATGTGGAAAAACAGGATTGTATAAAAAAATATGTATGTGATGGCAAAAAGTAAAAAAAAGGCAAAAAAAAAAAAAAAAAAAATAATATATAGAAGTGAAGCTCCAAAATGTTCATACAAAAAAAAAAAAAAAATGTACATGTGACTCTTGTGCTTCATCAGAATCCAGCGACTTCTGTGATCCCCCTTAAGGGCCCCCACTCACCAACTCCTGGCACCCCTACAGGGGTAATAGGCGTGTATCCTTAGAGGTGGACGGTCTCCTATCCCGGGGTAGGACGTCCCCACAGATCCTGTGCTCAGCACCGTATCCAGGAAATGGTTCACCGGTTTTCTTATGGTCACATCCTCTTCATTAGGCGGGTGCTGGCACTCTCTCCTTCCATGTTTTTTGTGTGTTCAGGCAGTGGTTTGGCTCGCTGGGTCTTGTAGTTCACCTCCTCCACGTGTACTCCTTTCAGGAAGCTCGGGATTGAGCAGGTGAGGTCAGAGGCAGCTTCCTCTTTGGGTTGCCTAGCCAGGCTAGGGGGGGGGGGGGCCCTTAAGGGGGATCACAGAAGTCCCTGGATTCTGATGAAGCACAAGAGTCGCATATGCATTTTTTTTGTTGTATGAACACTTATTATATGAACATTTTGCCATTTTGGAGCTTCACTTCTTTCTTTTTTTTGCCTTTTTTTTACTTTTTTCCATCACATACATATTTTTTTATACAATCCTGTTTTTCCACATGGTTGATTTGGACATTTTTCACCTGGTATTTATTTTGGATGTCATTTCATATGGACAGCGGGGAATCTCTGTGGGTGGTGTCCCCGCTTTCTGCTGTTAGTGTTTTTGTTCACTTTGCACCATTATTTGATGTTTCTGTTCACTATGCATTATTAGTTGATGTTTTGCAGTTATACACACACACACACACACACACATTATATTATACTATATATATATATATATATATATTATATTTTATTGATCCACGGTCACTGTCTTACCACATAGAGTTTTAGGTCCAATATAAAATTTACATTTTTATTTTAGGTGGTTGATAGCACATATACACTTAGATGCAGCTCACATCTTTGTGTCTATATAGGGATCCTATTCCCATCAGTACAGGGAGCGCCACTCACCCCACACCTTCACTTGTTCATTTATAGACACCCCTTTTTTGGGGGGTGTTATTAGGGGAGGCCGCATACCTTTTCTATCCTAAGCGCGGAGTCAATTCTATTTCTATTCTACTGCTCATCACCTGTCCAATACAGTCCCAACAGTGAAGCATGGTGGTGACAGCATCATGCTGTGGGGGTGTTTTTCAGCTGCAGGGACAGGACGACTGGTTGCAATCGAGGGAAAGATGAATGCGGCCAAGTACAGGGATATCCTGGACGAAAACCTTCTCCAGAGTGCTCAGGACATCAGACTGGGCCAAAGGTTTACCTTCCAACAAGACAATGACCCTAAGCACACAGCTAAAATAACGAAGGAGTGGCTTCACAACAACTCCGTGACTGTTCTTGAATGGCCCAGCCAGAGCCCTGACTTAAACCCAATTGAGCATCTCTGGAGAGACCTAAAAATGGCCGTCCACCAACGTTTACCATCCCCCCTGACAGAACTGGAGAGGATCTGCAAGGAGGAATGGCAGAGGATCCCCAAATCCAGGTGTGAAAAACTTGTTGCATCTTTCCCAAAAAGACTCATGGCTGTATTAGATCAAAAGGGGCTTCTACTAAATACTGAGCAAAGGGTCTGAATACTTAGGACCATGTGATATTTCAGTTTTTCTTTTTTAATAAATCTGCAAAAATGTCAACAATTCTGTGTTTTTCTGTCAATATGGAGTGCTGTGTGTACAATATGGGGTGCTGTGTGTACAATATGGGGTGCTGTGTGTACAATATGGGGTGCTGTGTGTACAATATGGGGTGCTGTGTGTACAATACGGGGGGCTGTGTGTACAATACGGGGGGCTGTGTGTACAATATGGGGTGCTGTGTGTACATTAATGAGGAAAAAAATGAACTCAAATGATTTTAGCAAATGGCTGCAATATAACAAAGAGTGAAAAGTTTAAGGGGGTCTGAATACTTTCCGTCCCCACTGTATGTATGTATGTATGTATGTATGTATGTATGTATGTATGTATATATATATATATATATATATATATATATATTTTTTTTTTTTTTAGCCCGGCTGAGACTGTAGAGGTTCAAGCATCCCTGATTTATAATTTTTGGGGGGTCATTGCTCCCCCCAGTTGGGATATATACAGAGCTCATGTCATTTCTGGAATCTGCATCTCTCTCACACATTGCACTCAGGTGTGACATTTCCACCCACCATGATAAACCACACCAGCGTGCTGTCACCGTCACCTCATTGCTGCTCCCCGGGGACGTGCGGCTGGTGAGGCACTGGCACGTATCAGAGCCAGAATATAGCTAGCAACAGTCCTGATTTTATTTAAACAAGTCCTTATGTTGGTTAAATTAGTAAACTAGGAGAACTAATGAAAGTGCCATATATAATCTATATAATAAAAGAATAGAACCTGAGCGATTCTCTGATTATATAGATTATATATGGCACCTTCATTAGTTCTTCTAGTTTACTAATTTTTCCAACTTAAGGACTTGTTTTAGCAAAATGTAAATACCGTTCAAACCGCACATGTGAGGTACCACCGCGTACGTCAGAGCGACAGCAACCATTCTAGCACTAGACCTCCTTTGTAACTCTAAACAGGTAACCTGTAAAAAAATGTAAAGTGTCGCCTATGGAGATTTTTAAGTACTGGAGTTTGGTGCCATTCCATGAGCGTGCGCAATTTTAAAGCGTGACATGTTAGGTATCTATTTACTTGGCGTAACATCATCTTTCACGTTATACAATAAAACTGGGCTAACTTCAGTGTTTTTTTGTTTTTTTTATTCATGAAACAGTTTATTTCTAAAAAAACAAAAACAAAAACCCAAAAAACAAAAACCCCACACACACACACACACACACACGTTTGAAAAATTGCTGCACCAATACCGTGTGACATAAAAAGTTGCAACGACCCCCATTTTATTCCCTAGGGTGTCTGCTAAAAAAAATATATATAATGTTTGGGGGCTCTGAGTAATTTTCTAGCAGAAAATATTTACATGTAGGAGAGAAGGGTCAGAATTGGCCTGGGTGGCAAGGGGTTGATTACCATAAGTAAGTTACAAATAATTATTATATATTGTTTTTAAGGTAATTTACTATATTTTCAAAAACTGTACTCAAGCAGGTGGCTTAGCGGACAAATTACTAAACTCTGAAGTTATAACTTCCAACCAGTAATTTCAAGTAAATAGAAAATAAATTACTATGTTATAACATATAGCATTATATGTATTAGCTTGATTTACAAAAAAAAAAAAGTACCTTTTCAGCAGCAGATTCTCATTCTCCCTCTTAACTGTGTGAGAAAAACATGGGATTGTGGGTGAATCTTATACAATGTTTTTTCTCTGTAGTTAGGAGGGCTGGGCTGGAAGGAAGCATTTGTCTTTGAGACACACGCCCCCTTCTATTACACTGCAGTGAGAGGCGTGCCTCCACTGCAGCATTTTTATTGGACAGCTTGCACCAATGGTGCTTTACCATTGGTCCAAGGCTCCAAGCTGTCCATTGAGCTCAGTGCTTCTGACAAAAAGTGAGAGGCCCTGTGAGCTCATCCTCTCAGTCTGTTGCAAACAGAGTGAGCCAGCTTGTACTTAAACTGGCCGCTCTGTATGTAGCTTCTGACAGGCTGCGCAAGGAGCAGGAACCAGAACCATAGGTACTAGAAGATATAACCATAATTTTGACTGGTGGTGAGGTAGGACTTCGGCTACCTACCCCCCAAATTTGGGGTCTCTGTGACCCCAGGTCGCAAAGCTACGACCCTCGAAGCTCGATCGTTTTATTCTTTTATTTTTATGGCAGGTGAGGCTCTGCCTCACCTTCCTCCCCTGACTGCATGCCCCTGCTGTCAGGGGAGGCAGTGAGTGAAATTCTGCAGCACCAATCATTGAAGGAGTAATGCTGAAGGAGCAGGTAAGTGGCCTCTATACTGCTGCTTGTGAAAAAACACACATCTGGGCTCATGTTCAGGGTGGTCTAGACCTCTAAAATTTTTAACGCTCCGTTGGTTAGCTGTTGTATTTGTGATGTCTTGTGCGATATGTTTTGTATGCTCCGCTTGTATTTTTCAAAATTTCATTAAATGAAATCTGAACAAAATAAATAAATTTTATAATAATATATATATATATATATATATATATATATATATATATATATATATATATATATATATATATATATATATATATATATATATATATATATATATATATATATATATATATAATTAAAATGTTGACGCTGCATGACAGATATGCTGAAAGAAGCGCATGGGGGGAGGGGTCATCCTCCGGGGCAATCAGAAGGCCACACTGTTATCCAAATGGCCCCTTAAGGATACAATAAGATATCTGTGAGCAGACACACTTGTAAAGGGTTTTGTGCAAAAAGTTTATTACTGCACTGAAAGCAGAACGGAAACCAAACCAGGAAATAAGCTGAGAGAGCCAGAGAGACTTCATAAATATATCACCTAGAAGAACAGAGACTTCCTGCCATGTGACAACAGTTGTGACATCCACTTTTACCTAATAGATGTCACTGAGACCATCCACTGCGCCAACAGAGAGAGCCGGGGGGTGTGTGTGGGGGGGGGGGGGGGGGGCAGGAGAACACAAGAGCCTAGAACCCACAACATGTAACACGAAGCACCAGGCCAACAGAGAGGACCTGGAGGATTCCCACATCATATAACCCAACATATCGAGCCAGCAGAGAGAACCTGGGGGAGCCTGAGAGTCTAGAGGGAGCCCACCCCATACAACCCAAAGTACCAGGCCAACAGAAAGAACCTGGTGGAAGTCCACACCATATAACCCAACATAACCTGGGGAAGCCTGAGAGTCTAGGCTCTAGGGGGAGCCCACACCACACAACCCAAAGTACCAGGCCAACAGAGAGAGCCTGGAGGGCGAGCCTGCACCATACAACCCAACGTATAGATCCAACAGAGAGAGCCTAGGGGGAGCCTGCACCATACAACCCAACGTATAGATCCAATAGAGAGAGCCTAGGGGGAGCCTGCACCATACAACCCAATGTATAGAGACAACAGAGAGCTGGGGGGGAGCAGGGGAACCTGAGAGTCTAGGGGTATCCCACACCATAGAACCCAAAGTACTGTACTGAGCCAACAAAGAGAGCCTATGGGGGGGTGGGGAGCCTGGAAGCCCGCACCATACAACTTAACATATCAAGCCAGCAGAGAGCCTGGGGGGAGCCCGCACTATACATCTCAACGTACCAAGCCATCAGAAAGAGCCTGGGGGAGCCTGCAATATACAATCCAAAAAACCAGGGCAAAAGAGAGTGAGCCGCCTAGGGGGGCCCGCACCATAGAAAGCAATGTATCCAGCTAACAGAGTCTAGGGGGGCCCCTGCACCATACAACCCAATGTATCAAGCCAAGAGAGTCTTGGGAGGGGTCCAGTCTATACGACCTAATGTATCAAGTCAACAGAGAGTGCCTGGGGGAGCCCGCACTACACAACCCAATGTATTGAGCGAACAGAGAGAGTCTGGGGGAAGCACACACCATACAACCCAACGTATCGAGCTAACAGAGTCTAGGGGCCCCACCCTGCACCATACAATCCAATGTATCGAGCCAACAGAGAGAACCTGGGGGTAGCCCAAACCATACAACCCAAAGTACTGAGTCAACAGAGAGAGCCTGGAGGGAGTTGGGGAACCCGAGAGCTTGGGAGAAGCCCACACGAAAAAAGCCTAATATATCAAGCCAACAAAAAGTGTCTGGGAGGAACTAAGGGTAACTGGGGAGAGTTTGCACAAAATACAACCCAACCCACCGAGAAATCACCACATCGCACAGTCAACACATTTTGGGTGTCATAGAACACCCCTTTACACAGCCAACATATTTAGGTGGTCAAAGAATGCTCCTCCATACAACCAATGTCTTTCAGGGATCAGAAAAAACACCTTCACAGAGCGAACGCATTTCAGGGGTCAGGGAATGCCCCTTTACGTTGCCAACATGTTTTGGGGGTCAGAGAATGCCCTTTTACTGAGTCAATATGGTTGGGCGCAATGGGCGTCAAGGAACTGCCCTTCATCAGGGCTTTATGTGAAGGATAATGTATGTTGGACTGAATATCTGCTATGCGGCGGTTGTACCGGGAGAGAGGGGAGGAGACGTTGGCTCCAGTTCCTGGTCCAGAGATGCGAGAAACAAAACCCCGAAGTAAGGTGGGTGCCCAACAGCTGACTGTCCAGATCTGAACCGCGCACTCCCATTCATTCCTATGGAGAATTTGTACTCCACCATGGTATGTTTGGATTTTATCTAAATGGCCAGACACAGGCCATGTAATGTGAATCTGAGAACGCACAGGGTGGGGGAGGGGAATTTAAGGCACCATCATCCAATTCTAAGATATTAGTTTTGGATGCAATCAGTGCCATCATTGTATCTACAACCCGGTATTAAAGTGGAACTCCGGCTGTGGGTTTCCAATAGAGTAAAGAACATTTGGAACACCTGTCCGATTTTTGGACTGCGGTGCAGATTTTCCCTAAAAGCTTTCTTTGGTGACACCGGGACAGGAAAAGAGGTAACGAGCGTCACCTGAAGACACAAAAAAAAAAGAAAAAAAAAAAAAAAAACCATGAAAAACAACCCCCCCCCCATTTATAAGGGGTTTTCTTGTCACTTTACCTGTCCCTGTGACAACCTGGACAGGAAGTGAGGGGAATCACTGTCCGCTCATTCACTTTAACATTGTATTGGTTGATTACATGGATCGCACAAATACAGTGCCTCAATATTGAACCCTATGGACTAAGACTGGGATGCCATTAAAGTTCACGTTGCGTGTAAAGGCAGGCGTCCCAATACTTTTGGTAATGTACAGTGCCTTGAAAAAGTATTTTTACCCCTTGAAATTTTCCAAATTTTGTCATGTTACAACCAAAAACGTAAATGTACTTTATTGGGATTTTATGTGATAAACCAACACAAAGTGGCACATAATTGTGAAGTGGAAGGAAAATGATAAATGGTTTTCAAAATGTTTTACAAATAAATATGTGAAAAGTGTGGGGGGTACATTTGTATGGCGCCCCCCGGAGTCAATACTTTGTAGAACCTCCTTTCTCTGCAATTACAGCTGCAAGTCTTTTTGGGGATGTCTCTACCAGCTTTGCACATCTAGAGAGGGACATTTCTGCCCATTCTTCTTCTTTGTAAAATATCTCAAGCTCTGTCAGATTGGATGGAGAGCGTCTGTGAACAGCAAATTTTCAAGCCTTGCCACAGATTCTCAATGGGATTTAGGTCTGGACTGTGACTGGGCCATTCTAACACATGAATATGCTTTGATCTAAACCATTCCATTGTAGCTCTGGCTGTATGTTTAGGGTCGTTGTCCTGCTGGAAGGTGAACCTCCGCCCCAGTCTCAAGTCTTTTGTAGACTCTAACAGGTTTTCTTCTAAGATTGTCCTGTATTTGTCTCCATCCATCTTCCCATCAACTCTGATCGGCTTCCCTGTCCCTGCTGAAGAAAAGCATCCCCACCACATGATGCTGCCACCACCATGTTTCACGGTGGGGATGGTGTGTTCAGGGTGATGTGCAGTGTTCGTTTTCCGTCACACATAGCGTTTCGCTTTTAGGCCAAAAAGTTCATATTTGGTCTCACCTGACCAGAGCACCTTCTTCCACATGTTTGCTGTGTCCTCCACATGGCTTCTCACAAACTACAAACAGGACTTCTTATGACTTTCTTTCACCAATGTCTTTCTTCTTGTCACTCTTCCATAAAGGGCAGATTTGTGGAGAACACGACTAATAGTTGTCCTGTGGACAGATTCTCCCACCTGAGCTGTGGATCTCTGCAGCTCCTCCAGAGTTACCATGGACCTCTTGGCTGCTTCCCTGATGAATGTTCTCCTTGTCCAGCCGGTCAGTTTAGGTGGACGGCCATGTCTTTAGGGGCAGTAGAAAAAATTGACAGCCTGTACATTCAGGAGCAGAAGCTGTTGTGCCATACTCTTTCCATTTTCCGATGATGGATTGAACAGAGCTCCGTGAGATGTTCAAAGCTTGGGGAGATTTTTTTATAACCTAACCCTGCTTTATACTTCTCCACAACTTTATCCCTGACCTGTCTGGTGTGTTCCTTGGCCTTCATGATGCTGTTTGTTCACTAAGGTTCTGTAACAAACCTCTGAGGGCTTCACAGAACAGCTATATTTATACTGAGATTAAATTACACACAGGTGGACTCTATGTACCAATTAGGTGACTTCTGAAAGGCAATTGGTTCCACTAGATTTTAGTTAGGGGTATCAGAGTAAAGAGGGCTGAATACAAATGTACTCCCCCCCACACACACACACACACACACTTTTCACATATTTATTTGTAAAAAAAATGTTGAAAACCATTTATCATTTTCCCTCCACTTCACAATTGGTGGGAGCTAGGACGCCTGTATTCGCGTCGTTTTCCCGGCCAATCGCGTTGTTTTCCCGGCGGTGGGAGCCAGGACGCCTGTATTTGCGTCGTTTTCCCAGCTAATCGAGTCATTTTCCCGGCGGTGGGAGCCAGGACGCCTGTGTTTGCGTCGTTTTCCTGGCTAATCGCGTAGTTTTCTCGGCGGTGGGAGCCGGGAAGCTCTACTAACTCCTGGAATAGCTCTGGTGAAGAAAACAGTCTGTAGGAACACGTCAGCCTCCCTGGACAAGGCTGTGCAACCGGATCTGCAGCTGCCTCGCCGCGTCCCAGACAGGAAGGAGTTAACCCCTCCCTCTCGGCCTAATCCGATCCCTTGTAAACAGACCCCACGTGCCCCGTGATCACATGACGTGTCTCGGCATGTGACTCCCATGTAATCCATAAGCATATGACCCGGTGGGGGGGTGGGGGGGCGCCCCATGACCAGCACATGTGGGGTTAACTCAGCACAATGGAGGAAATAGTTTGTTACTTTTGTTACTTATTAACAATAAAGGTTACAATGAGATCATTCACACACAGAGATACAACTGCAACTCATGTGTATAAAAGACAGGGGGTGCTTTGTATCCCCACTGGGGGGGGGGGGGGGATTCCACCTCTGTGTCCTGGTGTCACCAAGACAGGAAGTGACATCCCAAAAAATGTTATAGTAGTCACCAGAACAAGAAATAAAAAGTTTCCAATGGGGACACTTGCTCTGGTGACAACTAAGAGGGTACCTCTTGTCTTTCCACCCACCTTGTCTCAGCATCAGGGAGGAGGACAGAACTCCTGTTACAGATCCATCGCCTCTCTGTGCGGCTGCAAGACCCCCCCTGGTCCCGCAGCCACAGGAAGCGAGGGGAAATCTTCCAACGGGGACACTTGCTCTGGTAATAGCTTAGAGGATATCACTTTGGGAGAGATAGCCTCCCACTTCCTATTGTGTCACCAGAACAGGGAATGAAGGGAAATCTTTCAACGGGGACACCTGCTCTAGTAATAGCTTAGAGGTTATCACTTTGGGAGAGATAGCCTCCCACGTCCTATTGTGTCACCAGAACAGGAAGCGAGGGCGAATCTTCCAATGGGGACACATGCTCCAGTAACAACTAAAAGCGTTTCCCTTTGGGAGAGATATCCTCTCACTTCCTATTGTGTCGCCAGAGCAGGAAGTGAAGAAAATTCTTCCTAAAAGGAACACAGACAGTAGAAATAAACTGAGGGTGTTTAACCCCTTCCTAATCTGCCCAAAACTAAAAGCAGACCTAATGGAAAGTGTGAAGAAACTCGCTGACAATGAACTAATTCAGGCGCGGTTTGATATCAGTTGGTCCCAGATTCAGGGTTACTGACTCTTTAAAATGACCGTGGAAAGGTGCAAACCTGATATAAGCCCCACCCAGCGTTCTCTGATTGGGTGACGCAGGTAGAAGGACGCCACTCACAGTGGCACCATGTAAAAAAAGTCAGTGGTATCCTTTATACCACTGCTGATTTATGATTGGGTAAATCACTCGCTATCAAAATGTCTACAGATCAGATCTAAAAATAAAATAAATTATAATCAAATAAAAATAAATTCCAGGAAACTCGTGACGAAACATGTTGGGAGGAGGGGTCTGTGTATGGGATGATCACTACTGGCTTTCAGAGAGTGCTGGAGGCTGAAGCTTTGTAAATACCAATAGAAATTCACATGAACATTTGTTAGAATTTTTTTTAGAGAACATTCAATTGTCGTTGAAAAGTAGTTCAAGTTTTAGTTTGCTTTTAACATTCGATGTTGGAACGAATGGACTTTATCGAACGAAAACCACAATGTTAACAATTCGTACAATTGAGAAACATTTTCCATCCCGCTCCTTCGAATCTTCCTGAAAATGAACGTCGATTTGACACCAATAATGATTAGAAGAACGAACGATCGTTCTTATATTTCACTAGTGTTTACCCAGCTTGAGACATCGGAGTCTGCGATTGGCTGGTGGGAGACGGTGGCTGCGGTTTGTGAATCCCAACACAATAGAAAGTGGCGCGGTCTGCGAGCGGCGTGCTATTGGAGCTCTCTGTGTGTGTATGAGGCGCAGTATATGCGGAAACAGTCAATGATAGGACGGACGCATCGATCTAATAAATCGCATTACCCGAACATTGGCCAGGTCAGATTGGCGAGGTTCTGCCACGATTGTCCAGGGAAAGATCGCCCTGCAATCGCAGCAAACCACAGCGCATAAAAGCTTGTCTTCCAAAAAAAAGTTCAGGAGCTTCTTTTGGCCGACATGCTTCACACAATGCGGTTTGCCGCGATCGCAGGGCGGTTTATCGCGGGACAATCGTGGCAGAACTGCACTGCGGTTTTAGGTGTCATTTAAATGAATGGCATCTGAAATGAAATGTGCGTTGTGAGATTTGTCATGCACACGTGGGCGTTGTGAAATCGCGGGCAGAATCACAGCAAATATAAATTTGAAATGCCCAGATGTGCATGCAGACAGGAGGGTAAGATGAGAGAGTACTTATAAGGGGCAAGGAAAGGGGCACACATAGGGGACAAGGGGGTGTTGGGTGGGGGGGGGACATGGGGGCACTTATAGGGGGATGAGGCGGACACTTACAGGGAGCAGGGGGGCAATTATAGGTGAGAAGGGAACACTTATAGGGGAGGGGGAAACTTATAAGAGGGGGGGGGGAACACTTAAAAGGTGTCAGATGGCACTTATTAGGGTGTAGGGTGGCACAGGGGAGAGGTGCACTTATAGGGGTAAGGGGGACACTTAAAGAGAGCAGGGGGGTCAATTATTGGCGAGAGTGGGGAGAAGGGAACACTTATAGGGGAGGGGGGAATTTAAGGGGGGCACACTTATAGGGGTCATATGGCACTTATTAGGGTGTAGGGTGGCACAGGGGAGAGGGTGCACTTATAGGGGTAAGGGGGACACTTAAAGGGAGCAGGGGGGCAATTATAGGTGAGAGTGGGGAGAAGGGAGCACTTATAGGAGGAGGGGGAAACTTATAAGGGGGAGGAGGGAGGCACACTTATAAGGGTCTGATGGCACAGGGGAGAGGGGAAAACTTATAGGGGTCAAATGGCACTTATTAGGGGGAACGCTGGCACAGAGGGAGAAGGGAACTTATGGGGGGGGGGGACACTTATAGGGGTCAGAGGGCACAGGGGAGAGGGTGCACTTATGGGGGGGGGTGGCACAGGGGGGAGAAAGGTACTTATAGGTGTCAGATGGCACAGGAGAGAGGGGGCACTTATTAGGGTCCGATGGCACTTATTAGGGGAAGGGGGGGGGGGGGGGGCACTCATAGGGGGAGGGACACTTTTAGGGATCAGATGACACAGGGGAGAGGAGGCACTTATAGGTGGGAGGACGACACTTATAGGGGTCAAAGGGCACCCATTAGAGGGTAGGGTGGCACAGGGGAGAGGGTGAAACTTATAGGGGTCAGATGGCACAGCAGGAGAAGGGCACTTATTCGGGGGGGGGGGGGGGCTTATAGGGGTCAGATGCCATTTATTAGGGGGTAGGGTGGCACAGGGGAGAGGGAGAAACTTATAGGGAGAGGAGGGACACTTATAGGGGTCAGGTGGCACTTATATGGGACAGGAGGAAGGGTGGCACAGGGGAGAGGAGGACACTTATAGGGGACAGGTGGCATCTATAGGGGAGGGGGCACCTGTAGAGGAAGGTGGGGGGCATTTATGGGAGGGGGGGGGCACCTGTACTGTAGAGGAAGGCGGGGAGCATTTATGGGGGTGTCACCAGATGTCCCTGTCAGTCCCCCGGTACTCACAGCGCTGAGGATCCTCAGGATGGTCTCCGGTCTCCGCAGGAATTCCCCCGGGTTGAAGCTCCCCCCGGCATTGCTCGCCCCGTACGCTCCGCTCTGCATGCTGACGATCCGACTTCCTAGTCCCGGCCCGGCACTCCCCCAACTCACCGAGCCGGGGCGCCACCACCACGCCCAGCCCGAGTCACCAGAGCTCCGCCACTCCCCCTGCTGGTAGAAGCGGATCCTGCACCTCCCCTCCCCGATCCCTCCACTGATACAATGTAACAGAAGTATAAAAAGTGAAAGAAGGCGGAAGAGATCAATAAACGATTATTGGGCTCAGAGAACAAAGTGATGGCTGATCGATGTATTGTATGTTTAGCTATTAAATATAATACCTTCGAGATGAAACTGTTTTTGTTTTATTTACTTCGGTTTGCTTTGATGTTATTATTATTTATTTGTATTATTATTATTATTATTATACATTGGTATTATGTTGCAAAGCTTCTGCTCTGTTGTCCTTATTACGTGATAAATAGAGAAATATTTTTGGATGATTTGTATTACTGGTGATCACCTTTACTATTCCTTTTTAGTTTACTACAATGTAAAAAGTCCAAAGTGCAGCAGCTTCAAATTGTCATTAATCATATGACAGTTCTGTCATTGAAGAGATAGGGAATATGAAGAACTCTGCGCCAGCTATAGGGGGTTATTTACAAAAGTCAAATCCACTTTGCACTCCAAGTGCTCTTGAAATTGCACTGAAAGTGCACTTGGAAGTGCGGTCGCTGTAGATCCGAGGGGGACATGCAAGGAAAATAAAAAACAGCATGTTAGCTTGCACATGATTGGATGATAAAATCAGCAGAGCTTCCCCCCACAGTGGTATAGTGGGTAGCACTCTCGCCTAGCAGTAAGAAGGGTTGCTGGTTCGAATCCCAACCACGACACTACCTGCCTGGAGTTTGCATGTTCTCCCTGTGCCTGCGTGGGTTTCCTCCGGGTACTCCGGTTTCCTCCCACACTCCAAAGACATGCTGGTAGGTTTATTGGATCCTGTCTAAATTGTCCCTAGTATGTATGAATGTGAGTTAGGGACCTTAGATTGTAAGCTCCTTGAGGGTAGGGACTGATGTGAATGTACAATGTATATGTAAAGCGCTGCGTAAATTGACGGCGCTATATAAGTACCTGAAATAAATAAATAAATAAATAAATTTCAGATCCACCCCTCAGATGTACAGCGACTGCACTTCTAAGTGCACTTCCAGTGCAATTTCAAGTGCACTTTGCACTTGTTGTTTGCACTTGTAGTGCAAAGTGGATTTGCCTTTTGTAAATAACCCCCTCAGGGTCGGTTCACACTGAGGCAGCACGACTTGCAGCGCAAATGCCTCAGGTGACCTGGACACAACTGAGCGGCGACTTGCAAAACGACTTCTGTATAGAAGTCAATGCAAGTCGCCCCCCAAACTTGTACAGGAACCTTTTCCTAAGATTAGAACGGTTCCATTGCACAGAATGGGATGCTACTTGTCAGGCGGCTAGGTCGCCTGACAAGTCGTCCCAGTGTGAACCAAGGCTTAATGTGTATGAAACAGCACACCACACCCAAGTGAATCCAATCTGCTTACCAGAGAGTAATGGTAAAGAGGCATGTAATCATAAATCACAGAGGATGGAGATGTCACACTCCAAATACTGCAAATCGATCACAGGGAATCCATAATCCAGATCACATATAGCCACCAGCTCATCAAACTCCAAAACAGGGATGCATATGCAGGGGCGGACTAACAACTCATGGGGCTGCTGGGCAATAGGAGATTATGGGGCCCCCAGGCAATCAGAGATTATGGGGCCACACAGTATACACACACACACAGTATACAATCACACACAGTATACAATCACACAGTATACACACACACAGTATACAATCACACAGTATACACACACACACACAGTATACAATCACACAGTATACACACACACAGTATACAATCACACAGTATACACATACATGTACACACAGTATACACAGACATGTTTCTGATGGCTGAGAAGGTACTGGAGAGGTGGGGAAGCTATAATCTTGGGATTTTTAGACCAAATGGATGTCGGTAAGGGACATTTCAGAGACAGATGTAAAAAACCACTGATTTTTACATACTGTCCCTGGTTTTACTGAGGCTGGCAACCCTGATGGGGCCCCCTAGTGGCTCAGGGCCCTCGGGCAGTGTCCAAGTGGCTCAATGGTCAGTCTGCCCCTGTGCATATGATATACGCTCATCAATAAGGCAGCAATAGTGAAGCCCGTGAGATATAAAAGCAGTAGTTTATTGTAGTCCACTTACAGGTAGTAGAAAAATACAGACATCATGATGTATAGTGGAAAATCCACGGCTCACAGCGTGCTTGCATCGACCAGCCTGACATGTTTCATCCCGTAGGATATCATCAGAGTCACCTTTGACGCCTCTGATGATATCCTACGGGATTGATGAGCGTATATCGTGGTAAGCAGATTGGATTCACTTGGGTGTGGTGTGCTGTTTCGTACACACTGAAGCTGGTGAAGAGTTCTTCATATTCCCTATCTCTTCAATGACAGAACTGTCATATGATTAATGACTATTTGAAGCTGCTGCATTTTCGACTATTTATATATATATTTTGTTTGATGATCAACGAACTGTGCTGGCTGCTTTTCAAAATATTTTAGCATTTTTTTTTACTACAATGTCACAGAATCAGAGGAAGGAAACAACAACCGACCAACTCCCCCAGATATATTTCCATCTCAGAGTGAAACTACACTGTATACACTGACAGAGAGGGATTAGTCGGTTGAAGAGGGATCAGTATGATGTAGTTGGTCAGAGAGGGATCAGTATGATGTAGTTTGTCAGAGAAGGATCAGTATGATGTAGTTGATCAGAGAGGGATCAGTATGACACAGTAGTCAGAAAGGGATCAATATGATGTAGTTGGTCAGATAGGGATCAGTATGAGGTAGTTGGTCAGAGAGGGATCAGTATGATGTAGTTGGTCAGAGAAGGATCAGTATGATGTAGTTGGTCAGAGAAGGATCAGTATGATGTAGTTGGTCAGAGAAGGATCAGTATGATGTAGTTGGTCAGAGAGGGGTCAGTATGACATAGTTGGTCAGAGAGGGATCAGTATGACGTAGTTGGTCAGAGAGGGATCAGTATGACATAGTTGGTCAGAGAGGGATCAGTATGATGTAGTTGGTCATAGAGGGATCAGTATGATGTAGTTGGTCATAGAGGGATCAGTATGATGTAGTTGGTCAGAGAGGGATCAGTATGATGTAGTTGGTCAGAGAGGGATCAGTATGATGTAGTTGATCAGAGAGGGATCAGTATGATGTAGTTGATCAGAGAAGGATCGTATGACATAGTTGGCCAGAGAGGGATCAGTATGACATAGTTGGCCAGAGAGGGATCAGTATGACGTAGTTGGCCAGAGAGGGATCAGTATGACGTAGTTGGTCAGAGAGGGATCAGTATGACGTGTTGGTCAGAGAGGGATCAGTATGAGGTAGTTGGTCAGAGAGGGATCAGTATGAGGTAGTTGGTCAGAGAGGGATCAGTATGACGTAGTTGGTCAGAGAGGGATCAGTATGATGTAGTTGGCTAGAGAGGGATCAGTATGATGTAGTTGGTCAGATAGGGATCAGTATGAGGTAGTTGGTCAGAGAGGGATCAGTATGATGTAGTTGGTCAGAGAGGGATCAGTATGACGTAGTTGGTCAGAGAAGGATCAGTATGATGTAGTTGGTCAGAGAGGGATCAGTATGAGGTAGTTGGTCAGAGAGGGATCAGTATGATGTAGTTGATCAGAGAAGGATCGTATGACATAGTTGGCCAGAGAGGGATCAGTATGATGTAGTTGGCCAGAGAGGGATCAGTATGACGTAATTGGCCAGAGAGGGATCAGTATGACGTAGCTGGTCAGAGAGGGATCAGTATGACGTAGTTGGTCAGAGAGGGATCAGTATGAGGTAGTTGGTCAGAGAGGGATCAGTATGACGTAGTTGGTCAGATAGGGATCAGTATGAGGTAGTTGGTCAGAGAGGGATCAGTATGATGTAGTTGGTCAGAGAGGGATCAGTATGATGTAGTTGGTCAGAGAGGGATCAGTATGATGTAGTTGGTCAGAGAGGGATCAGTATGAGGTAGTTGGTCAGAGAGGGATCAGTATGACGTAGTTGGTCAGAGAGGGATCAGTATGAGGTAGTTGGTCAGAGAGGGATCAGTATGATGTAGTTGATCAGAGAAGGATCAGTATGATGTAGTTGGCCAGAGAAGGATCAGTATGATGTAGTTGGTCAGAGAGGGATCAGTATGACGTAGTTGGCCAGAGAGGGATCAGTATGATGTAGTTGGTCAGAGAGGGATCAGTATGACGTAGTTGGCCAGAGAGGGATCAGTATGACGTAGTTGGTCAGAGAGGGATCAGTATGACGTAGTTGGTCAGAGAGGGATCAGTATGATGTAGTTGGTCAGAGAGGGATCAGTATGACGTAGTTGGTCAGAGAGGGATCAGTATGAGGTAGTTGGTCAGAGAGGGATCAGTATGATGTAGTTGGTCAGAGAGGGATCAGTATGATGTAGTTGGTCAGAGAGGGATCAGTATGAGGTAGTTGGTCAGAGAGGGATCAGTATGACGTAGTTGGCCAGAGAGGGATCAGTATGACGTAGTTGGCCAGAGAGGGATCAGTATGAGGTAGTTGGTCAGAGAGGGATCAGTATGATGTGGACAGCCACGCCATGCAAATGTGGCCTGCAAACCCGCAACAGCGCAAACCCGGGATAAAACGGCTGAAATCTCTGCAAACACTTTGTAAAAGCTCGCTGTTCACACCGCCCTAAGGCTACTTCCACATTGTCGCTTTGCCGCTGTTATAGCGGCGCTTTTCGTCCGCTAGCGGGTCACTTTTAACCCCCCGCTAGCGACCAAACAAAGGGTTAAAAGCGTCTCAAAAAGCGCCGCTGCTGAAGTGCTTTGCAGGCGCTTGGGCGTCGCTGGTCGTTGATTTCAATGGGCAGGGGCGGTTTAGGAGTAATTGTATACTGCGCTCACGCACCGCCCCAAAGATGTGGCTAGCCAGCGCACCGCTCCCGGTGTGGAGGCACGCGGACTCTCACACTGGGGTGGCATGAGAGGCTCTTTTCAGGCGCTATTTTTTTAGAAAAGCGCCTCAGTGTGAAAGTCGTTTAATTAGAGTTGCCACCTCATCCCTTTAAACCCGAACACATATGAATTACACGGGCTCTGTGGCTAAATGAATGCAGGTAAGACACTAAGTGAGTTTAATTACCACCTCAATCAGCCACAGAACCTGTGTAATTAATATGTGTTCGGGTTTAAAGGGATGAGGTGGCAACCCTACATATAATACAAGCGGAAGCCTGTGATATGGAAATGATTTTGGGACCTGCGAGGGGCAGGAGTCCATCGGGCAGTAGGGGGCGCTGTAGACGTGAGCGGAGGATTGGTTGCTGGCACATTGTCCGGGTCTATACTCTCCCAAACATACAGCATTATAGGATTTTTAGTGGGACCTCAGACTTTGGTTAATCATTCTTCATGGCCGGGGGAGGGGGGGGGTTGTCGTTGGTGGAGGGTGTCATCGATTGTACAGGTCTGCAGGAAGGGGGGGGGGGGGCGGCGGCCCTGTGATGAGGGGTCAGAGTCCTCCTGAAGACAACATGGAGGGGCAAAGCTGGAGGAAGCTGGAGAGACAGGTGAGCAGGCAGACCCCCAACCATCCCACACACCTGGATCAATCGGTGACACCACCGACTACAGCCTCAGCTCACGTGATTGGAGGTGACAACAGACAACGTCACCATAAACGGAGGATTGGACCCGCGGGGGGGGGGGTAGTCTGTGTAAAGCCGGCCATACCTGGGTCGAATCCCAAATCAATTTTTTTTTTTTTGAAAATTCTAAGAATTTTTTTGTTTCAAAATTCACACCCTTGCAGCAAACACCCAATACGATCCAATTTCAGTGCAGCAAAAAAAAAAAAAAGGGCCGGCACCTTTTTTTTGTGCGATTTTTGAAACCCATCATTTTGTAGTGGCTCAAATCGCACTGCATCTGCGCGAAAAAAAAAAAAAAAAAAAACAGATGCAGGCACAAAATCACATGCGATGCATCAGTGTGAACTCAGCCTTTAAGCGTGTGTATATTTTCCCTTAGCCCCCCCCTCCCCCCCCGCACGCCCTGAAAGTCGTGCGACTTGAAGCAATGCCTGTGTAATCTTGAGGTCTATGGACCAAAGTAAGAGAAGCAGAAACTGACTTGAAGTCGCACAGATATGAAAGCTACTCATTGGATATCATGGGGGGGTTAGGACTTGTCATGCGACTTTGCTGTCCCAAGTCGCAGAATAAGTGTGAATGGAAGGGGGCCTTACAGTAAAGCCGATTGCTGGCTGCAAGATTTGATCCAGCCATGATGTATGTTCAACTCGAGAACATACCGGTATGTCCTAAAGACTGGAAGCGGACAGATTTTATTTTTTAATGGCTTTCATTTAGTGCTTTTATATAGCAGATGGGGGAGGGGGGGGACTATATTTTCACACAAGATTCACTTTAAAGGCACATCATAAAAAAAGACCAATAAATGGTGTATTCCATGCTGGTCATCACTATGAGATTCCTTTTCTGTGTTCTGCAAAAATTTCCTGGTTGATCCCTCTGCTCTCTATCGCCCCCTTCTGTCCATGTCCCCACAGCAGTTGGGGATTTTGCAGAGCAGCGTTGGCAGCTCTGCACATGCTCAGTTTGAGTGAGTTTCTATGCTCAGCATTTCCTCCCTATCTGAGCAGCCCACAGTGGCGGCTCGCGCTCCATCGATCGGGGGGGGGGGGGGGGTTGGGGGCAGACAGACCTGATCACAAACATCCCCCGTCGCTCCAGCCTCCCCTCGCTCAAGCCCGCCATTGCACACCATACCCACACCCCTCCCCAGTCGCCGGCTCGCTCCCTCACCCTCTGGCCCACCAGACCCCCATCAGCCCCGAACTTACCCCATGCAGGTCACGGCGGCGGCTCCCCCCCCCTCTGTCTCCTCCCTGTCCTGGCCGTCGCTTCTCCTCCCGGCCAATCGGGTCTTTGGACACCAGCCGATGGGGGTCTTAGGACTTCCGGCCAATGGGGTCTCAGGACCCGCTTCCTGATTGGCCGGGAGGAGAAACAGGAAGACATTAGCGAATATTATTTGCTATTGTCACACAACTGGGGGGGGGGGGGGGGGAGTGTCCTAGCACAAGTCCTCTACTCCTAAAATGTCCCTTACCAGGACATATCTCCCCCACTTCAGATCCCTCCCTCCCAGCACAAATGTTCCCCCCCCCCCGTTTCCCCTGCTGAACCCCAAATTCCCCCTCCCAACACATTCCCCCCCCCCCCAACCTCCTTGTGGCGCCTTCCACCTCACATGATACCACAGTGCTGAGGGCAGCTGCCCCTCCTGCCCACCCCTGGTCCTGGCAGCCAATCAAACAGATCTCTGATCAGCTGCCTTGGAGGGCAGAGGAGGGATCAGGGGGGGTCTAATAAACCCCCCCGATCTCTCCATAAACAGAACTGCCCAGGTTATCACTGAGAATGTTGTTTTGGCGGGCTGCCTCAGTTCCTGTCCAGTGGTGAAAGGAGAAGCAGAGCAGTGATAATCTCATCCTTCTGTCACTCTGCTCTCTCCTCCTATCAGCATGAACCGATTGGCTCCTTGTGCTGCTTCTTTCTTTCACACTCCATCCCTGCTGTAGAGGGGACTACAAGAGGCTGATAGCAGGTCACAACGAGAGGCTTGAGCTGCTTGTATTTAGATTTTTACATTTATTGATGTTTTAATAAATACAAAGTTGCATTAATTTGTGTCTTTTTCTTCCTATCTGTCCGGAGTTCCGCTTTAACCTCCCCGGTCTTTGTGTTTTCAGGAGCTGGACCACCAGTATTCCCCCAGTCACTGGTCCCACCGCATGGACAAGGATGCCGTGATCGAGGCGCACGTCCGGGAGACCGCAGAAGGTGAGGGGCGCCCCGATACCCCCATCCCCCCACCCCCCACCCCTCTACCCCCCCCCCATCCCCCCACCCCTCTACCCCCCCCCCCCATCCCCCCAGATACATTGTTTCAGGTCTAGATATTGTGATGAAGAGTTCCATTTCTCTTATTTCTGTCTGTGACCCCCACTGAAAAGATTTTCCCTCTCTTCCTGTTCTAGTGACACCTGTCATGGGGACAGGAAGGAAGTTCTGACTCCTCCCCAGGTTTCCAATGACTTCCTGTCCTCACAGGAAATAAAGAACAATCTCCCTAAAGGGGACACAGGCAGAGATAGAAATCTCATGATCTAACCCCGCCCCCCTCCTTTATCCAAAACCAAATAAAGAGTTTCTATTGGATGATTCGCACTCATTTGGGCTCATAGTAAATCAGATAACATCTCAGCCATCACACACAATGCAGCTCCAGCCAGCGGGGGCTCCGCCTTCTGACACCCGCCCTCCCAGTGAGAACTGATAATTCCCCATACTGGTGGAACTGGTCATTTCCAACCTTTACCCCGGTGTACATTACCTCCGGGGGAGGGGCAGGGCAAGGCCAAGCGGTGCACGGCGCCCTCATGCGTTGTGTTAACATGTGTTGTATTCAAGCCATCATTTCAAATGACTGGGCTAGTAAAGCACCAAAATGAAGGAATAAAGGACATGCATCATTGCTAGCAATGCAACGCACCACAACGCATGATGTGTACAACGCATGGTATATACAACGCATGGTATGTAGTGTGTGCTGCGCTGGAGCTGCATTGCCTTATAGTGCGTTGGGGGCCATTCAAAAAGAAATGTTACCGCAACATACTGACACCCGTGTTACCGACCCCAGGAAGCCGTCACCACTTCATTTAGGGGGTCATGGAGTAATGAATGAGGTTATTTGAATGGGGCCCTAAGACACCGAGATAACACAGCTCCATGTAACACCTACACCGCACATACGCCTCACATACACGTCACGTACACGTCACGTACACGTCACATACACGTCACATACACCCCACATACACCCCATGTCCATCTCACATACATCTCACATACATGTCACATACATGTCACGTACACCCCATGTACATGTCACATACACGTCACATACATCCCATATACATGTCACATACATGTCACGTACATCTCACGTACACCCCATGTACATCTCACGTACACCTCACATACACCTCACATACATCTCACATACACCCCATGTACATCTCACATACACCCCATGTACATCTCACATACACCCCATGTACATGTCACATACATCTCACATACATGTCACATACACCCCATGTACATCTCACACCCCATGTACATCTCACATACACCCCATGTACATCTCACATACACCCCATGTACATCTCACATACACCCCATGTACATCTCACATACACCCCATGTACATGTCACATACATCTCACATACACCTCACATACACCCCATATACATTTCACATACACCCCATGTACATCTCACATACACCCCATGTACATCTCACATACACCCCATGTACATCTCACATACACCCCATGTACATCTCACATACACCCCATGTACATCTCACATACACTCCATGTACATCTCACATACACTCCATGTACATCTCACATACACTCCATGTACATCTCACATACACCCCATGTACATCTCACATACACCCCATGTACATGTCACATACACCTCACATACATGTCACATACATCTCACATACACCCCGTATACATATCACATACACCCCATGTACATGTCACATACACCCCATGTACATGTCACATACACCCCATGTACATGTCACATACACCCCATGTACATGTCACATACACCCCATGTACATGTCACATACACCCCATGTACATGTCACATACACCCCATGTACATGTCACGTACACCCCATGTACATGTCACGTACACCCCATGTACATGTCACGTACACCCCATGTACATCTCACGTACACCCCATGTACATCTCACATACATGTCACATACACCTCACATACATGTCACATACACCTCACATACATGTCACATACATGTCACATACATCGCTCTTTCATCCATCCCGCCAGATAAGTGTTTCCGGTTGTCACCTGTCAGGATATCTTCCAGTCTCTCTCCTCCTATCCCCTCTGATTGTACAATGTGCCCGGCAGGTACACGGACGGCACGGATGGTGACGCACCCTGCGCTGAATATCCAATATGGAGACAGAGAGAGTGAGAAGATGGACGTGTACTTCCCCAACCAAACATGTCCAACTTCCCGAGAGAAAGGTGAACTACAAACCCCAGAATGTCAGTAGATTACCAATCCTTACATGTGACGGCTGCGTTTCTTTTACTTTTTCCTTTGTTTGCACCTGGTGATCCTGCCACTAATGCACTTCCTACCCCAGGGTGACAACGCTCACTATACTGTATCTATGGCGTAGTGTTGTCACCCCCAAGGCCTCTCTCCTGATTTGGACTACAAACACCTCCCCCTCTCCGCCCTCCATTACAGAGAATGGAAGTGTTCTGTAGTTTATAGGAAAGCTGATGACATAGAGTACGGCATTTCTGGCAGGATCAACAGGTATTCTCTGTACTACTAACTCTAGTCTCCTGTAACCTTCAATGGGAGTCTCATTATCAGCCGCCCGGTGTGATCAGACCCTTCCAGTGACCCGGAGTTTCTCCCTTCCAGGTTTTCCTCTGCTGGTTTATATTCATGGAGGATACTGGCAGTTCCTCAGGTAAGTGATGCTTGTGGCAGCCAATCAGCTGCTCCCGTTCTCTTCAACCATTTCCCCGGCATTCCCTTGAGTCTGACACAGTTGCTCCTCTCTTGGCCTAAAACTGCTTCCTCCGATTTCACCGCACACTGTGAGCTTCTCACAATGTGCATTAGAAGCTGCAACAAGTCAGATAGAGCCCACCTAATTTCCTGGCTGGCGGACGCCCAGCATCATCTAGCACTTTTCCACCCCAGTTCAACTACCCTTGGCCCACCCCTTTCATTTATCGGGTTTCAGTTCTTTCAATCATGGAGGCCCAGCGCCACAAGTGGGTGTGGCCTATGCAAATTCAGCCTGCCTAGGAATGCCCACTCCCCCAGACTGGCATCCACCCATCATGGCATTTTGATATTTGCATAAACGCTACAATCTGATTGTCCAATCAAACCTGCTGGATTGTATACAAATTAAAGGAACAGTACACCAGTGCCGGCTGTTTTTTTTTTTGTGGGGGGCAAACCGATTTCAACAGGAATGCGGGGGAACGCGGTTCCGGCACCTGTAGCATTGACTGTATATAATGGCAAGGAGTGCTGGGGGTCCATTGTTGCAAGGATGAATCTATTGTTGCTGGGAGGGATCTACTGTTGAGGAAGGGGTCTATTGTCGCTGGCTGCTGACAAATCTATTCTTGCTGGCGGAGATCTATTGTTGCTAGGGGGAGAGCTTAATTATTGCTAGGAGGGGTCTATGGCTGCTGGGAAACCTATTGTTGCTGGTGGAGGTCTATTGTTGCTGGGAGGGATCAACTGTTGCTGGCTGCTGGGGGATATATTGTTGCTGGGAGGGATCCACTGTTGAGTAGGGGGTCTAGTGATGCTGGTTGCTAGGAAATCTATTGTTACTGGTGGGGATCTATTGTTGCTGGGGAAGGTGGCAATTATTGCTGTCTCGGGGGCCTATTGATGCTGGCTGCTGGGAAATTTTTTGTTGCTGGTGGGGGTCTATTGGTGGTGGTGGTGGGGGGTTATTTTGTTGTACGGGGGTCTATTGTTGTTGGCTGCTAGGGCATATATTGTTGCTGGTGGGGGGTCTATTGTTGGTGGGGGGGTGGTATTTTGTTGTAGGGGGGTCTATTGTTGCTGTTAGGGTATATATTGTTGCTAGAATGGATCTAATGTTGAGGGAGGGGTCTATTGATGCTCACTGCTTTGAGATCTAGTGTTGCTGACAGGATCTATTGTTGCTGGGGGGTCAAATATTTCTGGGAGGGATCAATTGATGGTGGGGTCTATTGTTAAGAGGAGGGGTATTTAGTTGTGGGGGGAGATCTATTATTGCAGGGGGTGGTCTGTTAATGCTGCTGAGTGCTGGGGGATCTGTTGTTACTGGGGGGGTGTCTTATGTTGCTGGGATGGATCTACTGTTCAGTAGGGGGTCTAGTGATGCTGGTTGCTAGGAAATCTATTGTTACTAGTGGGGATCTATTGTTGCTGGGGAAGGTGGCAATTATTGCTGTCTCGGGGGCCTATTGATGCTGGCTGCTGGGAAATTTTTTGTTGCTGGTGGGGGTCTATTGGTGGTGGTGGTGGTGGGGGGGGGGTTATTTTGTTGTACGGGGGTCTATTGTTGTTGGCTGCTAGGGCATATATTGTTGCTGGTGGGGGTCTATTGTTGGTGGGGGGGTGGTATTTTGTTGTAGGGGGGTCTATTGTTGCTGTTAGGGTATATATTGTTGCTAGAATGGATCTAATGTTGAGGGAGGGGTCTATTGATGCTCACTGCTTTGAGATCTAGTGTTGCTGACAGGATCTATTGTGGCTGGGGGGTCAAATATTTCTGGGAGGGATCAATTGATGGTGGGGTCTATTGTTAAGAGGAGGGGTATTTAGTTGTGGGGGGAGATCTATTATTGCAGGGGGTGGTCTGTTAATGCTGCTGAGTGCTGGGGGATCTGTTGTTACTGGGGGGTGTCTTATGTTGCTGGGAGGGATCTACTGTTGAGGGAGGGGTCTATTGTTGCTGGCTGCAGGGGATTTATTTTATGGCTATTATTATTATCATTAACAAATTCCATACAAATTACTAGGTGGGTAGGGGGTGGGACCAAGGGACAGTACTCAGAGGTGGGTAGGGGGTGGGACCAAGAGACAGGGGTGGGTAGGGGGAAGAGACAAGGGACAGTACTCAGAGGTGGGTAGAAGGAGGAGACAAGGGACAGTGCTCAGAGGTGGGTAGGGGGAGGAGACAAGGGGCAGTGCTCAGAGGTGGGTAGGGGGAGGAGACAAGGGACAGTGCTCAGAGGTGGGTAAGGGGAGGAGACAAGGGACAGTGCTCAGAGGTGGGTAGGGGGAGGAGACAAGGGACAGTGCTCAGAGGTGGGTAGGGGGAGGAGACAAGGGACAGTGCTCAGAGGTGGGTAGGGGGAGGAGACAAGGGACAGTGCTCAGAGGTGGGTAGGGGGAGGAGACAAGGGACAGTGCTCAGAGGTGGGTAGGGGGAGGAGACAAGGGACAGTGCTCAGAGGTGGGGGGAGGAGACAAGGGACAGTGCTCAGAGGTGGGGGGAGGAGACGAGGGACAGTGCTCAGAGGTGGGTAGGGGGAGGAAACAAGGGACAGTGCTCAGAGGTGGGTAGGGGGAGGACACAAGGGACAGTGCTCAGAGGTGGGTAGGGGGAGGAGACAAGGGACAGTGCTCAGAGGTGGGTAGGGGGAGGAGACAAGTTACAGTTCTCAGAGGTGGGTAGGGGGAGGAGACAAGGGACAGTGCTCAGAGGTGGGTAGAGGGAGGAGACAAGGGGTGGTACCCGCACCTATTCTCTGAGAAAAAAAAAAGGAAATATATTGTGTGTGTATATATATTATATTGGCAGAATTTTAACATGTATGTACAGATTTCACCAATATCAGACAAAATAGGGCGTGAAGGGAAACGGAAAAAAAACAAAAACAAACTTTTTGTCCCCATTATTCCGGGATTCTGTGATTTTTCTCATCTGTGTTCAGTAAGGAAGAATCAGGATTCCTGGCGCCCCCTCTGGTGTCTTGCGGTATTGCAGTGATGGCGATGGATTACGATATCGCTCCTCAAGGTGAGAGTGGAAATAAAAGCGATCGTCTCCTGGGGGGGGCTCAGCGCGGCATTCACTATCTTCTGAATTATTCTGATCCTCTCAGGTGACATGGACCTCATGGTGTCGCAGGTGAGACGCAGCATTGTCGCCGTCCTCGCACGCTTCCCGCAGATCACGTACGTTTTTGGTAAATTCTTTTTCTATAAGGAAGATCTCACAGGACAAATGTAACTGAGAATAGGAGACCGTACAGAGGAGTGATGACAATGAGATGCATTGTATTCAATGACAGGATGATCGATCTCGTAGGAGATTACAGATTGGATCAGATTTTCTCCTCTGTAAATGATTCATCAATAAAATATCATTTGAGTGAGCCGCCATCTTTATATTGATCTTTCACAGTCAGTTTTCAATGAAAAAAACTGTCAGATCCGGAGGATCTATTTATGACACAATGAGGTTTATTTACTAAAGCTGGAGAGTCCAAAATGAGGCTCACTTCTGCAGAGAAGCCAATCAGCTTCTAACTTCAGTTTGTACAATTAAGCTTTGGCAATGAAACCTAGAAGCTGATTGGTTTCTATGGCTGAGTGAGCCTGATTTTGCACTCTCCAGCTTTAATATATAAACCCCATTGGCTGTATGAATGTTTCAGGTATTCACAAATAATTCCCACAATTTGCCTAATATATTTATTTCCTATGATCATCGGCTCCATCTAGTGGTCATAATGTGGTATTTTCCTGAAATACCTCAATCAAAAAACACCTTTATTATGACCACTAGATGGCCTCAGTAGTGTACAATGCAGACAAGGGGCCCCAATAGTGGGAAATGCAGACAAGGGCCCCCACTACTTCCCCAATAGTGGGAAATGCAGACAAGGGGGCCCCAATAGTGGGAAATACAGACAAGGGGCCTCAGAAGTGTAAAATGCGTAATGTAAGTACAAAAAGAATGCAAATTGATTTCGGAATTTTCCCTCCAGGGGCGTCTTCCTATGTGGACACTCTGCCGGGGCCCACCTCGCCGCCATGACGCTGAGCACAGACTGGTCACATTACGGGGTGACTCCGGACATTAGAGGTCAGTGCCAATATATACTCTATGTATATCCTGTAGAACCCTTGCTGTGTCTCTTATAGGGCCCCTGCCACATAACAAAAGGGGGTGACAGATCACTGCTATCCAATCTCCAAGCCATGCATCCAGTCCAGTGATTGTGCCTCTCCTAGCAGATTTCAGTCTGAGGCCGACCATACACTAATAGATTCTCTCATCCAACCCTGCAGGCTGAGTAAGAGAATTACATGGATTCCCCATCTACACTAAACAGCTTCGTGTATGGAAGAATCTCCCCTGCCGGTGTTCTGCCGAGAAAGTTCCCCTCGGCGGATAAGGACCCCCCTCTAGTGCGCAGGCGCAGCGCTTGCGCAGTAGGAGCCGGCGGAAATAGCCGAAGCTGAATAGAATAGAAATCAGCTGTACACGGCGCCTGTAACAGGGCCCCTCGCGGGCTCGCTTCGCTCTGCACTTTTTTATTCTACCTCTAGGTCCACTTAGATGGTGGGGCTTGAACGTGGACTCAGGGCGCAGGCGCCGTGTACAGCTGATTGAAGTTTTTCAGCTTTGGCTATTTTCGGCGGCTCCTTAGTCGTTCGTACTGCGCAAGCGCTGCGCCTGCGCAGTACAGGGGGGTCCTTATCCGCCGGGGGAACTTTCTCGGCAAGACACCGGCTATTGGAATCCCACAACCACAGCAGTTGTCTTAATAATCTAATAGTGGCTGCATCTGATTGGATGATGCATCTGATAGGACTATACATCTGATTGGATGATATGTGTGTGCTGCTGTGTGCTGGGCGGGTCATGTGTTGTTACATTGTATTGCACTGATTACTTTTTTTTTTTCATTGTTTTTGAATCGTCACAAAATGACATTTTGTTGACGTCTATGCAGCACATTGCGGGGACATGCGGGGACATGCGGTGCAATGTGCGGACATGTGGTGCCATGCGGTGACGTGCGGAGACACGCAGTGCCATGCGGGGACATGCTGTGCCATGCGGGAACATGCGGTGCCATGCGGGGACATGTGGTGCCATGCAGGGACATGCGGGGACATGCGGGGACATGCGGGGACATGCGGTGCCATGCGATGACATGCGGTGCCATGCGATGACATGCGGGGACATGCGGTGCCATGCGATGACATGCGGTGCCATGCGATGACATGCGGGGACATGCGGTGCCATGCGGGGACATGCGGTGCCATGCGGTGACATGCGGTGCCATGCGGGGACATGCGGTGCCATGCGATGACATGCGGGGACATGCGATGACATGCGGTGCCATGCGGTGCCATGCGGGGACATGCGGTGCCATGCGGGGACATGCGGTGCCATGCGATGACATGCGGGGACATGCGATGACATGCGGGGACATCATGTGTCGGTCATTACGCTGCATAGGAATGCAGATATTATGAAATAGACCCGAACGCAGCCCTATGGTGTGAACGGGGAACATAGGAAACAATTGTGTCCTGGCATTGAGCCTGTGTTGATCAATACAGAGGTGGTCCGATCGACCCCATACAGCTCTCATTGGTTGTTTCATTTTTCTGACTCCTCCCACTATCTGTCCTCCTAGGGGCCCTTCTGGTCAGCGGAGTGTATGACCTGCTCCCCATCACCCACACCTATGTCAATGACGTCATCAAGATGTCTCGGTAAGTCTCTTTCTTCTTTGCCGGGCGCAGTGTGTAGAATGCAGTTCACCATGACAGCCAATCAGAATGAATCTTTCCGTTGTAATTCCAAACTGATGAGAGCTGAAATCTGATTGGCTTCTAAGAGCTAATGCATTTTCCAAATCATCGCTTCTGAAATGCATAAATGTAATAGTACTTTACAAGCAGAATGGTGGATGAAATTTAGGATTGGGGTTACCAGCCAATCAGAGAGCAGCTTTTCTTTCTTTGGTGCAGCGTCTCCCAACAATAGAGATCAGAAGAGAACGAGATGAATATAATGAAAGGCGATTCACTGCCGTGTTCCCTCCATAGTTCTAGATCTAATTGTATGAAATAAATCTTCATACAGCTGCTGCCGGTACCCGAAATCTGCCCTTATTTGGGGGCGCAACAGACCAGCTGAAAGCTGAAATCAGCCTTGCAGTGGGACGGGCTACTCTGTAAGCTTATGGATATTGTACAGAAATAGTGATCATCAGTGTGACCCTTCCAGGTATTTATTCCCTCTCGCACAGATCACACTACTTCCCCCTGACAACGCCTTCATCTGCTTATCCCTCCAGAAGGACGGCACCATCCTTGTTCAGGCGTCATCCAAGGTCACCCTCTATTTGTGACTTGCTACAATGTACAGTCTGATCACTGGGGGAGGGGAGACTGAGGAAATGCTTCCTCCTACTTCTACAAAGTTACAATGTACAGTCTGATCACTGGGGGAGGGGAGACTGAGGAAATGCTTCCTCCTGCCTGCAGCAGATGGATGACATCATCTCAGCCTAGGCACAGTCACTGGACTGACATGTCAGGAATGTATTTTTGCAGACTTGACCATCTAATGAATAGTAAGGATGGACACTTCTCTTCTCCCACAGGGAGGTGGCGGTAAGGAACAGCCCCATACAGCTTACAGCACTGCTGAAAAACAACGCCGACAGCTGTCGCTGTCACATGGTCATTGCGGTGGCTGAACACGATTCTCCGGAATTCCACAGACAATCTCGGGAATATTTCCAGGTAACTCGTTGTATGACGCTCATCCCCCGGGATATGGATGGGAAATGTGCAGTAAAATCCATCCCCACCATCAGGTGCTCACATTTCATGTTACTGGAGAGCTGTGCACAAAGATTGTCTTGGTGATTTCATGTTACTGGAGAGCTGTGCAGAAAGATTGTCAATGGTGATCTGTCTGAAAATGTTCACTGCCTGGCTGCTCTATTTATAAATCTGATTATCAGAATTTGGATGACATTTTATATGTTTCCCCTTTGCAGAGTGTGGAGGATTTGGACCTCGCTGTCTCCTATCAGCAGGTGAAGGACACCGATCACTTTGATGTCATAGAACGTTTATCTCAGGAGGGATATGTTCTCACTCAGGTGAGATCTCCACCCACCCCATGTGTCTACATAGTGCACCCTCCATGTGTCTACACAGTGCACCCTCCATGTGTCTACACAGTGCACCCTCCATGTGTCTACACAGTGCACCCTCCATGTGTCTACACAGTGCACCCTCCATGTGTCTACACAGTGCACCCTCCATGTGTCTACACAGTGCACCCTCCATGTGACTACACAGTGCACCCTCCATGTGTCTACACAGAGCACCCTCCATGTGTCTGCACAGCGCACCCTCCAGCAGTATGGTTGCCCTGAAAGGGCCAATTTTATCTGGAGTGTGCTACGTGCAAAGTCCAGGGGTGCGCTACATACAGAGTGCAGAGATCAGGATTACGCTATGTGCATGGTTCAGGAGTGTGCTATGTACAGAGTGCAGGGTTCAGGAGTGTGCTATGTACAGAGTGCAGAGTTCAGGAGTGTGCTATGTACAGAGTGAAGATTTTAGGAGTACGCTACGTACAGAGTGCAGAGTTCAGAAGTGTGCTACATACAGATTGCAGAGTTCAGGAGTGTGCTAAGTAGAGAGTGCAGTGTGCTACATGCAGAGTTCAGGAGTGCGCTACGTACAAAGTGAAGAGTTCAGGGGTGTGCTGTGCACAGAGTGCAGATTTCAGGGGTGTGCTATGTAGAGAGTGCAGAGTTCAGGGGTGCGCTATAGGGGTGTAAGGGGTTTGTTGGCCTCTTGTGATAGCAATAACGTTTTTAAAAAATCCAAAAAGTGTAAAAAAAATACAGAAAAAATAAAAATATAAAAGAATAAATATATCTATACAAAAAAACCTCAACTGCGCCACACATGTGAGATGTCGTTGTGAACATCAGAGATCAATAATTCTACTGTTAACTCTAAACTGATAACCTGTAAAGGTTTTTAAAGCATCACCTATGGAGAGTTTTGGATGGCAGTGTTATTTGAGATTTTATGGGAGTGCGCAATTTTAAAGCTTGACATGTTTGGTATCTATTTACTCAACGCAAGCTCATCTTTTTAAATTTTCCCTAAAATGTTGGCACAATATATTGTTTGCACTAAAATGCATTTACAGTAAGTGTAATTTTTCCTGAAAATATGTGTTTGATAAATACCCGCGCAAACATTGTGCGACATTAAAAAAAAAATTTGCAACTACCGCTATTTTATTCTCCATGGCCCCTGCTTTCAGAAAAGATATAATTTGGGCGGGGGTTGCTACAGTAATTTCTGGCAAAAAATTGCCCCGGTAACCAGCAGAACCCAATCTAATGAATGTTATTCTGGCGCTGAGGGCGGGTCTGGTTCTGGCAGTGCAGGTTCTGTGTCCTACAAGACATGCGCATACATTGTTAATTATGAATTTTATTTTGTTTACAGCTCCTTCTAGAAATGATCTTGAAAAAGTGACGCAGATATCATCAGACCAATTGGAAATGAATATCAGGAGCATGTGATCAATGGGAGACGTATACTGGGAGCATCATGTGATCAATGGGAGACGTATACTGGGAGCATCATGTGATCAATGGGAGACGTATACTGGGAGCATCATGTGATCAATGGGAGACATATACTGGGAGCCTGTGATCAATGGGAGACGTATACTGGGAGCATGTGATCAATGGGAGACGTATACTGGGAGCATCATGTGATCAATGGGAGACGTATACTGGGAGCATCATGTGATCAATGGGAGACGTATACTGGGAGCATGTGATCAACACACTGATAAAGAAGCTTCTAGAAGAAAGAAGTTCAATCTCCTTATAGGCTTTTCTTTCCCTGGTCCCCCCCAATCACAATAATAATGTATATTTTAAATAAAACTTTTCCACTCTCATCACACACCGTCCCTTTATTCCCAGGGATGTCACATTTTATAAAGTGGTGCTGCGGCTGCACCAAATTCAGAAGAATGACCTCCAGTTGGTAGATAATAAAACTGGAGGCAATTAAGGCCAACAGTAAGCTGATGTACAGAGAGAGCGGAGTGCTGGGAATAGAGTGCAGAGAGAGCGGAGTGCTGGGAGAAGAACGCAGAGAGAGCGGAGTGCTGGGAGAAGAGTGCAGAGAGAGCAAGGTGCTGGGAATAGAGTGCAGAGAGAGCGGAGTGCCAGGAATAGGGTGCAGAGAGAGAGGAGTGCCAGGAATAGAGTGCAGAGAGAGTGGAGTGCCAGGAATAGAGTGCAGAGAGAGCGGAGTGCCGGGAGAAGAGTGCTGGGAGAAGAGTGCAGGGAGAGCGGAGTGCTGGGAGAAGAGTGCAGGGAGAGCGGAGTGCTGGGAGAAGGGTGCAGGGAGAGCGGAGTGCTGGGAGAAGAGTGCAGGGAGAGCGGAGTGCTGGGAGAAGAGTCCAGAGAGAGCGGAATGGTGGGAAAAGAGTGCAGAGAGAGCCGAGTGCTGGGAATAGAGTGCAGAGAGAGCGGAGTGACGGGAGAAGAGTGCAGAGAGAGCGGAGTGCTGGGAATAGAGTGCAGAGAGAGAGCGGAGTGCTGGGAATAGAGTGCAGAGAGAGCGGAGTGCTGGGAATAGAGTGCAGAGAGAGAGCGGAGTGCTGGGAATAGAGTGCAGAGAGAGCGGAGTGCTGGGAATAGAGTGCAGAAAGAGCGGAGTGCTGGGAGAAGAGTGCAGAGAGCGGAGTGCTGGGAATAGAGTGCAGAAAGAGCGGAGTGCTGGGAGAAGAGTGCAGAGAGAGCGGAGTGCTGAGAGAAGAGTGCAGAGAGAGCGGAGTGCTGGGAATAGAGTGCAGAGAGAGCGGAGTGCTGGGAATAGAGTGCAGAGAGAGCGGAGTTGCGGGAATAGAGTGCAGAGAGAGCAGAGTGCTGGGAGAAGAGTGCAGAGAGCGGAGTGCTGGGAGAAGAGTGCAGAGAGAGCGGAGTGCTGGGAATAGAGTGCAGAGAGAGCGGAGTGCCAGGAATAGGGTGCAGA
This sequence comes from Aquarana catesbeiana, assembly GCF_042186555.1. Lineage (NCBI taxonomy): Eukaryota > Metazoa > Chordata > Amphibia > Anura > Ranidae > Aquarana > Aquarana catesbeiana. The sequence goes on along the minus strand of NC_133335.1, from coordinate 235,294,845 downwards.
GAGAGCGGAGTGCTGGGAATAGAGTGCAGAGAGAGCAGAGTGCTGGGAATAGAGTGCAGAGAGAGCGGAGTGCCAGGAATAGAGTGCAGAGAGAGCAGACTGCTGGGAGAAGAATGCAGAGAGAGCGGAGTGCTGGGAATAAAGTGCAGAGAGAGCGGAGTGCTGGGAGAAGAGTGCAGAGAGAACGGAGTGCTGGGAATAAAGTGCAGAGAGAGCGGAGTGCTGGGAGAAGAGTGCAGAGAGAGCGGAGTACCGGGAATAGAGTGCAGAGAGAGCGTAGTGCCGGGAATAGAGTGCAGAGAGAGCAGAGTGCTGGAAATAAAGTGCAGAGAGAGCGGAGTGCTGGGAGAAGAGTGCAGAGAGAGCGGAGTGCTGGGAATAGGGTGCAGAGAGAGCGGAGTGCTGGGAATAGGGTGCAGAGAGAGCGGAGTGCTGGGAATAAAGTGCAGAGAGAGCGGAGTGCTGGGAGAAGAGTGCAGAGAGAGCGGAGTGCTGGGAATAGAGCGCAGAGAGAGCGGAGTGCTGGGAATAGAGTGCAGAGAGAGTGGAGTGCTGGGAATAGAGTGCAGAGAGAGCGGAGTGCTGGGAGAAGAATGCAGAGAGAGCGGAGTGCTGGGAATAGAGTGCAGAGAGAGTGGAGTGCCAGGAATAGAGTGCAGAGAGAGCGGAGTGCCGGGAGAAGAGTGCTGGGAGAAGAGTGCAGGGAGAGCGGAGTGCTGGGAGAAGAGTGCAGGGAGAGCGGAGTGCTGGGAGAAGGGTGCAGGGAGAGCGGAGTGCTGGGAGAAGAGTGCAGGGAGAGCGGAGTGCTGGGAGAAGAGTGCAGAGAGAGCGGAATGGTGGGAATAGAGTGCAGAGAGAGCCGAGTGCTGGGAATAGAGTGCAGAGAGAGAGCGGAGTGCTGGGAATAAAGTGCAGAGAGAGCGGAGTGACGGGAGAAGAGTGCAGAGAGAGCGGAGTGCTGGGAATAGAGTGCAGAGAGAGAGCGGAGTGCTGGGAATAGAGTGCAGAGAGAGCGGAGTGCTGGGAATAGAGTGCAGAAAGAGCGGAGTGCTGGGAGAAGAGTGCAGAGAGCGGAGTGCTGGGAATAGAGTGCAGAGAGAGCGGAGTGCTGGGAGAAGAGTGCAGAGAGAGCGGAGTGCTGAGAGAAGAGTGCAGAGAGAGCGGAGTGCTGGGAATAGAGTGCAGAGAGAGCGGAGTGCTGGGAATAGAGTGCAGAGAGAGCGGAGTTGCGGGAATAGAGTGCAGAGAGAGCGGAGTGCTGGGAGAAGAGTGCAGAGAGCGGAGTGCTGGGAGAAGAGTGCAGAGAGAGCGGAGTGCTGGGAATAGAGTGCAGAGAGAGCGGAGTGCCGGGAATAGGGTGCAGAGAGAGCAGAGTGCTGGGAATAGAGTGCAGAGAGAGCAGAGTGCTGGGAATAGAGTGCAGAGAGAGCGGAGTGCCAGGAATAGAGTGCAGAGAGAGCGGACTGCTGGGAGAAGAATGCAGAGAGAGCGGAGTGCTGGGAATAGGGTGCAGGGAGAGCGGAGTGCTGGGAGAAGAGTGCAGAGAGAACGGAGTGCTGGGAATAAAGTGCAGAGAGAGCGGAGTGCTGGGAGAAGAGTGCAGAGAGAGCGGAGTACCGGGAATAGAGTGCAGAGAGAGCGTAGTGCCGGGAATAGAGTGCAGAGAGAGCAGAGTGCTGGAAATAAAGTGCAGAGAGCGGAGTGCTGGGAGAAGAGTGCAGAGAGAAAGGAGTGCTGGGAATAGGGTGCAGAGAGAGCGGAGTGCTGGGAATAGGGTGCAGAGAGAGCGGAGTGCTGGGAATAGAGTGCAGAGAGAGCGGAGTGCTGGGAGAAGAGTGCAGAGAGAGCGGAGTGCTGGGAATAGAGCGCAGAGAGAGCGGAGTGCTGGGAATAGAGTGCAGAGAGAGTGGAGTGCTGGGAATAGAGTGCAGAGAGAGCGGAGTGCTGGGAGAAGAATGCAGAGAGAGCGGAGTGCTGGGAATAGAGTGCAGAGAGAGCGGAATGCTGGGAATAGAGTGCAGAGAGAGTGGAGTGCTGGGAATAGAGTGCAGAGAGAGTGGAGTGTTGGGAATAGGGTGCAGTGAGAGCGGAGTGCTGGGAGAAGAGTGCAGGGAGAGCGGAGTGCTGGGAGAAGAGTGCAGAGAGATAGCGGAATGCTGGGAATAGAGTGCAGAGAGAGCGGAGTGCTGGGAATAGAGTGCAGAGAGAGCGGAGTGCTGGGAATAGAGTGCAGAGAGAGCGGAGTGCTGGGAATAGAGTGCAGAGAGAGCGGAGTGCTGGGAATAGAGTGCAGAGAGAGTGGAGTGTTGGGAATAGGGTGCAGTGAGAGCGGAGTGCTGGGAGAAGAGTGCAGAGAGATAGCGGAATGCTGGGAATAGAGTGCAGAGAGAGAGCGGAGTGCTGGGAATAGAGTGCAGAGAGAGCGGAGTGCTGGGAATAGAGTGCAGAGAGAGTTGAGCGCTGGGAATAGAGTGCAGAGAGAGTGGAGTGCTGGGAATAGAGTGCAGAGAGAGCAGAGTGCTGGAAGAAGTGTGCAGAGAGAGCGGAGCGCTGGGAATAGAGTGCAGAGAGAGCGGAGTGCCGGGAATAGAGTGCAGAGAGAGCGGAGTGCTGGGAATAGAGTGCAGAGAGAGCGGAGTGCTGGGAATAGGGTGCAGAGAGAGCGGAGTGCTGGGAATAAAGTGCAGAGAGAGCGGAGTGCTGGGAGAAGAGTGCAGAGAGAGCGGAGTGCTGGGAATAGAGCGCAGAGAGAGCGGAGTGCTGGGAATAGAGTGCAGAGAGAGCGGAGTGCTGGGAATAGAGTGCAGAGAGAGCGGAGTGCTGGGAGAAGAATGCAGAGAGAGCGGAGTGCTGGGAATAGAGTGCAGAGAGAGCGGAATGCTGGGAATAGAGTGCAGAGAGAGTGGAGTGCTGGGAATAGAGTGCAGAGAGAATGGAGTGCTGGGAATAGAGTGCAGAGAGAGTGGAGTGTTGGGAATAGGGTGCAGTGAGAGCGGAGTGCTGGGAGAAGAGTGCAGGGAGAGCGGAGTGCTGGGAGAAGAGTGCAGAGAGATAGCGGAATGCTGGGAATAGAGTGCAGAGAGAGCGGAGTGCTGGGAATAGAGTGCAGAGAGAGCGGAGTGCTGGGAATAGAGTGCAGAGAGAGCGGAGTGCTGGGAGAAGAACGCAGAGAGAGCGGAGTGCTGGGAATAGAGTGCAGAGAGAGCGGAATGCTGGGAATAGAGTGCAGAGAGAGTGGAGTGCTGGGAATAGGGTGCAGTGAGAGCGGAGTGATGGAAGAAGAGTGCAGGGAGAGCGGAGTGCTGGGAGAAGAGTGCAGAGAGATCGGAGTGCTTGGAGAAGAGTGCAGAGAGAGTGGAGTGCTGGGAATAGAGTGCAGAAAGAGCGGAGCGCTGGGAATAGAGTGCAGAGAGAGCGGAGTGCTGGGAATAGAGTGCAGAGAGAGCGGAGTGCTGGGAATAGAGTGCAGAGAGAGCAGAGTGCTGGGAGAAGAGTGCAGAGAGAGCAGAGTGCCGGGAATAGAGTGCAGAGAGAGCGGAGCGCTGGGAGAAGAGTGCAGAGAGAGCGGAGTGCTGGGAGAAGAGTGCAGAGAGAGCGGAGTGCTGGGAGAAGAGTGCAGAGAGAGCGGAATGCTGGGAATAGAGTGCAGAGAGAGCGGAGTGCTGGGAATAAGTTGCAGAGAGAGCGGAGTGCTGGGAGAAGAGTGCAGAGAGAGCAGAGTGCCGGGAATAGAGTGCAGAGAGAGCGGAGTGCTGGGAATAGGATGCAGAGAGAGCGGAGTGCTGGGAATAGAGTGCAGAGAGCGGAGTGCTGGGAATAAGTTGCAGAGAGAGCGGAGTGCTGGGAATAGAGTGCAGAGAGAGCAGAGTGCCGGAAATAGAGTGCAGAGAGAGCGGAGTGATGGGATGATGGGAGAAGAGTGCAGAGAGAGTGGAGTGCTGGGAGAAGAGTGCAGAGAGAGCGGAGTGCTGGGAATAAAGTGCAGAAAGAGCGAAGTGCTGGGAATAGAATGCAGAGAGAGCGAAGTGCTGGGAGAAGAATGCAGAGAGAGCCGAGTGCTGGGAATAGGGTGCAGGGAGAGCGGAGTGCTGGGAGAAGAGTGCAGAGAGCGGAGCGCTGGGAGAAGAGTGCAGAGAGAGCGGAGTGCTGGGAATAGAGTGCAGAGAGAGCGGAGTGCTGGGAATAGAGTGCAGAAAGAGCGGAGTGCCAGGAATAGAGTGCAGAGAGAGCGGAGTGCTGGGAATAGGATGCAGAGAGAGCGGAGTGCTGGGAATAGGATGCAGAGAGAGCGGAGTGCTGGGAGAAGAGTGCAGAGAGAGTGGAGTGCTGGGAGAAGAGAGCAGAGAGAGCGGAGTGCTGGGCATAGAGTGCAGAGACAGCGGAGTGCTGGGAATAGAGTGCAGAGAGAGCGGAGTGCTGGGAATAGAGTGCAGAGAGAGCGGAGTGCTGGGAATAGAGTGCAGAGAGAGCGGAGTGTTGGGAATAGAGAGCAGAGAGAGCGGAGTGTTGGGAATAGAGAGCAGAGAGAGCGTAGTGCTGGGAATAGAGTGCAGAGAGAGCGGAGTGCTGGGAGAAGAGTGCAGAGAGAGCAGAGTGCTGAGAGAAGAGTGCAGAGAGAGCGGAGTGCTGGGAGAAGAACGCAGAGAGAGAGGAGTGTTGGGAATAGAGTGCAGAGAGAGCGGAGTGCTGGGAATAGAGTGCAGAGAGAGCGGAGTGTTGGGAATAGAGTGCAGAGAGAGCGGAGTGCTGGGAGAAGAGTGCAGAGAGAGCAGAGTGCTGAGAGAAGAGTGCAGAGAGAGCGGAGTGCTGGGAGAAGAACGCAGAGAGAGAGGAGTGTTGGGAATAGAGTGCAGAGAGAGCGGAGTGCTGGGAATAGAGTGCAGAGAGAGCGGAGTGCTGGGAGAAGAGTGCAGAGAGAGCGGAGTGCTGGGAGAAGAGTGCAGAGAGAGCGGAGTGCCGGGAATAGAGTGCAGAGAGAGCGGAGTGCTGGGAATAGAGTGCAGAGAGAGCGGACTGCCGGGAATAGAGTGCAGAGAGAGCGGAGTGCTGGGAATAGGGTGCAGAGAGAATGGAGTGCTGGGAGAAGAATGCAGAGAGAGCGGAGTGCTGGGAATAGAGTGCAGAGAGAGAGGAGTGCTGGGAGAAGAGTGCAGAGAGAGCGGAGTGCTGGGAATAGAGTGCAGAGAGAGCGGAGTGCTGAGAGAAGAGTGCAGAGAGAGAGGAGTGTTGGGAATAGAGTGCAGAAAGAGTGGAGTGCTGGGAATAGAGTGCAGAGAGAGTGGAGTGCTGGGAGAAGAGTGCAGAGAGAGCGGAGTGCTGGGAGAAGAGTGCAGAGAGAGCGGAGTGCTGGGAATAGAGTGCAGAGAGAGCGGAGTGCTGGGAATAGAGTGCAGAGAGAGCGGAGTGCTGGGAATAGAGTGCAGAGAGAGCGGAGTGCTGGGAATAGAGTGCAGAGAGAGCGGAGTGCTGGGAATAGAGTGCAGAGAGAGCGGATTGCCGGGAATAGAGTGCAGAGAGAGCGGAGTGCTGGGAATAGAGAGCAGAGAGAGCGGAGTGCTGGGAATAGAGTGCAGAGAGAGCGGAGTGCTGGGAGAAGAGTGCAGAGAGAGCGGAGTGCTGGGAGAAGAGTGCAGAGAGAGAGGAGTGTTGGGAATAGAGTGCAGAGAGAGTGGAGTGCTGGGAATAGAGTGCAGAGAGAGTGGAGTGCTGGGAATAGAGTGCAGAGAGAGCGGAGTGCTGGGAATAGAGAGCAGAGAGAGCGGAGTGCCGGGAATAGAGTGCAGAGAGAGCGGAGTGCTGGGAATAGAGAGCAGAGAGAGCGGAGTGCTGGGAATAGAGTGCGGAGAGAGCGGAGTGCTGGGAATAGAGTGCAGAGAGAGCGGAGTGCTGGGAATAGAGTGCGAAGAGAGTGGAGTGCTGGGAATAGAGTGCAGAGAGAGTGGAGTGCTGGGAATAGAGTGCAGAGAGAGTGGAGTGCTGGGAATAGAGTGCAGAGAGAGCGGAGTGCTGGGAATAGAGAGCAGAGAGAGCGGAGTGCCGGGAATAGAGTGCAGAGGGAGCGGAGTGCTGGGAATAGAGAGCAGAGAGAGCGGAGTGCTGGGAATAGAGTGCGGAGAGAGCGGAGTGCTGGGAATAGAGTGCAGAGAGAGCGGAGTGCTGGGAATAGAGTGCGGAGAGAGCGGAGTGCTGGGAATAGAGTGCAGAGAGAGCGGAGTGCTGGGAATAGAGTGCAGAGAGAGCGGAGTGCTGGGAATAGAGTGCAGAGAGAGCGGAGTGCTGGGAATAGAGAGCAGAGAGAGCAGAGTGCTGGGAGAAGAGTGCAGAGAGAGCGGAGTGCTGGGAGAAGAGTGCAGAGAGAGCGGAGTGCTGGGAATAGAGTGCAGAGAGAGCGGAGTGCTGGGAATAGAGTGCAGAGAGAGCGGAGTGCTGGGAATAGAGTGCAGAGAGAGCGAAGTGCTGGGAATAAAGTGCAGAGAGAGCGGAGTGCTGGGAGAAGAGTGCAGAGAGAGCGGAGTGCTGGGAATAGAGTGCAGAGAGAGCGGAGTGCTGGGAATAGAGTGCAGAGAGAGCGGAGTGCTGGGAATAGAGTGCAGAGAGAGCGGAGTGCTGGGAGAAGAACGCAGAGAGAGCGGAGTGCTGGGAATAGAGTGCAGAGAGAGCGGAATGCTGGGAATAGAGTGCAGAGAGAGCAGAGTGCTGGGAGAAGAGTGCAGAGAGCGGAGTGCTGGGAGAAGAGTGCAGAGAGAGCGTAGTGCTGGGAGAGTGCAGAGAGAGCGGAGTGCTGGGAATAGAGTGCAGAGAGAGCGGAGTGCTGGGAATAGAGTGCAGAGAGAGCGGAGTGCTGGGAATAGAGTGCAGAGAGAGCGGAGTGCTGGGAGAAGAACGCAGAGAGAGCGGAGTGCTGGGAATAGAGTGCAGAGAGAGCGGAGTGCCGGGAATAGAGTGCAGAGAGAGCGGAGTGCTGGGAGAAGAGTGCAGAGAGCAGAGTGCTGGGAGAAGAGTGCAGAGAGAGCGGAGTGCTGGGAATAGAGTGCAGAGAGAGCGTAGTGCTGGGAATAGAGTGCAGAGAGAGCGGAGTGCTGGGAATAGAGTGCAGAGAGAGCGGAGTGCTGGGAATAGAGTGCAGAGAGAGCGGAGTGCTGGGAATAGAGTGCAGAGAGAGCGGAGTGCTGGGAGAAGAACGCAGAGAGAGCGGAGTGCTGGGAATAGAGTGCAGAGAGAGCGGAATGCTGGGAATAGAGTGCAGAGAGAGTGGAGTGCTGGGAATAGGGTGCAGTGAGAGCGGAGTGCTGGAAGAAGAGTGCAGGGAGAGCGGAGTGCTGGGAGAAGAGTGCAGAGAGATCGGAGTGCTGGGAGAAGAGTGCAGAGAGATCGGAGTGCTTGGAGAAGAGTGCAGAGAGAGTGGAGTGCTGGGAATAGAGTGCAGAAAGAGCGGAGCGCTGGGAATAGAGTGCAGAGAGAGCGGAGTGCTGGGAATAGAGTGCAGAGAGAGCGGAGTGCTGGGAATAGAGTGCAGAGAGAGCAGAGTGCTGGGAGAAGAGTGCAGAGAGAGCAGAGTGCCGGGAATAGAGTGCAGAGAGAGCGGAGCGCTGGGAGAAGAGTGCAGAGAGAGCGGAGTGCTGGGAGAAGAGTGCAGAGAGAGCGGAGTGCTGGGAGAAGAGTGCAGAGAGAGCGGAATGCTGGGAATAGAGTGCAGAGAGAGCGGAGTGCTGGGAATAAGTTGCAGAGAGAGCGGAGTGCTGGGAGAAGAGTGCAGAGAGAGCAGAGTGCCGGGAATAGAGTGCAGAGAGAGCGGAGTGCTGGGAATAGGATGCAGAGAGAGCGGAGTGCTGGGAATAGAGTGCAGAGAGCGGAGTGCTGGGAATAAGTTGCAGAGAGAGCGGAGTTCTGGGAATAGAGTGCAGAGAGAGCAGAGTGCCGGAAATAGAGTGCAGAGAGAGCGGAGTGATGGGATGATGGGAGAAGAGTGCAGAGAGAGTGGAGTGCTGGGAGAAGAGTGCAGAGAGAGCGGAGTGCTGGGAATAAAGTGCAGAAAGAGCGAAGTGCTGGGAATAGAGTGCAGAGAGAGCGAAGTGCTGGGAGAAGAATGCAGAGAGAGCCGAGTGCTGGGAATAGGGTGCAGGGAGAGCGGAGTGCTGGGAGAAGAGTGCAGAGAGCGGAGCGCTGGGAGAAGAGTGCAGAGAGAGCGGAGTGCTGGGAATAGAGTGCAGAGAGAGCGGAGTGCTGGGAATAGAGTGCAGAAAGAGCGGAGTGCCAGGAATAGAGTGCAGAGAGAGCGGAGTGCTGGGAATAGGATGCAGAGAGAGCGGAGTGCTGGGAATAGGATGCAGAGAGAGCGGAGTGCTGGGAGAAGAGTGCAGAGAGAGTGGAGTGCTGGGAGAAGAGAGCAGAGAGAGCGGAGTGCTGGGCATAGAGTGCAGAGACAGCGGAGTGCTGGGAATAGAGTGCAGAGAGAGCGGAGTGCTGGGAATAGAGTGCAGAGAGAGCGGAGTGCTGGGAATAGAGTGCAGAGAGAGCGGAGTGCTGGGAGAAGAGTGCAGAGAGAGCAGAGTGCTGAGAGAAGAGTGCAGAGAGAGCGGAGTGCTGGGAGAAGAACGCAGAGAGAGAGGAGTGTTGGGAATAGAGTGCAGAGAGAGCGGAGTGCTGGGAATAGAGTGCAGAGAGAGCGGAGTGTTGGGAATAGAGTGCAGAGAGAGCGGAGTGCTGGGAGAAGAGTGCAGAGAGAGCAGAGTGCTGAGAGAAGAGTGCAGAGAGAGCGGAGTGCTGGGAGAAGAACGCAGAGAGAGAGGAGTGTTGGGAATAGAGTGCAGAGAGAGCGGAGTGCTGGGAATAGAGTGCAGAGAGAGCGGAGTGCTGGGAGAAGAGTGCAGAGAGAGCGGAGTGCTGGGAGAAGAGTGCAGAGAGAGCGGAGTGCCGGGAATAGAGTGCAGAGAGAGCGGAGTGCTGGGAATAGAGTGCAGAGAGAGCGGAGTGCTGGGAATAGGGTGCAGAGAGAATGGAGTGCTGGGAGAAGAGTGCAGAGAGAGCGGAGTGCTGGGAATAGAGTGCAGAGAGAGCGGAGTGCTGAGAGAAGAGTGCAGAGAGAGCGGAGTGCTGGGAATAGAGTGCAGAGAGAGCGGAGTGCTGAGAGAAGAGTGCAGAGAGAGCGGAGTGCTGGGAATAGAGTGCAGAGAGAGCGGAGTGCTGGGAATAGAGTGCAGAGAGAGCGGAGTGTTGGGAATAGAGAGCAGAGAGAGCGGAGTGTTGGGAATAGAGAGCAGAGAGAGCGTAGTGCTGGGAATAGAGTGCAGAGAGAGCGGAGTGCTGGGAGAAGAGTGCAGAGAGAGCAGAGTGCTGAGAGAAGAGTGCAGAGAGAGCGGAGTGCTGGGAGAAGAACGCAGAGAGAGAGGAGTGTTGGGAATAGAGTGCAGAGAGAGCGGAGTGCTGGGAATAGAGTGCAGAGAGAGCGGAGTGTTGGGAATAGAGTGCAGAGAGAGCGGAGTGCTGGGAGAAGAGTGCAGAGAGAGCAGAGTGCTGAGAGAAGAGTGCAGAGAGAGCGGAGTGCTGGGAGAAGAACGCAGAGAGAGAGGAGTGTTGGGAATAGAGTGCAGAGAGAGCGGAGTGCTGGGAATAGAGTGCAGAGAGAGCGGAGTGCTGGGAGAAGAGTGCAGAGAGAGCGGAGTGCTGGGAGAAGAGTGCAGAGAGAGCGGAGTGCCGGGAATAGAGTGCAGAGAGAGCGGAGTGCTGGGAATAGAGTACAGAGAGAGCGGAGTGCTGGGAATAGGGTGCAGAGAGAATGGAGTGCTGGGAGAAGAGTGCAGAGAGAGCGGAGTGCTGGGAATAGAGTGCAGAGAGAGCGGAGTGCTGAGAGAAGAGTGCAGAGAGAGCGGAGTGCTGGGAATAGAGTGCAGAGAGAGCGGAGTGCTGAGAGAAGAGTGCAGAGAGAGAGGAGTGTTGGGAATAGAGTGCAGAGAGAGTGGAGTGCTGGGAATAGAGTGCAGAGAGAGTGGAGTGCTGGGAGAAGAGTGCAGAGAGAGCGGAGTGCTGGGAGAAGAGTGCAGAGAGAGCGGAGTGCTGGGAATAGAGTGCAGAGAGAGCGGAGTGCTGGGAATAGAGTGCAGAGAGAGCGGAGTGCTGGGAATAGAGTTCAGAGAGAGCGGAGTGCTGGGAATAGAGTGCAGAGAGAGCGGAGTGCTGGGAATAGAGTGCAGAGAGAGCGGAGTGCTGGGAATAGAGTGCAGAGAGAGCGGAGTGCTGGGAGAAGAACGCAGAGAGAGCGGAGTGCTGGGAATAGAGTGCAGAGAGAGCGGAATGCTGGGAATAGAGTGCAGAGAGAGTGGAGTGCTGGGAATAGAGTGCAGAGAGAGTGGAGTGCTGGGAATAGAGTGCAGAGATAGTGGAGCGCTGGGAGAAGAGTGCAGAGAGAGCGGAGCGCTGGGAGAAGAGTGCAGAGAGAGCGGAGCGCTGGGAGAAGAATGCAGAGAGAGCGGAGTGCTGGGAATAGAGTGCAGAGAGAGCGGAGCGCTGGGAGAAGAGTGCAGAGAGAGCGGAGCGCTGGGAGAAGAGTGCAGAGAGAGCGGAGCGCTGGGAGAAGAATGCAGAGAGAGCGGAGTGCTGGGAATAGGGTGTCTATCGGGTCGGATTGGATGAAATTAGAGAGCGGGTAGGTCTGTCTCAGCACAGTGGGTGGAGAAGGATCTGTCATCTGCCTGCTCAGCGGGGATCAGCGGATCGATCCCCAGTGCATGAGGGCTCACAATCGCCCCCCTCTGTCCTGCCACCCCCTCTATCACCAATCGATAGATTCATGCATCGCCGCCGTTGCCACCCCCTATTCAGGCGCCAGACCCCTTTTCGGGCGTCGGGTGCCTGTATTACAGCGGCGGGGTATTTTTTTTGAAGCACCTGATTAGAGCCGTAGGCCATAGGCTCTAATAGGCGTCAAAGAAGGTAAACAGCGAGCGCCATGCTTGGCGCTGGGAGTTCACTCAGCTGTGTTAGAGAAGTGAATGAATATTCGCTTTCCTAACACTGAATCGCCTCTCCGCCAATCAGATGCTCGGATCTTTTACCCGTCACCTGATTGGCTGAAATGACAGGCGCTGTGATTGGACACCTATGAGGCATCCAAACATAGCAGAGGACGGGAGAAGACATCGAGGAAACTGCTCGCCGCTGTCACCCGCTGCCCCACCAAGAGACAGGGTAAGTGCCGGGCAGACAGCGGGCGGGGGGCACACTGAAAGCATTTGATGGGCACAGTGGCTGTGTTTGATGGGCACAGTGGTGGCAATTGATGGGCACAGTGGCTGCATTTGATGGGCACAGTGGCTGCATTTGATGGGCACAGCGGCTGCATTTGATGGGCACAGTGGCGCATTTGATGGGCACAGTGGCTGCATTTGATGGCACAGTGGTGGCAATTGATGGGCACAGTGGCGCATTTGATGGGCACAGTGGCTGCATTTGATGGGCACAGTGGTGGCAATTGATGGGCACAGTGGCGCATTTGATGGGCACAGTGGCTGCATTTGATGGGCACAGTGGTGGCAATTGATGGGCACAGTGGCGGCAATTGATGGGCACAGTGGCGCATTTGATGGGCACAGTGGCTGCATTTGATGGGCACAGTGGCGCATTTGATGGGCACAGTGGCTGCATTTGATGGCACAGTGGTGGCAATTGATGGGCACAGTGGAGCATTTGATGGGCACAGTGGCTGCATTTGATGGGCACAGTGGCTGCGTTTGATGGGCACAGTGGCGCATTTGATGGGCACAGTGGTGGCAATTGATGGGCACAGTGGCTGCATTTGATGGCACAGTGGTGGCAATTGATGGGCACAGTGGCTGCATTTGATGGCACAGTGGTGGCAATTGATGGGCACAGTGGCTGCATTTGATGGCACAGTGGTGGCAATTGATGGGCACAGTGGCTGCGTTTGATGGCACAGTGGTGGCGTTTGATGGCACAGTGGCGGCAATTGATGGCACAGTGGGAGCATTTGATGTGGCACAGTGGTTTGATGGGCACAGTGAGGCTGCAATTGATGGGGGTTTTTTTCAGAATTTTTCAGTTTGTTTGCACCCCCCCAAAAATTTTGAGCACCAGCCGCCACTGCGTGCCTGCGGCTCAAGTACTTACCTCCAGACTGTGGCTCTGCCCTCCATCTGCTCAGCTGGTGGCCGGGGGAGGAAGATGACGGGATAATGTTATCATGAGAAAGTTCTTATCTTTATTCAGCAGTTCCCACAATCTAATCTGAGTCCCGAAGTCCATTTCTATACCGATCGGCGATCGGCCGGGGAATGGAATCGCCGGGAACCACAGCACAAGGATTACTCCGCCAGGACTATTTGGCGATTTTCGGGCTCAGGCGGAGTATTCCCTGTGCTGAGGTTCCCGGCGATTCCATTCCCCGGCCGATCGCCGATCGGTATAGAAATGGACTTCGGGACTCAGATTAGATTGTGGGAACTGCTGAATAAAGATAAGAACTTTCTCCTGATAACATTATCCCGTCATCTTCCTCCCCCGGCCACCAGCTGAGCAGATGGAGCACAGAAACCACAGTGCAGTCTGGATCCTGTGTCCGGGTACCAGGCGGAAGGAGACCCAGACACAGGATTCAAAACCCGTACTGTCCGGGTGAATCCCGGACAGGTGGCCACCCTACATATACACCAACATTTTAACGTTATATACTGTTGTTATGGCAACAGTTAGCTGCGGGCAATCCGGCGTCCAATAAAAGTGGTCCTGGCGAAGCGGATTTGCCCTGTGATCCCTTTTATAGGCAGCAGGAGGGGTGCCCCCCCTCTCCCCTCCCGCTCTGCTTTCCGGGCGTTTCCCCGCTTACCAGAGTCGTCGGTAAAGGGGGAAACGATCCGATCCTGTGGAGCGATGGGCAAGGACGTCGAGTGAGGGTGTTTCATCAGATCTGGCGAGCCGTCAGAATGTGTAACGGAAGTGACGTTCCGTCGCCGCCATCTTGCTACACCCCGCCCTCCTCCACAGTAAGGATACACTGAGAAGGGGGAAAGCGGACATCTTGCTACACCCAGCGGAGTTTTGCCTTTTACACTTATTTTTTACAGTAAAGTGAGTTTATATCGTAAATTACAGAACTTAGAACTCCGTCTCACTGGTTAGATGTTGAATTTTTAAAAAGCAGCGGCGAGCCTGCTGATCGCACAGGTTTACTAATCTGACAGAAGTTCGCTGCTTTCAAAATTCAACATCAAACCAGTCAGACGGAGTTCTAAGTTCTGTATTTCACAATATAAACTCACTTTACGGTAAAAAATAGGTGTAAAAGGCAAAACTCCGCTGGGTGTAGCAAGATGTCCGCTTTCCCCCTTCTCAGTGTATCCTTACTGTGGAGGAGGGCGGGGTGTAGCAAGATGGCGGCGACGGAACGTCACTTCCGTTACACATTCTGACGGGTCGCCAAATCTGACGAAACAAGGGCAAGATGGCCTCCACTAGACTCTATGTCCTTGGAGGACCAGAGCGACGTCACTTCCGTTACACATTCTGACGGGTCGCCAAATCTGACGAAACAAGGGCAAGATGGCCTCCACTAGACTCTATGTCCTTGGAGGACCAGAGCGACGTCACTTCCGCCCACTGGCCATTTTTTTTTTTTAAATTTACGTGTAAACATAAAATTACATTTGTTATTTTTTTTTTTTAGGTCTGAGGTCTTTTTGACCCCCAGATCTCACAATAAAGAGGTCCTGTCGTGCTTATTTCTATTACAAGAGACGTTTACATTCCTTTTTAATAGAAATAAAAGTAATCAAAAAATTTTTTTTTTTTTAAGGGACAGTGTAAAAAAAAAAAAAAAAAAAAAAGAAGCGCCCCGTCCCGCCGCGCTCGCAAGCGAACGCATACGCAAGTCGCGCCCGCATATGTAAACGGCGTTCTAACCACACATGTGGATTATCGCCGCGATCGTTGGAGCGAGAGCGAAAATTCTAGCGCTGGACCTCCTCTGTAACTCTAAACTGGTAACCTGTAGACATTTTTAAAGCGCCGCCTATGGAGATTTTTACGTACCGTAGTTTGTCGCCATTCCACGAGCATGCGCAAGATTAAAGCGTGGCATGTTGGGTATCTATTAACTCGGTGTACCATCATCTTTTATATTATACAAATTGGGACAACTTTATGGTTTTCTTATTGTTTATTTAAAAGAAAGTGTATTTTTTACCCAAAAATTAGGTTTGTAAGACCGCTGCGCAAATACGGTGTGACATTAAGTATTGCAACGATCTCCATTTTATTCTCCAGGGTCTCTGCTAAAACAAATATATATTTATATAATGTTTGGGGGTTCTAAGTAATTTTCTAGCAAAAAATACTGATTTTATCTTGTAAATAACAAATGTCAGAAATCGGCGCGGTCCTGATGTGCAGGTAAAGAAGCGTCCCAATACTTTTGGTGATATAATATAATATAATATAATATATATATGGTGTATGGTGGGGAAAGGCCTCTGTTGGGTCTTTGTGTTCTGGGATTATGTAGCAGCCAATCAGCTCGCACTCCCTCATTTTCCATTGACAATAATAGCTGTTTGTAGAGTATCTCTCACACGTGGTCCCCGGTGGGGTTCCCTTTTAGGATATGTCATAACTAGAAATGATCGAGGGGGAGGGGCCACCACGCGCGGGGGGTGACGGGAGTTGTAGTTCCACGCTTCCGGGAAGGGCGGGTCCGTGCGCGATTGGCCGCGCTGGTCACGTGGGAACAGAGCCGGTGTGGGGGGCGGAGCCGCCTTCCCGTGGTGCACTGGGGTTTCCTGTGACGTCACCGGGATTTGAACGTCGCGCCATGGTGTACGGATCTCCGCTCGTCCTTCCCGAACCCGCCCCGGGGGAGCCCGAACTACCGGAGGAATGGCGGCTCTACCAGATGGACACCCGGGTCCGGACCTACAGCAACTGGCCGTTCACCGAGGGCTGCGCCTGTACCCCGGAGAGGGTGAGAGCCGGGGGGGGGGGGGAGACAGAGGACCTCTCCTCATAGACCGGGGGGGGACCGATAGAAAGTCCCGATATCTGGGGGGGGGGGGGGGCGATAGAAAGTCCCGATATCTGGGGGGGGGCGATAGAAAGTCCCGATATCTGGGGGGGGGCGATAGAAAGTCCCGATATCTGGGGGGGGCGATAGAAAGTCCCGATATCTGGGGGGGGCGATAAAGTCCCGATATCTGGGGGGGGGGGGCGATAGAAAGTCCCGATATCTGGGGGGGGGGGGGGCGATAGTAAGTCCCGATATCTGGGGGGGGGGCGATAGAAAGTCCCGATATCTGGGGGGGGGGGCGATAGAAAGTCCCGATATCTGGGGGGGGGGGGGGGGCGATAGAAAGTCCCGATATCTGGGGGGGGGGGGCGATAGAAAGTCCCGATATCTGGGGGGGGGGGGCGATAGAAAGTCCCGATATCTGGGGGGGGGGGCGATAGAAAGTCCCGATATCTGGGGGGGGGGGCGATAGAAAGTCCCGATATCTGGGGGGGGGGGCGATAGAAAGTCCCGATATCTGGGGGGGGGGGCGATAGAAAGTCCCGATATCTGGGGGGGGGGGGCGATAGAAAGTCCCGATATCTGGGGGGGGGGGCGATAGAAAGTCCCGATATCTGGGGGGGGGGCGATAGAAAGTCCCGATATCTGGGGGGGGGCGATAGAAAGTCCCGATATCTGGGGGGGGACCGATAGAAAGTCCCGATATCTGGGGGGGGGGGGGACCGATAGAAAGTCCCGATATCTGGGGGGGGGGGGACCGATAGAAAGTCCCGATATCTGGGGGGGGGGGGGGACCGATAGAAAGTCCCGATATCTGGGGGGGGGGACCGATAGAAAGTCCCGATATCTGGGGGGGGGGGGACCGATAGAAAGTCCCGATATCTGGGGGGGGGGGACCGATAGAAAGTCCCGATATCGGGGGGGGGGGGGGGACCGATAGAAAGTCCCGATATCTGGGGGGGGGGGGACCGATAGAAAGTCCCGATATCTGGGGGGGGGGGGACCGATAGAAAGTCCCGATATCTGGGGGGGGGGGGGGACCGATAGAAAGTCCCGATATCTGGGGGGGGGGGGGACCGATAGAAAGTCCCGATATCTGGGGGGGGGGGGACCGATAGAAAGTCCCGATATCTGGGGGGGGGGGGACCGATAGAAAGTCCCGATATCTGGGGGGGGGGGACCGATAGAAAGTCCCGACATCTGGGGGGGGGGGGGGGGGACCGATAGAAAGTCCCGATATCTGGGGGGGGGGGGCGATAGAAAGTCCCGATATCTGGGGGGGGGGGGGGCGATAGAAAGTCCCGATATCTGGGGGGGGGGGGCGATAGAAAGTCCCGATATCTGGGGGGGGGGGGGGGCGATAGAAAGTCCCGATATCTGGGGGGGGGGGCGATAGAAAGTCCCGATATCTGGGGGGGGGGGGGCGATAGAAAGTCCCGATATCTGGGGGGGGGGGCGCGATAAAGTCCCGATATCGGGGGGGGGGGCGATAAAGTCCCGATATCTGGGGGGGGGGGGGCGATAGAAAGTCCCGATATCTGGGGGGGGGGGGGGGGCGATAGAAAGTCCCGATATCTGGGGGGGGGGCGATAGAAAGTCCCGATATCTGGGGGGGGGGGGCGCGATAGAAAGTCCCGATATCTGGGGGGGGGGGGGGGGCGATAGAAAGTCCCGATATCTGGGGGGGGGGCGATAGAAAGTCCCGATATCTGGGGGGGGGGGCGATAGAAAGTCCCGATATCTGGGGGGGGGGGCGATAGAAAGTCCCGATATCTGGGGGGGGGGGGGCGATAGAAAGTCCCGATATCTGGGGGGGGGGCGATAGAAAGTCCCGATATCTGGGGGGGGGGACCGATAGAAAGTCCCGATATCTGGGGGGGGGGGGGGGTACCGATAGAAAGTCCCGATATCTGGGGGGGGGACCGATAGAAAGTCCCGATATCTGGGGGGGGGGGACCGATAGAAAGTCCCGATATCTGGGGGGGGGGGGGGACCGATAGAAAGTCCCGATATCTGGGGGGGGGGGGACCGATAGAAAGTCCCGATATCTGGGGGGGGGGGGGGACCGATAGAAAGTCCCGATATCTGGGGGGGGGGGGACCGATAGAAAGTCCCGATATCTGGGGGGGGGGGGACCGATAGAAAGTCCCGACATCTGGGGGGGGGGGGGGGACCGATAGAAAGTCCCGATATCTGGGGGGGGGGCGATAGAAAGTCCCGATATCTGGGGGGGGGGGGGCGATAGAAAGTCCCGATATCTGGGGGGGGGGGCGATAGAAAGTCCCGATATCTGGGGGGGGGGGACCGATAGAAAGTCCCGACGATATCTGGGGGGGGACCGATAGAAAGTCCCGACGATATCTGGGGGGGGGGGGGGGGACCGATAGAAAGTCCCGACATCTGGGGGGGGGGGGGGGGGGACCGATAGAAAGTCCCGACATCTGGGGGGGGGGGGGGGGGACCGATAGAAAGTCCCGATATCTGGGGGGGGGGGACCGATAGAAAGTCCCGATATCTGGGGGGGGGGGACCGATAGAAAGTCTCGATATCTGGGGGGGGGGGACCGATAGAAAGTCTCGATATCTGGGGGGGGGGACCGATAGAAAGTCTCGATATCTGGGGGGGGGGGGACCGATAGAAAGTCTCGATATCTGGGGGGGGGGGACCGATAGAAAGTCCCGATATCTGGGGGGGGGCGATAGAAAGTCCCGATATCTGGGGGGGGGGCGATAGAAAGTCCCGATATCTGGGGGGGGGGGCGATAGAAAGTCCCGATATCTGGGGGGGGGGGGCGATAGAAAGTCCCGATATCTGGGGGGGGGGGGGCGATAGAAAGTCCCGATATCTGGGGGGGGGGACCGATAGAAAGTCCCGATATCTGGGGGGGGGGGACCGATAGAAAGTCCCGATATCTGGGGGGGGGGGGGACCGATAGAAAGTCCCGATATCTGGGGGGGGGGGACCGATAGAAAGTCCCGACGATATCTGGGGGGGGACCGATAGAAAGTCCCGACGATATCTGGGGGGGGGGGGGACCGATAGAAAGTCCCGACGATATCTGGGGGGGGGGGGGGGACCGATAGAAAGTCCCGACATCTGGGGGGGGGGGGGACCGATAGAAAGTCCCGACATCTGGGGGGGGGGGGGACCGATAGAAAGTCCCGATATCTGGGGGGGGGGGGCCGATAGAAAGTCCCGATATCTGGGGGGGGGGGACCGATAGAAAGTCTCGATATCTGGGGGGGGGGGACCGATAGAAAGTCTCGATATCTGGGGGGGGGGGACCGATAGAAAGTCCCGATATCTGGGGGGGGGGGACCGATAGAAAGTCTCGATATCTGGGGGGGGGGGACCGATAGAAAGTCCCGATATCTGGGGGGGGGGGGGGGACCGATAGAAAGTCTCGATATCTGGGGGGGGGGGGGGACCGATAGAAAGTCCCGATATCTGGGGGGGGCGGCATTAGAAGCCCCGATATGTAGGGGGTGTGGCTAGGAAGGTAGTTGTGGTGACGCTCTTCTCTGATTGGTTGCAGATGGCGGAGGCCGGCTTCATTCATTGTCCCAGTGGGAACAGTCCGGATGTGGCTCAATGCTTCTTCTGTATGAAAGAACTGGAGGGATGGGAGCCGGATGATGACCCCATGTGAGTATGGGGGGTGGAAGGGGGCGGGGTTACAGTGTAATGATCCTGTTCTCGTGTTGGGGGGGTCGGGAGGATTTGGGGGTCAGTTTGGCCGCAGATGATGAAATAACGAATGTCCTCTTCGGCCCAAACACACCATTTAGAGGAACATGGAGATCAACCGAAACCACTGCAGCATTGTCAGTCCGGGGGGGGAGGGGAGTGTTAGACGGACTAGCAGATTTAGATACACTAACATATGAAGCCAAACTCCAGATCACACTTCATGATCAGTTACAGATTTGTTCCTTTTTGGGATAAACATTTTACATGAATACATAAAATCTGATCATTGTGAGCACACCTGTCAGTGGTGAATGGTTTGTCTTGTTTCTGTAACTGCTACATCTGCAGGGCAGCGTGTTCTGTTGGAAAACAGACTTACTAACCAGATCACCGGGTGATGAGAGAGATAGAATGTGTGTGTATCTCTCTCTATTCTCTCTCTATCTAAACACAAATGACTGTATAGACCAGTGATATAAATGAGGGGGGGAGGGGTAAATCTTTAGGGAAGTTCCTATAGCTCTGAGGTCTCCAAGCAGAGAGTCAGTTTATTGTCCTTCAGAGTTTACGAAGGTCAGACCTGCGGTGAGTGGGAAGGACACCCCCTTGTTCCTCATTGTGAGGAATTGTCCCCCATCATTGGTATTGGGTGGAACTGTGCCTTGTCATTGGAAAAAAAATTGTGCCCCATCGTTTGTGTCATTTGGTCCCCATCACTGATGTCATTATACCCCACTGTTGGTTGCATTGAGAGAGACTGTGCCCCGTTGTTGGTGTCATTGGGAGGAATTGGGCCCCATTGGTGGTGTCATTGGGAGGAATGGGGGCCCCCATTGGTGGTGTCATTGGGAGGAATGGGGGCCCCCATTGGTGGTGTCATTGGGAGGAATGGGGGCCCCCATTGGTGGTGTCATTGGGAGGAATGGGGGCCCCCATTGGTGGTGTCATTGGGAGGAATGGGGGCCCCCATTGGTGGTGTCATTGGGAGGAATGTGGGCCCCCATTGGTGGTGTCATTGGGCGGAATGGGGGCCCCCATTGGTGGTGTCATTGGGCGGAATGGGGGCCCCCATTGGTGGTGTCATTGGGAGGAATGGGGGCCCCCATTGGTGGTGTCATTGGGCGGAATGGGGGCCCCCATTGGTGGTGTCATTGGGCGGAATGGGGGCCCCCATTGGTGGTGTCATTGGGAGGAATTGGGCCCCATTGTTGGTATCAGTGAATGACATGGTGCCCCAAGGGCCGGATAAAAGCAAGCATATGGCCGCAGTTTGGAGACCACTGCTATAGATGAGCGCAGCTCTTCTGAAAAAGTCCTGCGTAACCTATTGCACATACAGGAGGAGAGGGCGCCAACATCTAAGTGCCTTTGATTTTAGTAAAAAAAAAAAAAAAAAAAGTACAAGAGTTCAATGCATGAAAGGGTCCACCAGCGTGTTGCACAGGCAGAGCGGGGGTCATCTGTGGAGCTGTCCGGTAACGCAGAGGTCGGCTCGAAGTTGCCAAGCTGCACAGGGAAGCGGCTGGTATGAGGTCAATGTTATGAGCCAGGTTGGAGCTCGAGGAGCCGCAGTATCATTGTGGAGCTTCACCCAGCTGGACTCGGCTTTATTTTGGTCTCACTCAGCAACGCATGGCTGGCATCACTGCATAAACAAAGGGGTGTGGTTACAGGTTTCAGGGCTGTAACCAACTTTGTCAAGCCAAAAACTTGACAAAGGGGTGGTTCCAGCTCTGAAACGCGTAGCCATGCCACCCTTTTTACACAGTGCTTTTACTTGAAATATAATCTACATCCCTATCTATTTACTAACAGCATAAGTGTTACAAATATTCAATGTTGTCAGAGAGTTCCACTTTAATGTAGACCGTGTCATTTCTGCCCCCCGCAGGGAGGAACACAAGAAACATTCTCCTCACTGCTTATTCCTGACCCTGAAGAAGAAGGCCGAGGAGTTGTCACTCGTTGAATTCCTCAAGCTGGATAAGGAGAGAGTCAAAATAAAAATGGTAAGCAAAGTTTAACCCAAAACTTCTTCTCAAAGGTGGAGAATTTGCAGACTTTTCCCCACAGTGTCAGAATTGACCATTTTGGGGGGAGTCGGAGCTCTCGTCCTATAATTGGGGGGTGCAGGTCAGATCTATTGTTGGGGCCTTTGTAGCTTTCTATAGTGTCTGGGAATATTACAAATACATGTTCATCTATCTGTGTATCGACCACTGAATGGAGGGATAGGAATCCCGCCGGTGGCTCCCTCCTGGTTCTGAGAGGCCCCCCCCCCCCCACCGGTGGCTCCCTCCTGGTTCTGAGAGACCCCCCCGCCGGTGGCTCTCCCCCTGGTTCTGAGAGGCCCCCCGCCGGTGGCTCCCTCCTGGTTCTGAGAGGCCCCCCCGCCGGTGGCTCCCCCCCTGGTTCTGAGAGGCCCCCCCGCCGGTGGCTCCCTCCTGGTTCTGAGAGGCCCCCCGCCGGTGGCTCCCTCCTGGTTCTGAGAGGCCCCCCCGCCGGTGGCTCCCTCCTGGTTCTGAGAGGCCCCCCGCCGGTGGCTCCCTCCTGGTTCTGAGAGGCCCCCCGCCGGTGGCTCCCTCCTGGTTCTGAGAGACCCCCCCGCCGGTGGCTCTCCCCCTGGTTCTGAGAGGCCCCCCGCCGGTGGCTCCCTCCTGGTTCTGAGAGGCCCCCCCGCCGGTGGCTCCCCCCCTGGTTCTGAGAGGCCCCCCCGCTGGTGGCTCCCTCCTGGTTCTGAGAGGCCCCCCGCCGGTGGCTCCCTCCTGGTTCTGAGAGGCCCCCCCGCCGGTGGCTCCCTCCTGGTTCTGAGAGGCCCCCCCGCCGGTGGCTCCCTCCTGGTTCTGAGAGGCCCCCCCGCCGGTGGCTCCCCCCCTGGTTCTGAGAGGCCCCCCGCCGGTGGCTCTCCCCTGGTTCTGGAAAAAACAAATTTCTTCCTCAGTTTAGGCCAATATGTATTCTTCTACATATTGGTAAAAATTCCAATAAGTGTATATTTATTGGTTTGCGAAAGTTTTTGCGTCTACAAAATGGGGGATAGATTTATGGCATTTTATTCATTTATTTTTGTGACTGTGACATTGCGGCGGACAGATTGGGCCCTTTTACAACTTTTTGGGACCAGTGTCATTTATACAGCGGTCTGAGCTAAAAATAGCCACTGATTACTTTATTATTGACACTGGCAGGGAAGGGGTTGTAACACTAGGGGGCGATCAAGTGGTTAAATGTGTTCCCTGGGAGGTGTTTCTAATTGTATTGGGGGGGGCTGTTTTGACTGGAGGAGGAGAGAGATCGCTGTTCCTAATCACTAGGAACAGCAGATCTCCCTCTACTCCCGTGTCAGAAAGAGGATCTGTTTTGTTTACACTGCAGGTGGCCGGCGGACATCGAGCCCACAGATCGCCGCGTATGCGCCCAACATGCAATGGCGGCAATTTGTGCAGGGGAGCCAACCTGCAGCTGTGGCGTCTGGTCCGTAACTAGTCAGTCGCACAGATATGAACGGTACTTGTTGGAAAACATGGGGTGCAACCTGTCATGTGACTTTGGGGTTCAAACTCACCAGGCAAGTCACACAAGTGTGAATGGGGCCTTAGGCTTCCTCTGATTTGTTACTAATTATAAAGCTGAGAGAGCACTTGGACAATCGGAGAACGTCCTGTTGGCCTCTTGAGATTTGGCAGGTGGAAGGACTCCATAATGTATAATCACTATTAATGGTTACAATATTTTCCCAGCAAAAGGCGATGACAAAACACATCGAGAAGTTCCAGACGACGGCGCAGACTGTGAGGAGCTCCTTGGAGAAGCTGGATAAGGAGGAGGTGGATGAGTAGGGAGTCGCCTGATCCTGATCCCGATCTGTAGTGTTACAATGTACATATTGTTTATATTATTCTCTTTCTTGTAAATCTTTCGGCCTGTATTGGTTTTTGTTTTTAAAATGTTCAATTATTAAATCATTTTCTTTTCACTTCTTTTGAAAGTGTTGCCATTTAATAAAAGCCGATCTGTCACTACAACTTACAGTGATATTAAAGGCAGATTTATTTAAAAAAAAAAAAAAAAAAGTTGTACAGTGGAACCTTGGTTAATGAGCGTTTTGAAAGATGAGCAACTTTTTTTTTTTTTTTAATCTGACTCGGTTTGCGAGTGTTGTCTTGCAAAACGAGCAGCATTCAAGCTAATGGGGGGTGCAGTACCGCATTTGGCCAGAGATGCGGGGGGGGGGGGCGCCAGGGACACTCGGAAACGGTTCTTTGGCGCCCGCCCCCCCCCAACTCTGGCCACATGCGATATTGCCTTTAATAGAAGTCACAATCTTTCACAAATTATGTTTGTTTCCATTGACTTCTATGGGGAAACTCGCTTAGATATGCAAGTGCTTTGGATTACAAGCATTCTCCTCGAACGGATTATGCTCTTAGGCCCCTTTCACGCTGGGGCGTTTTTCAGGCGCTTTAGGGTTAAAAAAAAAAGCGCCTGAAAGAAGCCTCATCTGCAATCCCAATGTGAAAGCCCGAGCCCTTTCACACTCCCAGCGCCCGAAAAACGCTGATAAAGCGCCGCTTAAGACCCCTTTCACACTGGGGTGTTTTTCGGGCGCTGGCATTGTGAAAGGGCTCTTAATCCAAGGTTCCACTGTACTTCCCTGTAATAGTTTTGCACAGAGCAGCCCTGATCCTCTTCTCGGGTCCCCCACTATCGCTCCCCTCCATCCCCCACAGGAAGCAGCTTGAATGGGGACGCTCCTGAGCCGCCGCTGCTGCGTGCGTGCGTGTGTGTGTGTGTGTGTGTGTGTCTATACACACACACACACTCACACTGCAGCTTGGCCCTGCCTCCCACTCTTCTCATTGGCTGACTGGCTGTGATTGACTGTAGCGGGAGCCAAAGCGCCTGCTGCTGCTCTGTCTCAGCCAGTCAGGAGGGAGAGACAAACAGCCGAGGCTCTCATGCAACATAGCTGGATGGAGGTGGGGCTCAGGTAAGTATGGGGGGGGGGGGGCTGCACACAGGTTATTTAGACTAGACTAATGACCAGACAAGAAACAGGAAGTGGGCTGTATAAGGGATTTACTGGCAGAAGAAAAAAGTTTTACTATCCAAAGTTAAAACAACTCTTATTGTTGAGAAATACTAACCACTAGGGTTGCACTGGTACCGAGCATTTGCACAACTACTTGTGCAAATGCTTCGATGCTCGACCCGATAACTGGCAAGAGGCCGGCACACCCGGTATTCAGTCGAGGAGTGCCTCCGCCCCCCCATCGAATAGTGCCCGGGATGTACTGCGCATGCGCAGGACGGAACAACACAGCTGATTTCCAATCACCTGGGCTGACGGAACCAGGGCGCATGCGATCGTAGGAGGCATCTCTCGATGGTAGATTTCACTAGACATGTGCGCCATCAATAAATTTGTTTCATTCCGTTTCGTATTAGCCATTAATTCTTGTCCGAAATTCAATTTGTATACCTATGAAATACGAATTTTCATTAGGTTTGTTAACTTTTCGTAACAATTACGAATGTTCGTTATCATGAATTTATCATTATGAGGGGCTCCCACCATCCCTGTGCTGTGCTCATTATGAGGGGCTCCTCCCATCCCTGTGCTCATTATGAGGGGCTCCCACCATCCCTGTACTGTGCTCATTATGAGGGGCTCCCACCCTCCCTGTGCTGTGCTCATTATGAGGGGCTCCCCCCATCCCTGTGCTCATTATGAGGGGCTCCCCCCATCCCTGTGCTCATTATGAGGGGCTCCCCCCATCCCTGTGCTCATTATGAGGGGCTCCCACCATCCCTGTGCTCATTATGAGGGGCTCCCACCATCCCTGTGCTCATTATGAGGGGCTCCCACCATCCCTGTGCTCATTATGAGGGGCTCCCACCATCCCTGTGCTCATTATGAGGGGCTCCCACCATCCCTGTGCTCATTATGAGGGGCTCCCCCCATCCCTGTGCTCATTATGAGGGGCTCCCACCATCCCTGTGCTGTGCTCATTATGAGGGGCCCCCACCATCCCTGTGCTGTGATGACTTCCTGGGTTTTTTTTAACTTCATCATAACGAATAATCGTAATTAACGAACATTCTTATTTTGTCGGATTCTGAATCTCCCATAGACTACCAGTACCAGTCTCCCACTCCCATATTAAAAAAGGTCATTTTCCCAACCCCCACTCAGCACCAGAAGAAAACCTCTGATTGGTCAACAAAACACCCGTCACGTTTCTGTTGTAACGGAATTTGGATCTGAAATTTTGTAAACGAAATTTCGTATAAAATTCGGAAGCATAGAAATTCGTATTTCGGATCCTCCCGAATGTAAGAATTTACAATTCATATGAAACTAATCGCACATGTCTACATTTCACAGGCACAATGTAAACCTATACAAACAGCAGGGGGGGGGGGACCGTAGTTCTCAGATTGTGAATCTCTGCTGCTGGAGGGCGTGGCTGTGGAAGAGCTGTGTTTTGTCTGTGTTGCAAGCCGACCTTTTCACACACCAAACCCGCCCGGCAACACACACAAAACCGGACCATCAGCACACTGTACAGCCGCCCCGCAACAGCGAGGCACAATGTGAGAACTATGGACCCCCCCCCCTGCTGTTTGTATAGGTTTCAATTGTGGCCGTGAAATGGTATCTCCCATCGAGAGATGCCTCCTACGATGTGCACTTGAGCCAGTGTTAATTTTGGCAGCAAATTTCGATTTAGTCTTAGGACTAAAATGGCATTTTAGTTTTAATCCCATTTTAGTCTTCTGCAATTGTTTTAGTTTTACCCGCATTTAGTCGACTAAATCTCCAGGACATTTTAGTCGTTTGGGAAAACATGAGAGTGTGGGCAGGCACCAAGACTTTGTAGGCACAATAAGAATACTTATATCATTAAAGATATTATTTTTATTTCAAAAATGTTGTATTAAAAACGGGGGAAGACAGAAAATAAATAAAAACTGGGTATGACATACATAGTTTACAGAATATGCACTCCATACACAATAAGTAGGTTAGTATAGAAAGGCAACGGAACTACAGGATCAACAAGTGACAGATACAACTTATTGATCTATATAGTTACAGTACATATCGTTGAGTCAAACGCTATGTGATGGTGGTAGTCAAATTCTGTATAAGAATAGTTAATGGGGGTATGGCGCTCCCTTGTGGGCTGTACAAACAGTGACTATGTTGAATAAATAAATAGTGATCCAAACCCAAACGGTGAGAGCTGTGAAATTCTTAATGGGTGAAATTCATATTAAATCATAAAAACTTTGTGGAAGTTACGTATACGTGTTGGCAAACCTTAGCTTATTGCACATACCTCCATATTAGGATAATGAGAAAAAATGGAGAAAAAAAAAAAAAAAAAGGAAAACTACTAAAGTGCTGCTACTAAGCAGCTAATTAAAATACCAACTTCTATATATCCAAAATTCGTGGCATGTGTATGTATACCAGTGCAAAAACGAGCATATAACAGTGCAATGTATGTAATATGACAGTGCAATACTGCACCTACATATATATTTGACCGTACACTCCAACTTATAAATCTGCAATACAGTGCAGTATAGTGCAATCGAGTCCAACAAGACTCTAAATAACCAGTGCAAAGACAGGTGTATAACAATGCAATATATGTATGTAATATGACAGTGCAATCCCACACATACGTGTATATGTAACCAACAATCCAACTTATAAATGTTCAATAAAGTGCAATATGTGCAGTCAAGTCCAGCAAGACTCTAGATGACATCAAAATTTCAAATTAGGCAAAAAAGAGAGAGAAAGAGTCTGTCTCAAATAGTGCATTCCAATTTTGAATGGCAGCAAAAAAAGTTCCAACAGCTTAGTGACTTTTGGTGCCCACAGAGGTAGATCCGTGACTTCTGTGCTCCCCTTTGGCTCCCCACTCACCAGCTTCCACTACCCCTGCAGGGGTGATAGACAATCTAGGATCCCAGAACCGTCCTCTTATTCGGTGTCCCGTGGTGCTGCGGTGGAATGGCCTCTCTCCCAGGAGTTCCGGATTACCACTTCATGCGATATCCAGGATGGGGATCAGCAACTAAGCCCTCAAGGAAAGAGATGCCACCTCATAGTGTAGTATGATAAAAATCTTTAATACCATAAAACCATAAAAACTCCCCTCTCGGGGAAAACACACAGCGTACTACACTATGGGTGAAGCCGAGAGCCAGGAAGTATGTCCCGCAGCGTGCGGCGTGCGGTTCAGCTGCGTTCCAGGCTCTCTCGCTCCGTACCCGGAAATGACGTAAGTGCGTAGCCCCGCAGGCGGGGCTACGCACTTACGTCATTTCCGGGTACGGAGCGAGAGAGCCTGGAACGCAGCTGAACCGCACGCCGCACGCCGCACGCTGCGGGACATACTTCCTGGCTCTCGGCTTCACCCATAGTGTAGTACGCTGTGTGTTTTCCCCGAGAGGGGAGTTTTTATGGTTTTATGGTATTAAAGATTTTTATCATACTACACTATGAGGTGGCATCTCTTTCCTTGAGGGCTTAGTTGCTGATCCCCATCCTGGATATCGCATGAAGTGGTAATCCGGAACTCCTGGGAGAGAGGCCATTCCACCGCAGCACCACGGGACACCGAATAAGAGGACGGTTCTGGGATCCTAGATTGTCTATCACCCCTGCAGGGGTAGTGGAAGCTGGTGAGTGGGGAGCCAAAGGGGAGCACAGAAGTCACGGATCTACCTCTGTGGGCACCAAAAGTCACTAAGCTGTTGGAACTTTTTTTGCTGCCATTCAAAATTGGAATGCACTATTTGAGACAGACTCTTTCTCTCTCTTTTTTGCCTAATTTGAAATTTTGATGTCATCTAGAGTCTTGCTGGACTTGACTGCACATATTGCACTTTATTGAACATTTATAAGTTGGATTGTTGGTTACATATACACGTATGTGTGGGATTGCACTGTCATATTACATACATATATTGCATTGTTATACACCTGTCTTTGCACTGGTTATTTAGAGTCTTGTTGGACTCGATTGCACTATACTGCACTGTATTGCAGATTTATAAGTTGGAGTGTACGGTCAAATATATATGTAGGTGCAGTATTGCACTGTCATATTACATACATTGCACTGTTATATGCTCGTTTTTGCACTGGTATACATACACATGCCACGAATTTTGGATATATAGAAGTTGGTATTTTAATTAGCTGCTTAGTAGCAGCACTTTAGTAGTTTTCCTTTTTTTTTTTTTTTTTTTTTCTCCATTTTTTCTCATTATCCTAATATGGAGGTATGTGCAATAAGCTAAGGTTTGCCAACACGTATACGTAACTTCCACAAAGTTTTTATGATTTAATATGAATTTCACCCATTAAGAATTTCACAGCTCTCACCGTTTGGGTTTGGATCACTATTTATTTATTCAACATAGTCACTGTTTGTACAGCCCACAAGGGAGCGCCATACCCCCATTAACTATTCATTACATGTTAGTTCTCTTTGAGGGCTTAACTTGGGGAGGCAGCATACCTTCTATTCTTCTTCTTTTCTCCCATCTCTCCCCCCTCCCCCCCCCCTCTATCTTATCTTCTTCCCCCCCCCTTTCCCCTAATTCTGCTTTATGTCCTAAGCGCATAGTTTTTGTGGTTTGAAATTCTGTATAAGCTCATAAGCTCGACATGTTACGCGCCTTTATGCGCTTCTTCAGGAGCATAAAATAAGGAAACTGTAATGGATAATACAATATTATCAGAATTTCCAAGACATTTTTGTATGAGTATAATATATACATTTACATATGAGTAAAAAGATAATAAATGGAGGCTGTTTAGAGGGAACACCAGGGGAACATCAGTTCTGCAAACGTCAGGCGGAGAGAAGGCAATGTGGGGACGAATGTAACATAGTGCAAGTCTATAGTATGAAATAAGGAGGGTAGATAAATGTGATATAGACTAAATAATAAGTAAGGTGGAAGGGGGAAGGGAGGGGGGGAAGAGAAGAGGGGAAGGAGGGAAGGAAAGGGAGAGGGTAAGGGGAAGGGGAGATGGTTAGGAAAGGAAAGGGCCGGCGGAAGGAAGGGAAAGGAAGGCAGGAGAAGGGGGAGGAGGGGGGGGGGAAACAGGAAAAAGGGGGGGGGGGAGGAAGAAGGGGGGGGGAATAAGGGGGGGGGGGAAGTGGGGAGAGGGGGATGGGTTGGGGGACGGGAAAAGGAGGGGGAAGAAACAAGGGAGGGGAAAGGAAGAAAAGCAAAAGAGGGGGGGGGGGGGTTTATTTAATAACAGATGAACTGTAGATAATATATGTAGTAGATAAAATCTATATATATATATATATATATAGTAGATAATATATATATATAATTCCTAGTATATCATAGTGGAAATAACATATCTATTAAAAGGTATCTTATTGGGGTAAAATTGCACTTACCCTAGTCAGTGTAGAGACTATAATTTAGGAAGGAGGGGAGGTAGAAAGCAAAACCACAACCATCTCCTTAGTAGATAAAGGTAATTCCCAGCATTTTATTGGGTAGAGCAGGGGAAGAAAAGAAGAAAGCTGTCGGTCAGGGACAGACTTGTAAATTTCATCAAGGTATATGGGCGTTATGGTTCCTTAGGAAGCTATGCGGTTCAACCCCCAGTCTTGCTGAGTCTGTTAGGTAGGTAAAAGAGTGATCATATGAGATAAAGCCTGAACTGGGTACGTCTAGCAATAAGTTAGCATCAATTGCATGTATATTTGTATGTATCATGGAGTTTATTGGGACTGGCTGGCTGGGCTATATGACAGAGATCCAAACGAATTGTAACACAGACACTGAACAAGAAATCGGTATAAACCAATATATGGCTAAACTCAAACGCGTTCTTAAAAAGAAAGCCAATCTGCACTGGCATATTGAATTCCTACATAAATATGTACGGGAAAATATTAACCCTTTAGGCCTCAGGATTCAACTTTACCCCTCCTTTCAAGTAACATCCCCAGATTTTAGACTCAAATGGGAAAACATACTGACTCAATGCAGTATGGAACTAATGAAACTGCTGATACTTCACTACCAGACAGAACTAAATACATTAGATCAGGAGATCCTTCTACTACAAACATCGAATGAAACTATTAGGGAACATACCCTTTTTTCCAAACGAGTCCAAGAAACGAAAGATTACATAACAAAGATCACCAAAGACATCATCTATAAAAAACAAAATAAACTATCAAAAGATCAACTAGCCTTCTCTGAAGGCTTCGCATATCACTGGCAGAATACCATGCTACGCAAGGGTTCTAGAAATCATCATCGGGCCACGAAAACTAATAACTATGCGACCATCGATGAGGATACTGAATCAGATTCCTCATTCAGATCAACATCTTCTGCCCCGAGACATAATCAACATCATTCCCGAAACAATACTACAGCACAAAAAAGAGATTATGGTGGGGACCCATATACACCTTCTTCTAAACGCCCTCCAAAAGTAGACACGAGATTTTCAGCACATTCACAAACTAAAGGACACACATCACAATCTAATGGGAAACCACCAGCACAACCAAAATATTTAGGAGCAACTGCCTTACAAGCAATACAGATACTGAATAATCAACCACAAACACCCAACTCGACACAATCTAACACTTCAGGTTCAACGGTTACGGGCATAAACCCCCCCAGTACCCCTCTACCGTTGACACAACGAGCACCCAACACTAGACAAAGCACACTAGATGCACATATCCAAACTCCACAGACACAGACAAATTTTCAAATACCCACGAACATGACAATGCCGACGTGACTTCAGGCTTGGAAGTCATCAACTTAACACCCTATCATTTCGATAGGGAGACACTCGAGGTCCTTAAACTTGGACTTAGCTTCTGTCCCTCAGCTAATATTGATAAATATGAGACAATAAAAGATGTCTATCTTTTCTCACGTAATCTAACATACAAATTTCTCTTCGATAAAGATGTAGTACAGTCTAAACAAGATAAGGCGATATCAGAACAAGTTAAACATTTCTCCATGGAAGATTTTCGAGCTCTCCGAGACCTTATACTCCTACTGGAGGAAAACGAACCCTCCAATCCTATACAAGAGACAAAAGCACCTACTGTACATACATCCAATACTAAAAAATTCAAACCCAAATCACAGATTTGTGAATTTATACTTGAACTACTCCAATTTGTACTGACTCGTAACTACTTTTGCTTCAAAGATTCCCACTTCCTCCAGGTACAGGGCGTGGCCATGGGCACATGCTGTGCGCCAGCCTACGCCAATCTGTACCTGGGGGGGTGGGAACGTGACATCTTCTCACATGAGGACTTGACTGTATACACTGACCAGATTCTCATATGGCGGAGGTATATAGACGATATTTTCCTAGTATGGACAGGAACCCGTAAGCTGCTGGATGATTTCATCCAGACAATTAATTACAATTCGATGAATCTTAAGTTTACTATTTCAACTCACGTAAACCAAATAACCTTCCTAGACCTAACTATTTTCAAAGATCAAGATAATTGTTTAGCAACCACCCTGTTCAGAAAAGAAATGGCAGGAAATACCCTACTACATGCGGGTAGTGCTCACCCTAGATCGCTTATTAAGAGTATTCCTTATGCGCAATATCTCAGATTACGTCGAAACTGTACACACCTAGAGGAATTCAAAGCTCAAGCCCTAGCACTCCGCCATAGACTATTATTAAGAGGCTATAAGAAAACCATACTACGTAGTGCGTACAACAAAGCCATCCGCCAGTCAAGGAATTCTTTACTTTTTAAACAGAAAAATGTTCTGACCAGTGCTCCAGTGAGATTTATCACTAAATTTTCCCAACAACACCACAAACTTAGGGATATATTGAATAAACACTGGCCGATCCTTCAGGAGGACCCTATCTTAAACAAATATATCAGCCCCTTCCCGCAAATCACATTTAAACGAACAAGGTCTCTAGGCGACCAATTAACTTCAAGTCACTTTTCTGCTACACCCAAATTTAAACATTCTAAATCAGGAATGGCTCAATGTGGCAAATGTTCTTTTTGCCCATGGATCAAAGAAGGTAATTCCTTTACACTACCAAATGGAGAAAAATTTATACCTAAGTTTCATGCAGACTGTGACACAAAAGGTGTGGTATACTTAATGATGTGCCAATGCGGCGCATTCTATGTAGGGAAGACCATTAGACATCTACGCTGTAGAATTAGGGACCATATCTATTATTCTGGGGAAGGAAAAATGGTGACGGCAGTCAGCAGGCACCTTGACCTCTATCACAAATTTAATACCTCCCTTGTTTCATTCATTGCATTAACAGTCATCCCACAGGACCCCAGGGGTGGAGAGTGGGACAAAAAAGTATGCCAACAAGAAACACTATGGATTGAGCGCCTGGGGGCTACCCTCCCCCCTGGGATCAATGAGGCCCAGTCATACAAACCATTTCTTTAAATTTAAGTATATTCAACGTCAATATATTGAAAATATATATGTACACTTAACTGTCTCCATCTATCTATTGAAACTAGACTGCCTTAGAACCCTACTCAATGGCTCTGGCTAACCCAGAATTCCCTGTATGCCCCTGTATACATATCAGGTTAATACATACCAATTTATACACTTTCTAGAAGAACCAATTTAAACATAATGTACTTTTATATACTGTATACTTTGTTATTGCCCTCAACCTTTCGCCCCCCTTTTCCTTTTCACTCAATTGCTGTTATGATCCTTTGATGCCGGTTTTCTATATTCATACCTATGTGAATAGAAACTTTTTTTATATTATTTGTTTATTTGCATATCTTTATTTTTTCTACAGACACATTATGGAGGCTGTTTTATCATCATGGGCTCATCCTCCTTCTGCAGTACTCAGGTGGGGCCACTAGGGGCAATGTGCGGCCGCCAAGCGCCACATCTACTATGCCTCTTGTCTGTAGATGGTGGCGCATCTGGTACTCCTTGACTGCCATGATGACGCGGACGTGCTTGCGCTGTCCTTCTCTCCCCCGTTTCTCCCTGTGGACGGACATCCACCGGCTGTCTTGGAGGGGCGAGGTCCAGGCGTTGGACCTCCCTGCATCCCTAATTGGCTGGGGTGCTCGAGACGTCACCGCCTCCTTTTTCCTCCCCCCCTCCCTGCGCTGTTGGATGCTTTGTCCACTGGGGGACGAGGAGTCTGCGCGGCAGGCCCGGTCCCCTCTGGTTGCCTGGATACCTGGACGCGACTGCCGTCTCTCTCTCCGACGCTCTGTCAGTTTTCTGATTTTCGCCGGGAATTGGGACATGCGCATTACGCGCCAGCGGCCGGCCTGAATGACGTCACGTCGGCTACGCCGATTGGTGACTACAGGCGGGGCGGGTGTACAAGAGACGCCGTTATGGCGTCTCTCGCTGTACTCTCTTCACAAATCACTACCCTTGGTGAGATGGCGGTATGACGCTCCACCACCATCTCCTGTCATTCAGTATCTACATGCTCTATAATTAGGTAAGTTTATACCTCCAGCATCCCCCTCTGATTTTACCCAGTTCAGGCTTTATCTCATATGATCACTCTTTTACCTACCTAACAGACTCAGCAAGACTGGGGGTTGAACCGCATAGCTTCCTAAGGAACCATAACGCCCATATACCTTGATGAAATTTACAAGTCTGTCCCTGACCGACAGCTTTCTTCTTTTCTTCCCCTGCTCTACCCAATAAAATGCTGGGAATTACCTTTATCTACTAAGGAGATGGTTGTGGTTTTGCTTTCTACCTCCCCTCCTTCCTAAATTATAGTCTCTACACTGACTAGGGTAAGTGCAATTTTACCCCAATAAGATACCTTTTAATAGATATGTTATTTCCACTATGATATACTAGGAATTATATATATATATTATCTACTATATATATATATATATATATATATAGATTTTATCTACTACATATATTATCTACAGTTCATCTGTTATTAAATAAACCCCCCCCCTCTTTTGCTTTTCTTCCTTTCCCCTCCCTTGTTTCTTCCCCCTCCGTTTCCCGTCCCCCAACCCATCCCCCTCTCCCCACTTTCCCCCCCCCCCCTTATTCCCCCCGCCCCCCCCCCCCCCCTTTCCTCCCCACCCCCCCTTCTTCCTCCCCCCCCCTTTCCCACCTCCCCCCCCTCTTTTTCCTGTTCCTGTTTTTACTCATATGTAAATGTATATATTATACTCATACAAAAATGTCTTGGAAATTCTGATAATATTGTATTATCCATTACAGTTTCCTTATTTTATGCTCCTGAAGAAGCGCATAAAGGCGCGTAACATGTCGAGCTTATGAGCTTATACAGAATTTGACTACCACCATCACATAGCGTTTGACTCAACGATATGTACTGTAACTATATAGATCAATAAGTTGTATCTGTCACTTGTTGATCCTGTAGTTCCGTTGCCTTTCTATACTAACCTACTTATTGTGTATGGAGTGCATATTCTGTAAACTATGTATGTCATACCCAGTTTTTATTTATTTTCTGTCTTCCCCCGTTTTTAATACAACATTTTTGAAATAAAAATAATATCTTTAATGATATAAGTATTCTTATTGTGCCTACAAAGTCTTGGTGCCTGCCCACACTCTCATGTTTTCCCAAACTACTTTATATTATACGTGGCACACATAATCTATTTCGTATCCGCAGGACCACTGTGCGATGATACGTTTATAATTCATTCAGGACATTTTAGTCGTCTAAAAACGAATGGGTGTAATTAAATTGTAACGCATTAGTGAGCATTTCTCTACAATTTCCGAACTCATTATATACGGCTGGAGTGAAAAACCTCACATGTTATTATTTATGGTATTGAGGTTTTTTCACTATTAGCTGGACTTCATTGTCCCTATATTGAACTCTTTAGTTTTTTTTAGCTCTACACATATTTTTGTTTTAATGGTATTGAGGTATGAACATGCACTACAGACCAGTGTTAGTTTCTAAGCCAAATTTCAATTTAGTTTAAGGGCCCTTTCACACTGGGGTGGGGGCTATTGTAAGCGGCGCTTTACCGCCGGTATTCGGCCGCTAGCGGGGCAGTTTTACCCCCCTGCTAGCAGCCAAGAAAGGGTTAAAACCACCGCAAAGCGCCTCTGCAGAGGCGCTTTGCCGGCGGTATAGCTGCGCCGTCCCATTGATTTCAATGGGCAGGAGTGGTATACACTCCACTCCTTCACCGCTCCGAAGATGCTGCTAGCAGGACTTTTTTCCTGTCCTGCTGGCTTGAAGAAAAGGTGGCCACCCTACATTTAAATTCAGTGGCCAGCAGATTATAATTGTCCTCAAACACCAACTGTATAGAGGATCTCTTTGTAAAGTGAACTGATTCAGACAATATGACATATTCCTCCTCTGTCTATGGAGAGCATAGCACTCCCTTTTTAACCTGCTCAGTACAATGGACCAAGCTTTGCGTCCTTGCTTTTAATAAAGCTGTAGTGGTTGCTCCTTGTGGACCGGCCGCCACTGCTTGAGACTGGGCCCTGGCGTTCCACCACCATGGGGGGGGGGGGGACCGTAAGGCTTGATTAAATCACACCAAAGTCGCCGAAAATTGGGTGAACAGGGCTTGTAAAGGGCCTCGGGATCTGTGGGAAGGGCCCCAGGACCAATGGAAAAAGGCCCTTCGTAGTTTCTTGCATCGGGGCCCCTGAAGGTTTTAGTTAAGCCTCTGCACCCGACCCTTCAAAGAGTCTATGGTCACGTGACCACTGAAAAAACAAGAAGGTTATGCATCAGATTTTATCTAACTATATATACTTTACGCTCCAGTATATGTTAGCACAATGCCAGTCATGTTTACAAACGGCAAAGATTACGACTACAAAAAAAAACAGGCAAATAATGGAAGACCGGCAATCGCTTTCCTGCTGTTGGACACAAAGAAAAAAAAATAGATCTCAACCTGAAATACAAGACAATCATTGTAACAGGAGCTGAAGTTAAATTATAGTGTGAACATAACGTTTAATGACTGTAAGTCAACACAACCCCTGGAGGTCCATCCCTGCTGGTGCTGAAGGGTGGAGATCCCAGAAGCAGACCCCCAACAGCTGCTTTAATAGCACAATGGTGATAACCTGGATGTTACGCCAAAGCGCCCAGCAAAAGTAGCAAGGGGTCACCAGACAAAGAGACCCCACTGATTACAAGCAAGGGGACCATATAACAGATTGTCTCCCACTTTATCTGAACAAAATGGATTTTTGTACTCAACAGAAAATCTTAGACCTTGGAAGTTCATTAAGGGACACAAGAAGTCCTAAACTTTAAATGATATTTCCACCTACATGAAGACTGGACACTGGCAAACAAAGCCCAGGAAAACCCCACTACCAACAGTCCTCAGATTTGCAGCAATGCATTACCGAGAGCCAGTGGCGGCTAGTGCTCCATATTTTGGGGGGGGGGGAGCGGCAAACAAACCTGCCCCCCTCACTCGAACGTAACGCCACCACCACATAATACCCCACCCCGGCCAGGCCGGTCTCGGTACTCACACTGCTCCAGCTCCCGCTCATCCTCCCATCTGCTGAAGCAATCTCCTCCTCAGCGCTCAATATGATGGGCACTGATGAGGCGTGGACTGTGTCAGTAGTTTTTTATTTATTTTTTACAATTACATTTCTTACAATTTTTTTTTCATTATTGTTTACAATTTATATATTTTTGGTTTTTTTGGGGGGGTGGGGGGAATGGTCAGTGTCAGTGTTTTTTTAAAATTATATTTATTATTATTTATTCTATTTACTTTTTTTATGATTTCTTTATTTTTCTTTTTATAATTATCTTTCTTTTTAGATTTATTATATTTACAATTTTACTTTAAATATTTCTTTATTGGGGCTTGGGGATGGGCGTGACCAGAGGTTGAGGGGAAGGGGAGGGCGTTGAACACCTGAACCCAGCTGCGCTTCCCTACGCCCGCCGCCCATTATCCACGCTGGATACCTAGGACGCTATGGCAGGCTTGTCCGCTGCCTAGGACTCTCGGAATACAGGAGATTTGAGAAACAGGCAGCCGTCTCGGAGTCCGGGCGGACGCCGCTGCTGTGGCTGTCCCGGAGACGAGAGGCCGCATCATACAGCACCGGATCTCCTGGCGGGGCGCTCACACTGACTAATAAGGAGACGGGTCTGCAGACAGGTGGAGGCTGCTGATCGAAGCAGCGGACTGGAGGAGAGAGGGAGGAAAGGAAGAATCATCCAGGTACACTGCATACTGTGTACCTCAAGGTAAATCCGTCTGTGTCACCTCTGCAAATTTGGCATTTGGGGAACCCCCCTGTGGCGACAGCTTTTGGTGAGTCCCTGATATGATGTATAGGAGGGGGCAGATTTAAAGTTGGAGTGGACGTTGTGATACTGCCCCCAGTATTCTCACCCCAGTGACTAAAATAATTGGCATAACCCTTTTCTCGGAAGCCCCAAAGGGTGAGGGGAGATAGGATGACCAGGAAGAAAGGGTCAGAGGAGGCAACGGCACAGGAGGGAGTTGGGGCGCATAATCTGCGAGGTCCTAAGGATAAAATAGCTCAGGGGGCTGCCGCAAAGCTGGAACGCTTCGCCCATACGCCAAGTTGCACGCCAAAAAAAGGTAACCAGGTGGGGGGCGTACAAGCTCAGGGGGCACATGGCAGTGTTCCTGGGGGAAGGAAGAGTCAAGGTCCAGCTGAAACTCAGGGGCCCACAGTAACCGATTCAGCATTACAGACACATTTGGAAAAGGAGAGGGACCTGAGTGGCCCGGGTAATGTGGGTCTAAAAGATAAGGAGATACAAGAGCAGGAACCATCCTTGAAGGACATTCTCCTAGCGGTAAATGTTTGTAAGATCGCACTGTCGGATTTATCAGATCAACTTAAAGGTATCAGAACCGACTTGGCCATGCTGAAGAGGGATATGCAGGAGGTATGTGCCCGAACCACGGTCTTAGAGGAGAGACTCAGCCAGGTGGAAGATGATGTGAATCCACTGAGACAGGAGGTTATGAGGATGAAGGAACAACTAACTACATGCCTTCAGAAAATGGACGATTTTGAGAACAGGGCACGCAGGAAGAATGTGAGGGTCCTGGGCCTCCCTGAAGGGAGTGAGGGCAATAACCCTGTAGAGTTTATGGAGGGGTGGATCAGAGACATATTCGGCAAAGACGCACTCTCCAACATGTTCGCTATTGAACGAGCACACAGAGTTGCCCCGAGGGTCCCACGCTCAGGGGGTCAGTCAAGGCCCCTTATAATTAAATTGCTGTTTTTTAGGGATAAGGTTACTATCCTCCAGAGAGCAAGAGAGATGAAAAATATTATATATAATGGTGCAAGAGTATCTTTATATCCAGATTTCTCCCCTGAACTGCAGAGACAGAGAGCAAAATTCATAGAGTGTAAGCAAAGTTTGCAGCAGCGTAAACTTGGTTATGCGCTGCTGTATCCAGCCCGTCTACGGGTAACAGCAAATGGGGAGGTGAAATTTTTCAATACTCCTGCAGAGGTGTTTTCGTGGTTGGAAAAGAATGAGGGAGGGCTAAGGCCAGGTGAAGAGCCCCAGAGGGAAGGGGGGAGAGAGCAAGGGGTTAGAATTTAGGGAATTTTTTCACTTTTTTTATCTGTCTGACGGGCAGATGTACACTTTGGGAGGAGATTGGTTATTTGCTCCCCCTTTTTTTTTTTTTTTTCTCTCCTCCCCCCCCTCCCTCTCCCCTCTCCCTCATGCATTGCTTTTTCCACCCCTCTCCTAGAGATTTTTTTTTTTTTTCTTTCTTAGAGGTGTGGGGGTAGGGGGGTAGCAGTTATAAAAATTGTACACAAATGAAGTATGTTGGGGGTAACTCCCCTCTGATAAATGGGTTCAGGTGGCAACGCACAAGGGGGAAGAAGGTATACCCAGGTTTAAGGGTTAATCACGGTCACTTTAGAAGCTCGGTGGAATGGGCCCAGGTTGGGGCAGGTGGGGGAGGGGGGGAGGGGGAGAGGGGGAGGGTGGAGGGTTGGGAAGGGTTGGGGGTAAAGTTGTGTGGATGGGGATATGGGGAGGGGGAGGGGGGTAGGGGGGCAGAGTGGGGTGAATGGGATGGTATGGAAGTTACACAAAAAGTGAAGGCACTAGATCTTCAAAAAGTAAGCACAACAATTTTGAGAATTAAGAATTTTTTTGAGTTAAGCTATAGACACAAGAGATGGTAGGCACCAAAATAGATAAATTTAAGTGTATGAGAGTGTGTTCATGGAATGTAAGAGGGGTGAAAGATGGCTGTAAGAAACAAGCTATCTTCTCTATGGCCAGAACAAGGGGTATTAGGATACTCTGCCTTCAGGAGACCCATTTAGATAAGGGCTCCGTTGATGCTCTAAGGAATAGGAGCTATCAAGAGCAGTATCACTCAACTTATTCATCATATTCGAGGGGAGTGAGTATACTAATAAATACCGGATTGGTTTTCTCCTGCAGGCAGAGTAGACTGGATGAGTTTGGTCGGTATGTCTTCCTTTATTGCAATATTGAAGGATGGGATTGCATTCTTGCAAGTGTATATATACCTCCACCATTTAAAACAGAGGTACTTAACAAATTGATAAGTTTTATAGCAGATAAACCTGGGGTGCCAGTTATAGTGATGGGGGATTTCAATATGACCATGAATAACTGTTTGGACAGACTCCTGATGGGGTCATCTCCTGGAGGGGCATCTAGGAGCCCGCTCCTCCAATTCTGTGAGGAAGTAGGGTGGGTGGATATCTGGAGGAGGTGGCATCCAGGGGAGAGGCAGTACTCATGCCACTCAAGGTCACATGCCACCCTATCCAGGATAGATTTGGTGCTTTGCAACGAAGAGGCTCTGAAAGTGATGAATGGGATGGATTATGACCCCAGGGGGCTCTCAGACCATTCGCCAGTGATTTTCTCAGTTAAAACGAGGTGGTGTGTTGGTCGGGGGGAGTGGAAATTGAACCCTTTCTGGCTTGAGGTAATTGAGGACGATGGGGGGATGGTTAGCAATTTGAAAGAGTTCATAAATTTGAATCAAGGATCTGCCCCGTTAGATATAACCTGGGATGCCCTGAAGGCTTACCTCAGAGGAGTTCTTATTCAGAAAATCTCTTATGTTAAAAGGAAAGCACAAATTAAGGAACATAGAATCAGGGAAAAGGTGAGGGAGGTGGAAGATAGATATCTGGAGGAGCCAACCTCAGCTAGATATGAGGCCTGGGTCGAGGGTCAGGAGGAATTCAGAAAATTAGTTCTGGAAAAAGAGGAAAAGAGTAAAATGTTTCAGAAACAAAAATTTTTTTGTGAAGGGGAAGTAGTGGGCAGAACTTTGGCTTTAATAGCTAGGGCCAATGGCTCTTTTTCCACCATACCAGCAGTGTGGGATAGGGACGGGAACACTATAAGACATACTCTTGGGGTGGTCAAAGTGTTCAAAGAATACTATGAAGGCTTGTACAAGGCCCCACAGGTAGATGTAGAAGGGGAGATGTGGGAGTTCTTTGAGGAACTAAGAATAGTTCCGCTATCAAGGGAGGAGAGAGACACCCTGGAAGCCCCACTGACTCTGGTAGAGTTACAAGGAGTGGTAAAAGAAATGGCGAATCAAAAAGCGCCAGGACCTGACGGATTACCGGCAGAGCTGTATAAGAAATATGGGGAGGTTCTGCTCCCAAAATTATTAGAAGTTCTGAACGGAGCCATAGTGGAAGGTAGATTACCCATGTCTATGACAGAAGCCACGATCGTAATTCTTTTGAAAGAAGGGAAGAACCCGTTAGACCACGCCTCATACAGACCAATTTCACTACTATGCACAGACGTCAAGATTCTGGCCAAAGCCCTAGCAAATAGGTTAAAAAAAATAATCTCTAAAGTAATACACACAGACCAAACCGGTTTTATACCGGAGAGATCGGTGAGCATGAATATTAGGAGAACGTATGGTAACATACAAGTACCTACGGAAAGAGAAGGCAACAGGGCAATTTTATCATTAGATGCGGTTAAGGCATTTGATAGCCTTGAATGGCACTATCTGTGGAAGGTACTGGCAGAGTTTAAATTTGGTCCAAACTTTGTGAATTGGCTGAGGCTTCTATATGACAATCCGAAAGCCAGAGTCAGGGTGAATGGGGAGTGCTCCGAGTGGTTCCGGCTGGGAAGGGGGACGAGACAGGGGTGCCCGTTGTCGCCCCTGCTCTTCGCCCTCGCACTGGAGCCCCTGGCAATCGCTCTGAGAAAATCACAGGAAATCCAGGGTTTTAAAAATAGGGGTATAGAGGAGAAAATCGCAATGTACGCGAATGATATCCTGTTATTTCTGGAAGATACACAAACCTCCCTGCTAGCGGCCATGAAGTTGATCAAAGAATTCGGGCATTTCTCGGGTTTAAAGATTAACTGGGATAAATCAGCCTTATTGCCGATAGACCCCCTGGTAAATCCGCTCCCAAGTCAGGTGAACTCGATAAAAATTGTGAATCAAATGAGATATCTGGGGGTAAACATAACTAGAGATCCAGGGCAGTATATAACAGGTAATGTTGTACCATTAATGGTAAAATTGAAGCAAAAGAGCCGGGTGTGGGGTGGCCTCCCTCTCTCGGTCGCCGGTAGGTGTAACCTTATCAAAATGATATGGATGCCACAAATCCTATTTATTTTACACAATTCCCCTGTCTGGATTCCAAGACATTGGTTTAGAAGGCTGGACAGTTTATTTAGGGAATTAATTTGGAAGAATGGAGTGGCCAGGATGAGTCTGAGGGTGTTGCGGCGGCCGAGAGAGGTGGGGGCCTGACATTGCCGGACCCCTGGTGCTACTTTTTAGCAGCCCAAATGCAGTTTATGGGAGGCAGCAATCCGTCTGGAGAAAGGGCGGGAAGAAATAGTTTATGGACTAGCAGTAATAGCCAGGATACAGTGGTGGAGGCAGTAGAAGCTGAATCCTTTGGACATAGTTGTCCCACAGCCCAGTTAATGATCAGATGCTGGAAGACAGTAAAAAAGATATTGGGATATGTGGGGTT
This sequence comes from Aquarana catesbeiana, assembly GCF_042186555.1. Classification (NCBI taxonomy): domain Eukaryota; kingdom Metazoa; phylum Chordata; class Amphibia; order Anura; family Ranidae; genus Aquarana; species Aquarana catesbeiana. The sequence continues at coordinate 235,253,033 of NC_133335.1, read as the reverse complement.
TTCTGAGTTCTCTCCCCTGTGGAACAACAAAAATCTAAAGGAGCTTAGCGTGATGGGGAAAATAGAAGAATGGGATAGGAAGGGTATCCATAGCTTGATGCAATTGTACAGGGCAGGAAGGTTGAAATCATTTCAAGAGATAAGGGAAGAGTTTGGACTGCCCAATAGATTGTTCTTTGGCTATCTGCAGTTGAGGCATGCCCTGGAGGTACAATTTAAGGGCAAGGAGATAGAGTGGTGCGAAATGCCCGTGTTAAAGAAGTTGGTAAACAGCATGGAATCCAGAGGGCTGATCTCAGAATTGTATAAGAGTTTAACCAAGAAGGGGCAGGAAGGAGAGGTAGAGACCAGGAGGAGAATCAAATGGGAGGAAGAGGTTGGCACAATAACGGTAGAACAATGGAAATTCAATCTAGCATTGGGACCAAGAGTATCTCTCTCACCATCACAAGGGGTTTCTCATCTATATCTGATCTACAGACTTTATTACACACCAGTAAAACTATATAGGTTTGGGAAGAGGCAAGATGCGAAATGTCAGCGTTGTGGGGATGAGAGAGGGGACCTGCTACACATGTTCTGGCGTTGCCCCAAGTTATATAGATATTGGGAAAAACTGGTGGAGGAAATTAACACAATATTTGGATCCTCGTTGGCAATGGAGGCTCGAACTTGCCTTCTGAGTCTGTTTGAGATGAACGATATGTTGCAAGGCACCCAGACTGCAATTATAAGATGCCTGTTTCAGGGCAGGAAAATTATAGCACGGAAGTGGCAGAAAAAAGAGCCCCCAACGATAGGAGAATGGAGAAGAGAGGTCCAGGATACGATCATAAAGGAGGAATTCTGGTATAGAAGGAGAGGTAGTCTAAAAAAACATAGGAGTGTATGGAAGTTATGGCTGGAGTATGAATGGGATAGATAGAGTTCAAGAGCATAAGGAGTTTGGGTGGTGTATTTGGGAGAGGGAGGAGGTGGGGGTGGATGGGGTGCTGGGGGGGAGGTGGGGGAGAGGGGGAGGTTTAGAATTGTCACTGTAATTTGTATAATCATTTTTCATAATATCTGTCCGATTGAAGGAATTGTTGTTTTTAGCCTCTTTCAAATCAATAGTCACTTTTGAAAAAATAAAGTAAAATTAAGGACTGCCACAATGATGTGAATAAAAGAGATGGGTTAGATTTTGATTTTTGAAGTTGAAACAATGTCTCTTAAGTTAAATTTCGCTGATGTGGCAAAAAAAAAAAAAAAAAATATTTCTTTATTACAATTTTTCCTTTTTTTTGTCTCATCCCTGTTGGGGGGGGGGGGCTTTGGTGAGATATCAGGCTCCTGACATCTCCCCCTTGAGACAGGGAAAGGGATTGAGGACAGAGATTCCCCAGTCCGTTTTTTCAGCAGCCTCAGCTGCACTGGAGATGAATGGACAGGAGACAGAGGCTCCTCCCCATTCATAAACTGAAGCACCGCATGTTTTTTGAAGCTCAGTTATAAATGGATCTCTGACTCTGCATTCGGAAAAGGAAGTCATTTACCAGCTCCTTCCTCCGCTCTCCATCCTGACAGATCCAGGAGGAGGGGGGGGGTCGGAGGACACAGGGGACAATTGGGGATGATCGGTTCGGTGGTGGGCCCAGTTACAACCACCGATCTCCCTGACAGCCGCAGGAGGGAGAGGAGGAGAACCGGCTGTCGGGGAGATCAGTGCTGGTAACTTCCTCCCACCGCCACACCAATCATCTGTGTGGCTGCCTGTCGCCCCCCCTGCTACACTGAGGACGCCGAGTGTACTGTCCCCCTGCTACACTGAGGACGCCGAGTGTACTGTCCCCCTGCTACACTGAGGACGCCGAGTGTACTGGCCCCCTGCTACACTGAGGACGCCGAGTGTACTGGCCCCCTGCTACACTGAGGACGCCGAGTGTACTGGCCCCCTGCTACACTGAGGACGCCGGGTGTACTGGCCCCCTGCTACACTGAGGACGCCGGGTGTACTGGCCCCCTGCTACACTGAGGACGCCGGGTGTACTGGCCCCCTGCTACACTGAGGACGCCGAGTGTACTGGCCCCCTGCTACACTGAGGACGCCGGGTGTACTGGCCCCCTGCTACACTGAGGACGCCGAGTGTACTGGCCCCCTGCTACACTGAGGACGCCGAGTGTACTGGCCCCCTGCTACACTGAGGACGCCGAGTGTACTGGCCCCCTGCTACACTGAGGACGCCGAGTGTACTGGCCCCCTGCTACACTGAGGACGCCGGGTGTACTGGCCCCCTGCTACACTGAGGACGCCGAGTGTACTGGCCCCCTGCTACACTGAGGACGCCGGGTGTACTGGCCCCCTGCTACACTGAGGACGCCGAGTGTACTGGCCCCCTGCTACACTGAGGACGCCGGGTGTACTGGCCCCCTGCTACACTGAGGACGCCGAGTGTACTGGCCCCCTGCTACACTGAGGACGCCGAGTGTACTGGCCCCCTGCTACACTGAGGACGCCGAGTGTACTGGCCCCCTGCTACACTGAGGACGCCGAGTGTACTGGCCCCCTGCTACACTGAGGACGCCGAGTGTACTGGCCCCCTGCTACACTGAGGACGCCGGGTGTACTGGCCCCCTGCTACACTGAGGACGCCGGGTGTACTGGCCCTCTGCTACACTGAGGACGCCGGGTGTACTGGCCCCCTGCTACACTGAGGACGCCGAGTGTACTGGCCCCCTGCTACACTGAGGACGCCGAGTGTACTGGCCCCCTGCTACACTGAGGACGCCGAGTGTACTGGCCCCCTGCTACACTGAGGACGCCGAGTGTACTGGCCCCCTGCTACACTGAGGACACCGAGTGTACTGGCCCCCTGCTACACTGAGGACGCCGAGTGTACTGGCCCCCTGCTACACTGAGGACGCCGGGTGTACTGGCCCTCTGCTACACTGAGGACGCCGGGTGTACTGGCCCCCTGCTACACTCAGGACGCCGGGTGTACTGGCCCTCTGCTACACTGAGGACGCCGAGTGTACTGGCCCTCTGCTACACTGAGGACGCCGGGTGTACTGGCCCCCTGCTACACTCAGGACGCCGGGTGTACTGGCCCTCTGCTACACTGAGGACGCCGAGTGTACTGGCCCCCTGCTACACTCAGGACGCCGGGTGTACTGGCCCTCTGCTACACTGAGGACGCCAGGTGTACTGGCCTTCTGCTAAGCATTGGAGCATTTTTCACGAGTACAAGTACTTGTGCAAATGTTCGGTATCTGAACTGATACCGATACTAGTATCGTTATCGGTGCAACCCTAATAGAAACCAATCAGCCTCTAGGTTTTATTGACAAAGCTCAATTGAACAAGCTGAAGTTAGAAGCTGATTGGCTACCATGCACAGCTGTACCAGATTCAGAGTGCGCCAGTCTTAGTAAATCTCCCCCAAAGTGTCAGAAAATGTGTTACTGGTACAGGGCTGGTGCAAGGATTTTTGACGCCCTAGGAGAAACCTCATTTTGCCACCCCGCCTTGGCTCCACCCCTGACTCCACCCCATCTTTTTAATGAAGCGCCCATCAAATGCAGCCTCACCAGCGCCCAACAAATGCAGCCTCACCAGCGCCCATCAATGCAGCCTCACCAGCGCCCATCAAACGCAGCCTCACCAGCGCCCATCAAATGCAGCCTATCAGCGCCCATCAAACGCAGCCTACCAGCGCCCATTAAATGCAGCCTCACCAGCGCCCATCAAATGCAGCCTCACCAGCGCCCATCATTGAATGTTTGCTTACTTCAGTCGGGACACAGACACAGTCCTCCGCCGCCACTGTGCCTCTGACACTATGTGCGAACGGAGCGGTGGCTGCCTGCTGATGCTGAGACTTAGTTGCTTGCTTCATAGAGAACAGAGTAGGAACACCAGTGACCGGGCATCCTAGGCAGCAGGGCACCCTAGGCAGTTGCCTAGTTTGCCTAGTGGTAGCACCAGCCCTGTACTGGTAGGATCACCAGGTGCAAATAAAGGGGGAGGGGGAAAAAACCCCAAAAAAGAAAATGAACGTAGCCACCACATTTAAGGATTTGTATGTTGTAACATATTTTTTTTTCTTTTTGGCTTAGTGGTTAGTGAAGTACCACCTTAAAGAGGAACTGCAATCTGCTCACATAATTTGTAATAAAAACATCTTTGCCATTCTGAAGCTTCCCTCCAGCCACTTTGCATATTATTTTATATATACTGTGATTCTGTACTTGCCAAATATGCTGCAGAAATCTCCCTCCACTGAGTCTGGCTGCAACCATTTTAACTGTGGGCAGCTGAAGCTGCTGCCTGTTCACTTCCTGGATTTACACAGACACACAGAGGCACACCTCTAGCTCGGCAGCTCTCATTGGCCCTCTTATGGCTCACTCCCCCCCCTCCCTTCCTGGCAAATTCTCACGAGAGTGAGAGAGAGAGCTGTGCATGATGTCATAATCATACCTCCCAACTTTTTGAGATGGGAATGAGGGACACCTATCAGCAAAAGTATGCAGGCATAGGACACACCCCTTGTCACGCCCTTTAAAGGAGAATTGTACAAAAAAACAAGATTGGTTAAACGCACAAGTGCTTTTTTTTTTACCATTACTATTACTTTATATTGGCTTTTGGAATTTACAAATGCAGCAATTTAGAAATCGGATGAAAGGTTTAGCGCTGGAAAACACTTTTTGATAGATAAAAAGTGCATTTTATATACCTCTATATAGATCAGACGACCACAATGAGGGACAAAGGAGCTGGAATGAGGGACTGAGGGACATTGCTCCAAATCAGGGACAGTCCCTCGAAATCGGGGACAGTTGGGAGCTATGGTCATAAGGGCTAATGACCAGACAAGAAACAGGAAGTGGACTGTAAAAGGGATTTACCGGCAGAAAAAAAATGTTTTACTATCCAAAATTAAAACAACAACAAGGGCAGAAGATTTAATAGATGGAAAGATGAAAATATCCCTCAAGGTCCCAGTCTGCTTCAACTGTCTTCTTAAGCGGCTTCATTGCTGTACTTCCCAAGCACGAATTTCAGCTTCTCTAATACCCGCTGGATGTCCTGCGCCGAGAGGTCGCGATGCCAGACAAGGCGCACATGGCGAGGCGAAATCGCTAGACCCTTCACCACCACCCCCCGTCCATTTTCCTGCTCTTCAGGTGTCACTGTGCTCAGCTGCTCACATAGCTCCTTTGCCATCAGTCTGCCAGGAAGCGAGAGTAACACGATATTAGTGTCCACGTCGGCCGGGTCCACGAGACAGAGCGGAGAGCCCAGTTCCTGCACAGCTGAAGGGGCAAAAAGAGATACGCAAAACTGTCACATGCTGGAAAAAGTGAATGGATGAGGAACAAAAAATATTTTTATACATATAGTGCGAGAGCTGCAGTCTGCGTCTTGGCTGGGGGGAATTTACAGTAAATGGCAGTTGGAAGAGCACTAGAGATCTACAAAGTGCCCGGAGGCCCTCTGAACTCCCATCAGCTCCAACCTGGGAATGCTGAATCCAGACTTCAATGCTGGCTATGTCTTCAAGTATTCACCAAGCTTCAGTGTTTATTCTGCAAGATTGCTGTGATGTGATCTGCTGATGTTCAGTAAATGGCAGTTGAAGCTTGGAAAATGTCTGCTGAATATGACCCTCTTCCCAGAGTGAATGGAGTTACCCTAACTGGACACAAGCTACAAGGCAGACTAGGTGTATCAGCTATAATGGACTATTTACAAAGCTGCCCCCTTATTCCTTGTCCATGCTTACCTGTAACTCCGTCTGTGGGCTCTACTCAGCACTGTGGTCCAGCAGCAATTTTGTTCCCTCCTCTGGATCCTGCCACACCTTAGACCAGGGTTTCGCCACCAGGGTTCCTTCAGAGGTTGCTAGGGGTTCCCTGAGCAATGAGTAATTTCTGCCTCTCAGATAAGTTTCCACTGACACCATTCATTGTTTTAGCTATCTGTAAAGGGGAAATTCTTCCCAATGACCACCAATGTAAAGAACATTCTTCTCACTGATCACCAATGTAAGGAACATTCTTCTCACTGATCACCAATGTAAGGAACATTCTTCTCACTGATCACCAATGTAAGGAACATTCTTCTCACTGATCACCAATGTAAGGAACATTCTTCTCACTGATCACCAATGTAAGGAACATTCTTCTCACTGATCACCAATGTAAGGAACATTCTTCCCAATGATCACCAATGTAAGGAACATTCTTCTCACTGATCACCAATGTAAGGAACATTCTTCCCACTGATCACCAATGTAAGGAACATTCTTCCCACTAATCATCACCAATGTAAGGAACATTCTTCTCACTGATCACCAATGTAAGGAGCATTCTTCTCACTGATCACCAATGTAAGGAACATTCTTCTTACTGATCACCAATGTAAAGAACATTCTTCTCACTGATCACCAATGTAAGGAACATTCTTCTCACTGATCACCAATGTAAGGAACGTTCTTCCCACTGATCACCAATGTAAGGAGCATTCTTCTCACTGACCACCAATGTAAGGAACATTCTTCCCACTGATCACCAATGTAAGGAACATTCTTCCCACTGATCACTAATGTAAGAAACATTCTTCCCACTGATCACCAATGTAAGGAACATTCTTCCCACTGATCACCAATGTAAGGAACATTCTTCCCACTGATCACCAATGTAAGGAACATTCTTCCCACTGATCACCAATGTAAGGAACATTCTTCCCACTGATCACTAATGTAAGGGACATTCTTCTCACTGATCATCAATGTAAGGGACATTCTTCCCACTGATCACCAATGTAAGGAACATTCTTCCCACTAATCATCACCAATGTAAGGAACATTCTTCTCACTGATCACCAATGTAAGGGACATTCTTCCCACTGATCACCAATGTAAGGAACATTCTTCCCACTAATCATCACCAATGTAAGGAACATTCTTCTCACTGATCACCAATGTAAGGAACATTCTTCCCACTGATCACCAATGTAAGAAACATTCTTCCCACTGATCACCAATGTAAGGAACATTCTTCCCACTGATCACCAATGTAAGGAACATTCTTCCCACTGATCACCAATGTAAGGAACATTCTTCCCACTGATCACTAATGTAAGGGACATTCTTCTCACTGATCACCAATGTAAGGGACATTCTTTCCACTGATCACCAATGTAAGGGACATTCTTCCCACTGATCACCAATGTAAGAAACATTCTTCCCACTGATCACCAATGTAAGGAACATTCTTCCCACTGATCACCAATGTAAGGAACATTCTCCTGATCACCAACATAAGGAACATTCTTCCCACTGATCACCAATGTAAGGAACATTCTTCCCACTGATCACCAATGTAAGGGACATTCTTCCCGCTGATCACCAATGTAAGGGACATTCTTCTCACTGATCACCAATGTAAGGAACATTCTTCCCACTGATCACCAATGTAAGGAATGTTCTTCCCACTGATCACCAATGTAAGGAACATTCTTCCCACTGACCACCAATGTAAGGGACATTCTTCCCGCTGATCACCAATGTAAGGAACATTCTTCCCACTGATCACCAATGTAAGGAGCATTCTTCTCACTGATCACCAATGTAAGGAACATTCTTCTCACTGATCACCAATGTAAGGGACATTCTTCCCACTGATCATCAATGTAAGGAACATTCTTCCCACTGATCACCAATGTAATGAGCATTCTTCTCACTTACCATCACACTAATGTATCATGAGTTGTAGATATAGTCATTATTAGTAGGGGTTCCCTGAGACCGGAAATATATTTCAGGAGTTTCTCTGTGTTAAAACGTTTGAGAAAGGCTGCCTTAGACCAACAGACCTGAACCCATCCTTCTCCATCACCTAAAGGTGTGGGACCCCCATAAGATATTCAGGAATCTTCAATTCTTCATACTTCCCTTTAGCGAACATCCTGAAGTGTTCAGTATTCCTTTATGTCCCCTGAGGATGTCCCTTGCATAGACGAAACAGGTAGGAGGGGCAAGCAGTCTATGATGTCATCACACCCGCAGGTGTACCGCAGAGTGGTGTTTTTGAACTTTTGTCACCCTGAGATGCTTGTGAGCATATTTGCATGAAATAAATTGGTGTTTTTAGCAATATAACTCTATGGTTATTTTGTTCTTTCCTGTATCCGGAACACAGTGTGCAGCATTACCCTCTAGCGCCAACTGCATAATTATTTGGTGGTTTATTTGTGTTCACCATTCCCACCTGGAATTTTAAATGGTGGGTGGATTGGAAAAGGCTTCAACATGATTTACACATTTTTATCCTTTGAGGAAATCAAACCTTTTCAATGTTTAAAAGACATCCCAACAAATATTCTGCTATATTTATCGTTGATATTATGTCTCCTCCTTACTTACACCTCATCTTCCTTCAGCTGAATCTAGATGGCCATAAAGATCCCCCTACACCCGGCTTGATATCCCTTCTTCAATCCTCTCTCCAAAGATACTCCCTTAAATACACGATAGAATAGGAGGAAGTGTTGGGTAAAACATCTAGATATCCACAGCTAAAAGTTCTATAAATAGTCTATGTCCAGAAATTGCACATAAAGTGGTCTTCACATGGTGCCTAACCCTGGAGATGACACGATGTGTCTCCATTTTGTTTCCGAGGCTTGGAAGTGACCAAGATTTGCATCTGTTGATCCTGCTAGTGGACAAACCCCCTATGATCGTCTAAAATCCTATCAATGCCGGACTTCACCACCACTGGGGAACTAGCTGGAGGAGGCATTGCTTAACAGGCCAATCCAAACTATTCCTTATAAACTAATTTCTCTCTTCTTTACAGCGACCAAACCAAAATTCCTGGAAATACAGCAGAAGAAACAGAATCATGAGTAGCCACCCTCTCTTGTTCGAGAGTCCCAAGGTGGACTATGGACTTGGGACTATAGACTATGTACTTGGGACTATGAACTAAGAACAATGGACTATAGACTATGGAGCTGGGGTAATGAACTAAGGATAATGGACTATAGACTATGGACTTGGGACTGTGAACTAAGGACAATGGAGTCCATTGTCCTTAGTTCATAGTCCCAAGAGCCCATAGTCTATAGTCCATTGAATGGACTATAGACAATGGACTTGGGACTATGAACTAAGGACTATAGGCTATTGACTTGGGACTATAGACTATGGAATTGCCAGTAACAGTATAAAAAATAAATACAATAAATATCCCATAGTTTGTAGACGCTATAACTTTCGTGCAACCCAATCATTATACACTTATTGGGATTTTTTTCTACTGAAGACGTGTAGTAGAATAGATTTTGGCCAAAATTGATGAAGCAATTTGTTTTTTTTTTATTTTTGTTTTTTTATGAGATATGTTTTATAGCAGAAAGTAAAAAATATTGTTTTATTTTTTCTTACATTTTTGGCCTTTTTTGCTTATAGCGCAAAAAAATTAAAAAAAAAACCCAGTGGTGTACCCCCCAAAAAATATAAAAATGTCATTTGGGTACATCATTTCATGACCGCGCAATTATCAGTTAAAGTAGCACAGTGCTAAATAGCAAAAAATGGCCTAGTCGTGAAGGGGGGTAAAATCTTCCGGTGCTGGAGGTGGATATAAGGGGTCACTCTGCAATCTTACCTTTGGCAAATGCTTTGGCATTTTGGTGATCCAACGTCAGGTTTTTCTGCGCATGTTTCAATGCGACCAATCCAGGAGCTGCAAGTACACCAGACTGGCACATCCCTCCCCCAAGCAGCTTCCTGATTCGCCGTGCCTCGGCCACAAATTCTGCCGTCCCGCCGAGCAATGAGCCCACTGGGGCCCCAAGTCCCTTAAAAAAAAAAAAAATCGAAAAACCAAAAATTTTATTGTAAGTGTCCATTCAACATTGTACAAAAAACAAAATAACTTGTATGTGATCCCAAATACTAAAGATGTGTCTGTAGAAAATATAAACGTAGTTGTTGAAAGTATTCTATATTGGTGAGTAAGTGTTTAATAAATCCCTCCTGGTCCTGCCAGGTTTTGCACTGAGGCCACATTATACACCCCAGAACCCTGCACTATGTATGCTACATACCTCTGACCCCTGCACTCTGTGCATTTCTCACCCTAGACCCTGACCCCTACACTATGTACACTACATACCTCTGACCCCTGCACTCTGTGCATTTCTCACCCTAGACCCTGACCCCTACACTATGAACACTACATACTTCTGACCCCTGCACTCTGTGCATTTCTCACCATAGACCCTGATCGCCACACTATGTACACAACATAATTCTGACCCCTGCACATGTACATTACACACTTGACCCCTACACTATGAACACTACATACTTCTGACCCCTGCACTCTGTGCATTTCTCACCATAGACCCTGACCCCTACACTATGTACACTACATACCGCTGACCCCTGAACTCTGTGCATTTCTCACCCTAGACCTTGACCCCTACACTATGTACACTACATACTTCTGACCCCTGCACTCTGTGCATTTCTCACCCTAGACCCTGACCCCTACACTATGTACACTACATACTTCTGACCCCTGCACTCTGTGCATTTCTCACCATAGACCCTGACCCCTACACTATGTACACTACATACCGCTGACCCCTGAACTCTGTGCATTTCTCACCCTAGACCCTGACCCCTACACTATGTACACTACATAGTTTTGACCCCTACACTCTGTACATTACACACACTTCTGACCCCTACATAATGTACACTACATTAGGGACGTGCGGTGAGGTGAGTGGCTGGTGAGGCACTGGCTAGTATCAGAGCCAGATACACACAGGTTACATACGCCACGAACGTCAGCGCGAGAGCGATAATTCTAGACCTCCTCTGTAACTGTAAACATGTAACCTGTAAAAAAAGTTAAAGCATCACCTATGGAGATTTTTAAGTACCAAAGTTTGGCGCCATTCCACGAGTGTGTGCGCAATTTTAAAGCGTGACATGTTAGGTATCCATTTACTTGGCGTAACATCGTCTTTCGCATTATACAAAATAAATCAGGTTATCTTTAGTGGGTTTTTTTATATTCATAAATCAGTTTTTTTCCCAAAAAAACGCGGTTAAAAAATTGCTGTGCAAATACCGTATAATATAAAAAGTTGCAGCGACCACCATTTTATTCCATAGGGTGTCTGCTAAAACAATATATATAATGTTTGGGGGTTCTAAGTAATTTCCTAGCAAAAAATTAATTACCATAAGTAATATACAAATAATTATTATATATTGTTTTTAAGGTCATTTACTATATTTTCAAAAACTGTACTCAAGCAGGTGACTTAATGGACAAATTACTGAAGTTTGAAGTTATAACTTCCAACCAGTAATTTCACAGAAAATAGATAAATAATAAATGATTATCTTATAACGTATAGCATAATAATATATGATTTAGCTTGAATATAGCAGAACCTTTTCAACAGCAGGGCTGGGCTGGAAGGGAGCATTTGTCTTTTAGACACATGCCCCGTTCTATGACAATGCAGTGAGAGGCGTGCCTCCACTGCAGCATTTTTATTGGACAGCTGGGGCTAATGGTACTTTACCATTGGTCCAAGACTCCAAGCTGTCCATTGAGCTCAGTGCCTCTGACAAGAAGTGAGGAGAGGCGCTGTGAGCTCATCCTCTCAGTCTGCTGCAATCAGCTTGTATTTAAACTGGCCGCTCTGTTATGTAGCTTCTGACAGGCTGCGCAAGGAGTCCCGTATCTCCGGAACTATAGGTCATAGGAGCCCCAAATTTGCCAGTGGTGGGGTAGGACTTAAAGGAAAAACAGTGGTGGGGTAGGACTTAGGCTACCTACCCACCACATTTGGGGCCTCTGTGACATCAGGTCGCCGAGCTACGACCCTCGAAGCTCTGCCTCACCTGCCCCCCCTGACTGTACGTCCCTGCACTACATACTTCTGACCCCTACATTATTTAAGCCCCCACCCTTAGCACCATTCACTGTAGCATTCACTCCAGTATTAGCTCCACCCAGGGGCAGTTTTATTGCCTTCAGCTGAATTGATTGTACTATGTTCTGGTATAGCGCATAACACATAACTCTACAACAATGTATCAGAATTTTATACAACTTGATGAACGATCGGATTACTTCCTGGAGCATCACTCCTGTGGACACCGTACCTTGGATAGACAGAGGACCACGGAGTCGCAGTATTTCACAATCTCTGCGGGTTCCACCCCCAGCGACACGGCAGCATTTATCAGCCGGGACCCGTCAAGATGGACCTTCAGCCCGTAGCGATCAGCGATGTCCCGAACCTGCAGGACAGGAAATATTATGAGCGACACATGATACTCAAATGTTTTTTAGTATTCCTATTTCTATAATGGAATGATATCTGTCTGACATCCCATTGGTGGAATTCCAGCCTCATTTCCTGTCACGGTGACACCCATACAGGAAACAGGAAGTGCGGTTGTCACCAGAACAGAAAGGAATAGCATTTGCCCAAATCTAAAGGAAACCAAGTTCTACAAGTTTCCATTTCTGGGTGGATGTGATGGCTCAGCACACTGCTGCTCTCTCTCCTTGTGCAGGGTGACTGGTCTTGTCTCCGCCGCCCTCCTCTAGAGGGTGGGGCCTGGTGAGCCCCTCCCACAGCTCTTCTCTCTCTCCTTGTGCAGGGTGACTGGTCTTGTCTCCGCCCCCTCCAGTAGTGGGTGGAGCCAGGTGAGTCCCTCCCACAGCTCTGCTCTCTCTCCTTGTGCAAGGTGACTGGTCTTGTTTCCGCCCCCTTCTGTAGTGGGTGGAGCCTGGTGAGTCCCTCCCACAGCTCTCTCCCCCAATGGAACACAGGGATTTTAACCCTCATGTACTTTATCAAAATTTTTAGTTAAAGTGTATTTATTTAAACTTTCAGGTTTATTTAATTGAATTGAAGAACGCACACACCTCTTTCATATAGGAGAGCGGAAGGACACGTCCTCCCAATCGGTTGTGGGTGTTCTCCAGGCAGATGAGTTGTATCTGGACATCCGGGTTTCCATGCTGGATTTTACTTTCCAGGTCTTGCAGGTCCAGACGGCCGTCTTTTAGTGTCCTCACCGGGCGAGGAAACATTCCTGCCATCTGCAGAAACAGGGAGTAAATACAGTGAATAGGTCAGATATGTCTACCAACTGCCACTTGCAGAAACAGGGGGCAAACACAACAAATAGATCAAGTCTAGCTATCAACTGCCATTTGCAGAAACAGGGGGTGTATACAGACAATAGATCAGATCTGTCTATCAACTGCCACCTGCGTAAACAGGGGGTGAATACAGCAAATAGTTCAAATCTGTCTCTCAACTGCCACTTGTGGTAACAGGGAGTGAACACAGCAAATAGTTCAAATCTGTCTCTCAACTGCCACTTGTGGTAACAGGGAGTGAACACAGCAAATAGGTCAAATCTGTCTATCAACTGCCACTTGCAGAAACAGGAAGTGAATACGTCAGATATTGTCATCAACTGCCACTTCTGATACATCCTCACTGCGCAATACAATTTTCAAGGTGTATCTGAAGCCAGAACATTTTCCCCCATATTGGATGGAGTAGGGAAAGGTTAGAACCCCCGCTTAGATTTTTGTTTTCCCATCTGCATCCTATTAGAGGAAATTTCCTTTCCTTTCAGTGGGAGAAAATCGCTCCAAAGAAAGGGAAATCCTCCCATAGATAGGTGTCCCCATCGGAAGATTTCCTCTCTATTGCTGTCCTTGTGTCACCTCAGAATATTGAGTTCCCCTTGGTCACCAGGACAGGTGTCATCACACAAACCACCACTCTCACCTGCGTCATGCTCCCCTGCTCATAGAAGTACATGTGGGATTCGTCCCCCAGCAGGACCTCGCTCCCTCTCTTCTGACAATGAATGATCACTGAAACAAGACACAAGTCAGTTTTTATCAATCTGGATGTTTGGATTGTTTTATTGGGATCCTGTTCACGCTTGTTGCGGTTGAATACTGCACCCAGCACCATGGAAACAGGATAAAAAGTAATTCCTTCCTCACGTCAGAGCTCCGGGACAGGCCGTGGCATTCCCGCCCCCCTCAGGGTGATTTTCTAGGGCCCATGATAAAACATGGGACTCACTCTACTTCATTCAGCATTGCCTGACAGGTAGCCTTGGCTCCATGTATGCTACAGCCCCAATAACTTGGAGTCTGGGCCTGGTGGAAGATCTGGCCCCATCCCTACTAGACTACACCAAGTAACCTTCAAATATGGGGGCTGTGCTCATATGCTCCTCAAGGTTTGGGGGTCTTAGATGGATAACCCACTTATGGCCACATACACCATGCTGCATAAAAATCCCTGCACCCACCATCAAATTTTTAGCCATTGGAAAACAATGGACTTTCTGCACTCCTACTACTTCTGTAGAGACCTCCACCATGAACTTTCCACACTCCTACTACTTCTGGAGAGACCTCCACCATGGTCTTTCAACATACCTATTACTTCTAGAGAGACCTCCACCATGAACTTTCCACACTCCTACTACTTCTGGAGAGACCCCCACCATGGACTTTCCACACTCCTACTACTTCTGGAGAGACCTCCACCATGGCCTTTCAACATACCTATTACTTCTGGAGAGACCTCCACTATAAACTTTCCACAATCCTACTACTTCTGGGGAGACCTCCACCATGGACTTTCCACACTCCTACTACTTCTGGAGAGACCTCCACCATGGTCTTTCAACATACCTATTACTTCTGGAGAGACCTCCACTGTGAACTTTCCACATGCCTACTGCTTCTGGAGAGACCTCCATGGACTTTCCACACTCCTACTACTTCTGGAATAGACCTCAATCATGGACTTTCCACATTTCTACTACTTCTGGAGAGACCTCCACCATGGAACTTTTGACATTTCTACTACTTCTGGAGAGACCTCCACCATGGACTTTCCACACGCCTACTACTTCTGGAAAGACCTCAATCACGGATACCCAAAGATAGGGACACTTACCTGCAATCAAATTCCCCATTGTGCCACTGGACACGAAGAGTGCATCCTGTGTTTTGAACAGTTGGGCAGCGTGGCGCTGAATCTCTGAAAGAAATAAAATGTATACATTTTCTCTGATAGTATACTTATGGTGTCACACCATTCATACCATCTCAGCAACTGTCCGTGAAAATACCCAAGCTGGCTGGCAGTGGTCTGTGTATTGTAAAATGAGGACTGGCACATCCATTGCCAGTTAGCCAGCCATGAACCCCCATCACCACGCGCCCTCCTGGATCTAAGTGGGGACTGTGGTGGGGCCCCCCTGGATCAAACAGGGGAACTCTAGTGGGCTCTCCTGGATTTAAGGGGGTTTTAATAGGCTCTTTTGGATCTAAGGGTGGACCCTGATGGGCCCTCCTGGACCTAAGGGGGTGTTCTGACAGGCTCTTTCGATCTACGGGGGACTCTGATGGGTCCTCCTGGATCTAAGGGGGGGGCTCTGACAGGTTTTTTCAGATCTAAGGGGGAACTCTGATGGGATCTCCTGAACCTAATAGGGGGACTCTGATGGGCCCTCTTGGATCTAAGGGAGAACTCGGGGGGGGGGGGGGGCTCCTGATTCTAAGGAGGACTCTGATGGGCCCTCTTGGATCTAAAAGAGGGAATCCTGATGTACCCTCTTTGATCTAAGGGGGCGTTCTAACAGGCTCTTTTAGATCTAAGTGGGACTCTGATGGGTCCTCCTGGATCTAAGGGGCCCTCCTGCATCTGAGAGGGGTAACCTGATGGGCCTTATTAGATCTAAGAGGGAGCCCTGATGGGCTGTCATGGATCTATGGGGGAACTTTGACGGGCTCTCTTAGATCTAAGGGGGGACTCTGATTGGCCCTCCTGGATCTAAGGGGGTCTATGTTGGGCCCTCTTGGATCTAAGGGGGGGGGGGGGGGCTCTGATGGGCCTTCCTGAATGTAAGGGGAGATTTTTCCAGCCTGTGAATATTTGTAAAATCCACAATCTGGTCTTAATACTGAAAAGTTTGTAGACCCTGGGCCCTGCCATATGGGAACACATCAGCAGGAGAGCGCTGTACACATTGAACATTGGTGAACAATCGGCTAGATTGGCTTTTGGATTGTGATTGTGCATGCTCACTCACACATGTGGACACACCATCCAATCATACGCTTGGCTATCTCTCAGCTCTTATAAATTGGCCGCCATGCTGCTCTCATGAAAAAATAAAGTTCAGTACATTTGAATTGATGACATTTTAGAATATTAACTCCTTGGGGGCAGGCGGTAATTAATGTTTATTCGCTCTCCGTTCACGGTGGGATCTTCTCCATAGAAGTCATCACCGACTTCTGCCTTGGCCATCGCTCTTCTCATCTCGGCGCACGGTTTGCTCACGGCGTCACTGCGGAGGTCCACCACTGCGGCCTCGACGCCTCCCTTCTCCGTCCTGGTGGTGTACATGGTGCAGAGGGATGTGGCTGGCACTGGGCAGAGTGGTGGTAGAGGTTGGCGCTAATCCGCGGAGGGTGGAACCACGAGATTCATCCCAGCTACAAGAAAAAAAATCATACAACATTTTGATACAACACACTGATCATGTGCCGATTTGACGCACTGGTACAATGCATTATATGGTGCGCTGATACAACGCACTGATACTATGTGCTGATACAATTAGGGATGCACAATATATTGGCTGCCGAAAATTAGCTGACAAAAATAGGGTTATTGGAAGAAAAAAGGTGCCAATACTGGCATACTGAGTCCCATTGACTTCAATGCAAAATTGCCTCCCACTGACTTCCTACAGACTGATACAACACACTGACACAACGCACTAATACTACAGACTGATACAACACACTGACACAACGCACTAATACTACAGACTGACACAACACACAAACGCAACACACTGATACAATGCACTAATACTACAGACTGATACAACACACAAACACAATGCACTGACACAACGCACTAATACTACAGACTGACACAACACACAAACGCAACACACTGACACAACGCACTAATACTACAGACTGACACAACACACAAACGCAACACACTGATACAATGCACTAATACTACAGACTGATACAACACACAAACGCAACACACTGATACAATGCACTAATACTACAGACTGATACAACGCACAAACACAATGCACTGACACAATGCACTAATACTACAGACTGATACAACACACTGACACAATTCACTGACACAATGCACTAATACTACAGACTGATACAATGCACTGACACAATGCACTGACACAACACACTAATACTACAGACTGATACAATGCACTGACACAATGCACTGACACAACACACTAATACTACAGACTGATACAACACACTGATGCTATGTGCTGAAATGATACATTGATACCATGCATTGACACAATGCACACAACACAATAATACAATGCTGTGATACAACTCATTAACACAACGCGCCAATACAACGCATTGATAGGATGCACCGATACGACATATCGCTTGTTTTTTTTTTTTTCTTTTAACTTTAATGCAGATCTAACTCTAATCACAATGATGAGATGCGACACACAGACAGGTATCTTTAAATAAAAGTGTGGTGTTCCCAAGTTTTCCTTCTACAGCGATCATTTTCTGTGTCTTTGAGTTGCGCCGGCATTGATGAACTGATCGCATTTCCGTGCCCCGCCCCCCCCAGGGAGAATGAGCCCCTAGACAGGAAGGACCACCCCCACTAGAGAAAGCACCCTTAAAAAGTTAAATTTTTACTATAAAGAGGATAAAAGAGATGTCCCAGTGCGATCGGACAGATCCTCAAAAAAGAAAAAAGAGCGTCAATTTCTGCGGAAAATGCGTCAATTCCTAGAAATGTAATTCCTAGAAATATAATTCCTAGAAATCCTTACACAGCTAGAATACATCATAATATAAAATAAAATAAATCAGTATAATAGAATAGAATAGAATAGAAGAGAATCTCATCTACAATACCCAACGCACGTACACAATGTCGCCCATCTGACGCTGCTCTCCTTCGTCCTGCTGACATTTATAACAAAACCAGAAAATCTGGAATGTTCTGGGGCGCAGTGCATCGTGGACTGCTGATGACTGCTAACAATTTCCCGTAAGCTTCTGTCAAAAAACGTCCGCCCATGGTGGATAGCTAACCGGGGCGTGGTCCTCGACTTGGGGTTGAGGGAATGACGGGGAGCTTATAAACTTTCACAGCCCGCACTACCACTGGTCACCGCTAGAAGGAGACTCCACTCCAATCCAGCTGATCACGTGAAACTTGGCAACTCGGAGTGCTCTTGCAGAGAAAATCCTTCATTGGCTACATGTATACAGTAGAGGCTAACGCGTTTCGGCTATGCAGTCGAGTACAAAATTATTTTAAAAGAACTTGTATATGTAGTCTGACATACACCCTCCAAAGAAACAGTATTCCAATAACCACACGACCTCTGGAAGATTTACACCCCCCCTTCATGACCAGGCCATTTTTTGCGGTGCGGCGCTGCATTAACTTTAACTGACAATTGAGCGGTCATGCAATGCTGTACCCAAATAAAATTGATTTCATTTTCCCCACAAATAGAGCTTTATTGAGGGGATTGCACTTGGATGGGAATAGGAAATTATGGCATGTCCAGAAAGATTCAAAGCAACTTGCACGGGGCTTCTATATACACCCCTCTATTTACACTCCAGTCTTCTCTCCAGCACAACTCTTGCTTAAGACCTCTTTCCCTTACTCCTCCAGCACTTCACTTGCTGCAGACCGTTACTCCTCCAGACTAGCTAGCACCACATGGTTAGGCCTGACTAGGGATGAGCCGAACACCCCCCGGTTCGGTTCGCACCAGAACCTGCGAACGGACCGAAAATTCGAATGAACGTTAGAACACCATTGACGCCTATGGGACTCGAACGTTCGAAATCAAAAGTGCTCATTTTAAAGGCTGATTTGCATGGCATTGTCCTAAAAAGGGTTTGGGGACCCGGGTCCTGCCCCAGGGGACATGTATCAATGCAAAAAGAACTTTTAAAAACGTCCGTTTTTTCTGGA
This sequence comes from Aquarana catesbeiana, assembly GCF_042186555.1. NCBI lineage: Eukaryota > Metazoa > Chordata > Amphibia > Anura > Ranidae > Aquarana > Aquarana catesbeiana. Next base: position 235,233,919 of record NC_133335.1, on the reverse strand, counting down.
GCAGTGATTTTAATGATGCTTAAAATAAAAAAAAAAAAAAAAGTGAAATATTCCTTTAAATATCGTACCTGGGGGATGTCTATAGTATGCCTGTAAAGTGGCGCGTGTTTCCCGTGTTTAGAACAGTCCCTGCACCAAATGTCATTTTTAAAGGAAAAAATCTCATTTAAAACTGCTTGCGGGTTTAATGTAATGTCGGGTCCTGGCAATATGGATGAAAATTAGTGAGACAAACGGCATGGGTACCCCCCAGTCCATTACCAGGCCCTTTGGGTCTTGTATGGATATTAAGGGGAACCCCGCACCCAAATTAAAATAAGGAAAGGTGTGGGGCCACCAGGCCCTATATACTCTGAATAGCAGTATACAGGCGGTGCAAACAAGACAGGGACTGTAGGTTTGTTGTTAAGTAGAATCTGTTTGTAATTTTGAACGGGTACATTTTTAACGTGTTTAGCTCCAGCCAAAAAATCTTTTTTAAGCTTTTTGGAAAACATAGGGAAGGGTTATCACCCCTGTGACATTTGTTTTGCTGTCTGTCCTCCTCTTCAGAAGATTTCACCTCACTTTTTGTCCCAATGACAAATGTTTTTTGAAAATTTGGGTTTTTTTGTGGAACAAGGATTGGAAAGCATCAGTGGAAAGGAGAAATGTTTTTCCCATATTAACTCTTACAGGAGAGAATTTCCCTTCCTAGGGGTAGATTTCATCTCACTTCCTGTTGTCTCCTTCCGTTTGCAAGTAGGAGTCGTTTGTAAGTTAGGTTTGAAAGTAGGGTCCTGCCCTATATACTCAGCAGAAATTTGGGCCTTAGGTGCTGTTGTGGCCACAACACTGTAAGCCCTCACAGGGCCCTGCTGCAAAATATTAGATCAAGAATTGTTATTACATGCCCCTGTTGAACAGGGGCAGAAAAATTGGGCCTTTGGTGGTGGTGCTGGTGCCACAACACTGTAAGTCCTCACTCGCTCTTGGTGGGCGCAGAAATGGGCCCTGCTGTGAAATATTAGATCAAGAATTGTAATTACATGCCCCTGTTGAACAAGGGCAAAAAAATTGGGCCTTTGGTGGTGGTGCTGGTGCCACAACACTGTAAGTCCTCACTCGCTCTTGGTGGGTGCAGAAATGGGCCCTGCTGTGAAATATTAGATCAAGAATTGTAATTACATGCCCCTGTTGAACAAGGGCAGAAAAATTGGGCCATTGGTGGTGGTGGTGGTGGTGCTGGTGCCACAACACTGCAAGTCCTCACTCGCTCTTGGTGGGTGCAGAAATGGGCCCTGCTGTGAAATATTAGATCAAAATTGTAATTACATGCCCCTGTTGAAATTGGGCCTTTGGTGGTGGTGGTGGTGGTGCTGGTGCCACAACACTGTAAGTCCTCACTTGTTCTTGGTGGGTGCAGAAATGGGCCCTGCTGTGAAATATTAGATCAAGAATTGTAATTACATGCCCCTGTTGAACAGGGACTGAAAAATTAGGCCTTAGGCACTGGTGCTGGTGCCACAACACTGCAACCCCTCACAGATACCCTAGTTGGAACGCAGAAATGAGCCCTGCTGCAAAGTATTGCATCAAAAATTGTAATAACACACTCCTGTTAAACAGGGGCTGAAAAATTGGGCCTTAGGCACTGGTGGTGGTGCCCAGAACCAAAAATGTTCTTACAAGCTATCAGCGTGATGATTGAGGAGGAAGAGGATAATTACTCAGGGATAGTCACTCAGCATCAGCATAGGCAGTCTTTGAAGGGATCTGAGATTTCAAAAAAAATTATTCGGTTACATCAGCATCAGGTGCTTGGTAGCTGGTGGTGATCCAAGACTGATTCATTTTTAAGAAGGTCAGTCGTTCGACCGAGTCGGTGGACAGACGCACCCTGTGATCGGTTACAAAGCCTCCAGCAGCACTGAATGTGCGTTCCGAAAGAACGCTGGATGCAGGACAGGCCAGTAGCTCAATTGCATACTGATAAAAAATTGCATACTGTGCAAGCTCTGGCCAGTGATCCATCCTCAAGACCCAGTAACCCAGAGCATTTTCGGTGGGAAAGGTGTCCAAGTCAGATCTTGCCCCTAGGTATTCCTGCACCATGTAAAACAGACGCTGGCGATGGATGCTGGACCGATCATACCTTGGGGCTGCGGACCAAAAAATTGTCTGAATGCATCGGTCAGACGGCCACCTTCTCCACCGCTCCTTCTTTGACTGACCGAAGCCTCAGCAACACAATGTCCAAAAACAGGAGTTTGTAACCTCCCAGTCTCTGGGAACGCGTTGCACAGACCTTTCTGCAAGGCCTCCCAAAGATGTTTCATCCTCTGCTCCCTCTGCGATGGCAAGATAAGGTCCGCAACCTTACCCTTGTAACGTGGATCAAGGAGGGTTGCCAGCCAGTATTGGTCCTTCTCCTTGATACCACAAATACGAGGATCCTTACGCAGGCTTTGCAGGATCAGGGAGGCCATGCAGCGTAGGTTTGCTGAGGCATTCGGTCCGGAGTCCTCTGGGTCACTAAGGACGACATGGTCCGCAGCCACCTCCTCCCAGCCACGTACAAGTCCATGTGTTTCTTGGGACTGATCCCTTAAAGACTGCTGCTGATGCTGAGTGCCAGGCTCCACCTCCATACTGACACAATCTTCCTCCCCCTCCTCCTCCTCCTCTTCCTGTGTGATCGGCGGGCACGCAGGAACACTGTCTGGATAAAGGGGGCCTTGAGAGCTAAGGAAGTCCTCCTCTTCCTGCCCTGTCCATTATTCCACGCAGCGTGTGCTCCAACAGGTGGACAAGGGGGACAGTGTCACTGATGCATGCACTGTCACTGCTCACTATCCTCGTGGCCTCCTCAAATGGTGACAGGACAGTGCATGCGTCCCTGATCATGGCCCACTGGCGTGGGGAAAAAAAAACAAGCTCCCCTGACCCTGTCCTGGTGCCATAGTCGCACAGGTACTCATTGATGGCCCTCTGCTGCGTGTGCAGCCCCTGCAGCATGACCAACGTTGAGTTCCACCTGGTGGGCATGTCACAGATTAGGCAGTTCTTGGGCAGGTTAAACTCCTTTTGGAGGTCCGTCAGCCAAGCACTGGCATTATATGACAGGCGGAAATGAACACAGACTTTCCTGGCCTGCATCAGGACATCCTGTAAGCCCGGGTACCTGCCCAAGAACCGCTGCACCACCAAGTTAAGGACGTGAGCTAAACAGGGCACATGGGTCATTTGTCCCTGTCGGAGGGCAGAGAGGAGTTTGGTGCCATTGTCGCAAACCACCATTCCTGCCTTAAGTTGGCGTGGCGTCAACCACCTCTGAACCTGCCCCTGCAGAGCTGACAGAACCTCTGCCCCAGTGTGGCTCCTGTCCCCCAAGCACACCAGCTCAAGCACCGCATGGCATCTTTTGGCCTGCGTACTTGCGTAGCCCCTTGAACGGCTACGGAGCACCGCTGGCTCCGAGGACAAAGCACAGGAAGAGGCCATGGAGGAAGAAGAAGAGGAGGGGGTGGAGGAGAGAGGTGTGTCACAATCATTAGCATTTTGGAGGCATGGTGGCGGAACAACCTCCAACACTACTGCACCTCGTCCTGCATCCTTCCCAGCTGCCAGCAGAGTCACCCAATGCGCCGTGAAACTTAGGTAACGTCCCTTTCCATGCCTGCTGGACCATGAGTCAGCGGTAATATGCACCTTACCGCTGACCACCATGTCCAGCGAGGCATGGACATTGCCTTCCACATGCCGATAGAGAGCCGGAATCGCCTTCCGTAAGAAAAAGTGGCGTTTGGGTACCTGCCACTGAGGAATCGCACATTCCACAAACTCACGGAAGGGGGCAGAGTCTACCAACTGAAAAGGCAGCAGTTGAAGTGCTAGCAATTTTGCCAAGCTAGCATTCAACCGCTGGGCATGTGGATGGCTGGGAGCAAACTTCTTTCGGCGGTGCAGCAGCTGGGGCAGGGAAATTTGCCTGGTACAATCTGACGTCGGTGTACCAAAAGCAGATTGCCCACAAGTACTTGGCTGTGACACACCTAATTCTACACCCTTATTCCTCTCAGTGCAGGTCTCAGAGAGGACTGAAGGTATAGTGGGGTTGGAGATCTCAGCTGATGAGGAGCAAGGAGAGGTCCTCTTTGTTCTTTGGTGTGGGTCTTTTAGATACGCTTGCCAACGAACTGCATGGCAGGTCAACATATGTCTGGTCAAGCATGTGGTACCCAAGCGGGAGATGTTTTGGATACGCTTGAGACATATGTTGCAAATAGCAGCGGTGCGATCTGATGCACTCGTCTCAAAAAAGGCCCACACCAAAGAACTTTTTGAATAACGCGCAGAGACTGCAGCGCCCTGCACATGCGGAGCTTTGGGGTGTGATGCAGTCAATGTGCTGCCCTTAGGCTGGCCCCTGGAGGGCATCCTGCCTCGTTGGTGATGTGCCGCCTCCTCCTCCTCCTCCTCTCTCCTATCAGGCACCCACGTTGAGTCAGTGACCTCATCATCCCCTCCCTCCTCATCACTGGAGCAAACCTGGCAGTATGCTGCAGCAGGGGGAGCATGACTGCCAGATTGCTGTCCTTCTTGGGCACCCCCTCTGTCCGTGCTCATATTACTGCCTTCATCGAGCTCAGTATCATCATCAGAGCCTTCCAAACGCTGGGCATCCTCCTGGAGCATGTACCCAACACTGTGCTCAAACAGTTCGAGGGACTCCTCAGGAGGACAAGGTGGGGCTAGGGAAGGAGTCACTGATGACATTGAGCCGAGGGAAGAGGCCGCTGCTTTGCCAGACAAAGTACCCTGGGCATGGGTGAGAGAGGATGAGGAGGATGAGGACGGCTTGGTCATCCACTTGACCAAGTCTTCCGCATGTTGCGGCTCAACATGGCCAGCTGCCGAAAAAAAGGCCAAGCGTGTCCAATGGCCACGTGCTGATGAGGATGCACCGTCTCCACGACCAGCACTAGACACAGAGCCTGCTTGCCCTCTCTTATTGGCTTGTGACTGTCTGCCTCTCCTTCTTGGCCTTCCAGACATACTAATGGCCTGTAGCTGCACTAAGCTGGGATACATATATATATATATATATATATATATATATATATATATATATATATATATATATATGTACTGATACTGCAGCTAGCAAAATCAACTGCCTGCCTGTAGTATGAGAACACCACCAACCTTCTACAGGTAGCTTTAGCTGAACACTGTGCAGAGCTCGCAAAAAAATAACTTGTAGTTTTAGCTGAACACTGTGAGCAGGACCCACCACACTAACTTGTAGTTTTAGCTGAACACTGTGCAGAGGTCTCACTACACTAACTTGTAGTTTTAGCTGAACACTGTGAGCAGGACGCACCGCACTAACTTGTAGTTTTAGCTGAACACTGTGAGCAGGACGCACCCCGCTAACTTGTAGCTTTAGATGAACACTGTGAGCAGGACGCACCACATTATCTTGTAGTTTTAGCTGAACACTGTGAGCAGGACGCACTGCACTAACTGTAAATAGTCTAGCTGTCTGACTGTGGTACTAATAGAATCAAATGAACACCAGCAATTTTCTTCAGGTAGCTGTAAATACTGTAACAAGACAAGCTTGCCTGTCAGTAGGAAGATAACAGGAACGGATCTAGCTAAACTGAATACAGTGTATATATATATATATGCAACACCTGGGATGCATATATATATACACAATACACTGTAAATGCAGCTAACTCACTGATTGTCCTGCCTAATCTAGCTAACTCAAATGAAATTACACTGTCTCTCTGTCTATCTATGTATTTCAACGCCGTAACACACACTACACAGGGCCACCGTGCAGGCGGCCTTATATAGTGTAGGGCGTGTTCTAAACCCCCTGAGCCATAATTGGCCAAAGCCACCCTGGCTTTGGCCAATTACAGCTCTCTCTACTGACGGCGCTGTGATTGGCCAAGCATGCGGGTCATAGTGCATGCCTGGCCAATCATCAGCCAGCAATGCACTGCGATGCCGCAGTGAATTATGGGCCGTGACGCGCCACACGAATTTGGCACGAACGGCCCATATCGTTCGCAATTCGGCGAACGGGCGAACAGACGATGTTCGAGTCGAACATGGGTTCGACTCGAACACGCAGCTCATCCCTAGGCCTGACACTAACTCAGTCAGGCCTCAGTGAATTGCCTTTTGCAGGCAGAGACTGCGGGCCCCTAAAGTGTAGCAAATAGAACGTTCTTGGTGCTAGCTGTCCTCTTCCCAGCTACGGATCCCAGATAGCTTTCTTCAGGCCCTGCCAGCCAGCCTGGCTGCAAAGAGCTCTCTCCACTGCCCTTCCCACAGTCCTCTCCTCTGGTTCTGCACCCATCTCAAACTGCAAACTCCCAGTTTTCTCAGGTGTGCCTCCCCAGTCCTCTTGACTGTGCTTCACTCACCAGCCCTCCAGGCTGCAACCAGTTGTCCTCCCTGGAGACTCTTAGCAGTGTTCTCTCCTGCTGTCCTCTCCTTGCCCTCATGTGCCTCTCCTTCCAGGATCTCTTCACTCCTCCTGGATGCATCCGAGCCCTGACCCAGGGTCACCCCCCCACCCCAGACCAGGGAGCTCCCTGTGGGCCCCGACAGCCTCCACACTCTCTCACTCCAGCTCTTCCACCCGGCAACTCCTTCCTAGCTGGGCTGACCCCGGGTATTTAAGGAGGCCTGCTCCCTGCCAATCCAAGTTGGGGATTGGTCAAGGCTCCTCAAAATACCCCAGGCACCTCTACCTCTCCTCCTTTCTTTCTAGCACCTTCTAGAAAGAAGAGGGAGGTGACAGTGATGTTACCTGTGAGTCGCCCAGCCCTGCCCTGAGCCACTTCCAGCCCAGAATGAAAACAAAGAGGCCTAACCACCAGCTAGGCCTGCCTAGATTTTCCTACTCTGCTAGAAAAATCCTCACTCTAGCACCTACCTAACTAGAGAGTGCTACACTCACCCCCCACCAAAATCCAGCCAGTCCCTTGGCTGGGGGAATTTAGAAAAATAACTCCTGGGCCCAGGAGCAAGGGCATCCCATACAATAAATTGGAAGGGGAAAAAGGGAACAAACTTGGATGAAGGACATATATATACAAATAAATATTTATCAAAAATATACATGGTCTTCTCTTCTGCATTTAAAGTATATACATTGTATTCCTAACTACAATTCCCGATAGCTACAACAATTATGCACACTCATTGGACCAGAGCTGCAGAGCATCTCCCCCTCAGGGGAAATCCTCTGTCCGCAGAATCCGTTGCTCCAGCCAGAGATAGATAGATAGCCATCCCATCCTGAAGAGTCCTGCAAAACAGACACAACATCCTTTCCTATTAACTACCTGTACAGTTTACAACATTTCTGTCAGAGGGGGGTTATGATCCTGCCGACAGAAATAACATCACAACCGAACACATGGTTTACTCCAAAACAAATGTTTCTCCCGTGGTTCTGCCAGAAGGGGGTTATAAACCTCCTGACAGAACATTAAGGAAGAAACATATTGTGCAACAACAAAAGTCCTCTACCTCTTTTTTTTTTTTTTTTAGAGTTTCTGATGGGAGGGGCCCCTCCCCAAACAAACAGGCTCCCCCCAAAAAAAAGAAGTTAGTTCAAAGAACAGACCTCACCCTAAGGGTAGATTTACTAAAACTAGTGCTCACAGAATCTGGTGCAGCTGTGCATAATGACCAATCAAATTCCAAATTTTATTGTCAAAGCTTAGTTGAACGATCTGAAGTTAGAAGCTGATTGGTTACCATGTACAGCTGCACCAGATTCTGTGTACTCCAGTGTTAGTAAATCTCCCCCTTAGTGTCCTTACAACAGGAAAAAGATTCATCCATTGGGCACCCAGGGTGGCAGGCCGGTCTGCTCCTGCAAAGTCAGGGAAAGGAAGAAGGACACATCTTCACTGCAACTTCTCAACAGTCCATGTGGGCACTTTATGGCAGCTGTACTCCAACAGTCCTCCTCACGCATAAAAGTGCAGGTCAGGCAACCTCTTCCTGCCACCCCCTTCCTCCCTGATGGACACAGAGTGACTCTTTGTAGGGCGTCCCATCCTGGCAACCATCACTCTGTCCCTGTAGATGGACTCCAGATCCCCAGCTGCCATTCCTTCCAAACGTCCACAAAACAGACCCAATTCTCCTCACTCTCTGGCACCCGCAGCGCCTTAGGGATGTGTATGTACTCCCAAACCAGGTCATCCTCCCACTCACCCCGGCAGTGCTCAACAATGTCCATGGTTTTGGGAGGGACATAGGAGAAGTCCAGACCCCACTGCAAAGCAACCCTGAAAAGCTGCATCTGGTGGCAAGTGACATGCCAGGTGACAAGCTGCATCTGGTGGCAGATGACGTGGCAAGTGAAAAGCTGCATTTTAGTGGCAAGTGACAAGCTGCATCTGGTGGCAGACGACGTGGCAAGTGACAAGCTGTATCTGGTGGCAGACAACGTGGCAAGTGACAAGCTGCATCTGGTGGCAGACAACATGCCAAGTGACAAGCTGTATCTGGTGGCAGGTGACGTAGCAAGTGATAATCTGCATCTGGTGGCAGACGACGTGGCAAGTGAAAAGCTGCATTTGGTGGCAAGTGACAAGCTGCATCTGGTGGCAAGTGACAATCTGCATCTGGTGGCAAGTGACAATCTGCATCTGGTGGCAGACGACGTGGCAAGTGACAAGCTGGTGGCAGATGACGTGGCAAGTGACAAGCTGCATCTGGTGGCAGACGACGTGGCAAGTGACAAGCTGTATCTGGTGGCAGGTGACAAGGCAAGTGACAATCTGCATCTGGTGGCAGACGACCTGGCAAGTGACAAACTGCATCTGGTGGTGGCGACCTGGCAAATGACAATCTGTATCTGGTGACAGGTGACGTGGCAAGTGACAAACTCAGGGCTCCCACTGATTCTGAATTATGGTGAGGTTGGGGACCACTGCTCTATTGGATGAGATGTGGTGAGTGTGGAGGCCATTGGAGGACAGGGACCTCATTGTCCAGTGGTGAGATGATTGGAGCTTTGTGACATGGTGCATTATCCTGCTGGAAGGAGCCATCAGAAGATGGGGACACTGTAGTCATAAAGGGATGGACATGGTCACCAACAATACTCAGGTAGGTTGTGGGGATTAAACCATGCTCAATTGGTACTAAGGGGTCCAAAGTGTGCCAAGAAAATATCCCCCCCACACCATTACACCCCCACCACCAGCCTGAACCGGTGATATCCCATCCCCCCACACCATTACACCCCCACCACCAGCCTGAACCGGTGATACAAGGCAGGATGGATCCAGGCGCCAAATTCTGACCCCACCATCTGAATGTTGCAGCTGAAATCCAGACTTATCAGACCAGGCAACATTTCTCCAATCTTCTATTGTCCAATTTTGGTGATCCTGTGCCAATTGTAGCCTCAGTTTCCTGTTCTTAGCAGAGAGGAGTGGCACCCGGTGTGGTCTTCTGCTGCTGTAGCCCATCTGCTTCAAGGTTGGATGTGTTGTGCATTCAGAGATAGTATTCTGCATACCTTGGGTGTAACGTGTGGTTATTTGAGTTACTGTCACCTTTCTATCATCTGGAAGCAGTCTGCCCATTCTCCTCTGACCTCAACAAGGAATTTTTCTCCACACAACTGCCGCTCACTGGATATTTTCTCTTTTTCCCACCATTCTCTGTAAACCCCGAGAGATGCTTGTGTGTGAAAATCCCAGAAATACTCAGACCAGCCCGTCTGCCACCAACAACCACGCCACATTCAAAGTCACTTCAATCCCCTTTCTTCCCCATTCTGATGCTCGGTTTGAACTTCAGCAAGTCGTCTTCACCACGTCTAGGTGCCTAAATGCATCGAGTTGCTGCCGTGTGATTGGCTGATTAGCAATTAGTATTACCAAGCAATTGAACAGGTGTACCTAATAAAGTGGCCGGTGGGTGTATGTTGCAGAAATTCATAAAAAAAAAAAAAAAAAAAAAAGATCGATGTCTATTCTATTGTTTAAGCCTCGAGGCAATCTTGTGTTAAGGGCGTGTATCCACCGCACCTCACATTGATACAATGCGTATCTCCTCCTCTCAAAGGTTTCTAAATCGGTTCAATACCAAAGAAAGGGAACGTGTCAAAAGACTTCCTGTACTGGACCCATATTAATGCAGCCCACCCTTTGCATTCGTTCTCTCTTGAGGCCCCCTTTAACTTTTATCTTAGAAAAACAAAAAGAGTATCTGAGAATTTCTTATCACATTTTTTCTATATCTTCATAAAGCAACACAAGATCAGCTTAACATTGTAAGTAAACCTTTCTAGAACATTCCCAACTGTATTTGATTATAAAATAAGTTACAGTACCTCTTTGTTCTGAGAGATCGGAGTTACGACGATCGATGGAATCTCCCCTCGGAAATCCATCATAATGGACATCTCTTACGTAAGCACAATATTCTTGTTTAACTTCCTCACGCATAATTGTCACATCTCCCATTCAACTGGGCAGCCAATGCAAAACAAAAAACAAAAAAAAAACGCACTTTACTTTTAGTACGTCTCTTCCATTCCTCCAGAGGGCGCTATTCAAGTACAGTAAAACCTTGGATTGCGAGGCATAATTCGTTCCGGAAGCATGCTTGTGATCCAAAGCACTTGTATATCAAAGCGAAATTTCCCCATAAGAAATAATGGAAACTCAAATGATTCGTTCCACAACCATTTATTCATCAAGAGGCACCGGGACTGAGGACACAGATTCCCCAGTCCCTTCCTCAGCAGCCTCAGCTGCACTGAAGATGAATGGACAGGAGACAGAGGCTCCCCATTCAGAAACTGAAACATAGTAAACACAGTTTATGATGCTCAGTTATGAATGGACAGTCAGTGATCACTGACTCTGTGCATTCAGAAAAGGAAGGAGCCGGTAAATGACGGAGTTACCGGTTCCTTCCTCCGCACTCCATCCTGAAAGATCCAGGACACAGAGACCCGGGGAGCACAGAGGAGAACCCGGAGCAGGACACAGAGACCCGGGGAGTACAGAGGAGGACCCGGAGCAGGACACAGAGACCCGGGGAGTACAGAGGAGGACCCGGAGCAGGACACAGAGACCCGGAGAGCACTGCTCTGAGGAAGCTATTATTTAGCGAAACATGTAAGCATCATGAAGGTGATATCCACAAGAAGGATCTATGGATGGCCACACACCTATAATTCAATTTTTCCTCAAAACCTCTCTCCATACTGAACGTGGAATAGCATCAGAGCCTGACACTTGCGGCTCACTTAGCGGGTCTAGCACCTGTTATAGCATTAAGGAGATGATGTTTGTACAAACAGCTGATGGAGACTGACATCGCAAACTGTGGATGAGTATATCGAGACCAACACAAGGGATCTCCCTGTCCAACCTCAGTGACAGCGGTCTACAGCTTGTCAAGATCTCCTCGTAAAAAGCCGGCATCTGTATGCTGATCCCGCTGACACCTGACTTGAGGTGACGCTCCCTGGTCTGTTCCAGCCTACGGTAATATCAGATTTATCTCCATTTTTGCTACTCCTTATATGCTGTGTTACCCCACTGCTGGCTACTATTGAATTAATCAGATCACTGACATTGGATTGTATTCAAAGCCGCAATTGTTTTAAGCTAATTTCACGGAATCCATTTGGAATTGTCTCACCACACCTGCACTTTAAATCTTTCATAAGACTGCTTTAATTGTGAATATATCATCAGTGAATGGGACTGCCTATGATGATCTAGCATGTGCATCATTTCTACTGACCAATCCCACAATCATCTGATGAGAACACTCAGCATTTAGACAGAATTGACGAGCGACCCTGATTGAATGGTGTATGTGGATGTGAGGATGAGAGATCGATGAGGTTTATTTGCAAATTGGTGGCCACCAATATTTCCTTCAGACACTAGGTCTTTTTAATGTGCTTTGGGAATAAGGGTTGTTGTTTGATATTCGAATTAGATGTATATGTTTATACTTTGGATAGTTAATTGAATAAAGATTTATACCTTTAGTACCGGTTTGTCCTTACAGAAGAGTTTCTTTGTGCTTGTCACGTGATGTTTTTTTGAGCACAGAGGAGGACCCGGAGCAGGACACAGAGACCCGGGGAGTACAGAGGAGGACCCGGAGCAGGACACCGAGACCCGGGGAGCACAAAGGATGACTGGAGCAGGGCACAGAGACCCAGGGAGCACAGAGGAGGACCGGAGCAGGACACAGAGACCCGGGGAGCACAGAGGAGGACCCGGAGCAGGACACAGAGACCCGGGGAGTACAGAGGAGGACCGGAGCAGGACACAGAGACCCAGGGAGCACAGAGGAGGACCCGGAGCAGGACACAGAGACCCGGGGAGCACAGAGGAGGATCCAGAGCAGGACACAGAGACCCGGGGAGCACAGAGGAGGACCCGGAGCAGGACACAGAGACCCGGGGAGCACAGAGGAGGACTCGGAACAGGTCACAGAGACCCGGGGAGCACAGAGGAGGACTCGGAGCAGGTCACAGAGACCCGGGGAGCAAAGAGCAGGACCCGATGCAGGACGCAGAGACCCAGGGAGCACAGAGGAGGACCCGGAGCAGGACACAGAGACCCAAGGAGCACAGAGGAGGACCCGGAGCAGGACGCAGAGACCCGGGGAGCACAAAGGATGACTGGAGCAGGTCACAGAGACCCAGGGAGCACAGAGGAGGACCGGAGCAGGACACAGAGACCCGGGGAGCACAGAGGAGGACCCGGAGCAGGACACAGAGACCTGGGGAGCACGGAGGACGACCGGAGCAGGGTACAGAGACCCGGGGAGCACAGAGGAGGCCCGGAGCAGGACACAGAGACCCGGGGAGCACAGAGGAGGACCCGGAGCAGGACACAGGGACCCAGGGAGCGCAGAGGAGGACCCGGAGCAGGACACAGAGACCCGGGGAGCACAGAAGACGACCGGAGCAGGGTACAGAGACCCGGGGAGCACAGAGGAGGACCCGGAGCAGGACACAGAGATCCGGGGAGTACAGAGGAGGACCCGGAGCAGGACACAGAGACCCAGGAAGCACAGAGGGGGACCTGAAGCAGGACACAGAGACCCGGGGAGCACAGAGGGGGACCCGGAGCAGGACACAGAGACCCGGGGAGCACAGAGGAGGACCTGGAGTAGGACACAGAGACCCGGGGAGCACAGAGGAGGACCCGGAGCAGGACACAGAGACCCGGGGAGCACAGAGGAGGACCTGGAGCAGGACACAGAGACCCAAGGAGCACAGAGGAGGACCCGGAGTAGGACACAGAGACCCGGGGAGCACAGAGGAGGACCCGGAGCAGGACACAGATACCTGGGGAGCACAGAGGAGGACCCGGAGTAGGACACAGAGACCCGGGGAGCACAGAGGAGGACCCGGAGCAGGACACAGAGACCCGGGGAGCACAGAGAAGGACCCGGAGCAGGACACAGAGACCTGGGGAGCACAGAGGAGGACCCGGAGTAGGACACAGAGACCCGGGGAGCACAGAGGGGGACCCGGAGCAGGACACAGAGACCCAAGGAGCACAGAGGAGGACCCGGAGTAGGACACAGATACCCGGGGAGCACAGAGGAGGACCCGGAGCAGGACACAGAGACCCGGGGAGCACAGAGGAGGACCCGGAGCAGGACACAGAGACCCGGGGAGCACAGAGGAGGACCCGGAGCAGGACACAGAGACCCGGGGAGCACAGAGGAGTACCCGGAGCAGGACACAGAGACCTGGGGAGCACAGAGGAGGACCCAGAGTAGGACACAGAGACCCGGGGAGCACAGAGGAGGACCCGGAGCAGGGTACAGAACCCGGGGAGCACAGAGGAGGACCCGGAGTAGGTCACAGAGACCCGGGGAGCACAGAGGAGGACCCGGAGCAGGACACAGAGACCCGGGGAGCACAGAGGAGTACCCGGAGCAGGACACAGAGACCTGGGGAGCACAGAGGAGGACCCAGAGTAGGACACAGAGACCCGGGGAGCACAGAGGAGGACCCGGAGCAGGGTACAGAACCCGGGGAGCACAGAGGAGGACCCGGAGTAGGTCACAGAGACCCGGGGAGCACAGAGGAGGACCCGGAGCAGGACACAGAGACCTGGGGAGCACAGAGGAGGACCCGGAGTAGGACACAGAGACCCGGGGAGCACAGAGGAGGACCCGGAGCAGGGTACAGAACCCGGGGAGCACAGAGGAGGACCCGGAGTAGGACACAGAGACCCGGGGAGCACAGAGGAGGACCCGGAGCAGGACACAGAGACCTGGGGAGCACAGAGGAGGACCCGGAGCAGGACACAGAGACCCGGGGAGCACAGAGGAGGACATCTACATAATTTCCAGATCGTCCTATTGGGCATCTGTATAACTACACAGGATGTCAGTAGGTTGGTCTTTGTTTCTTATAGATAGCTAGGAACTGAACATATGAAAGAAAATATAATGGCTACAACTAATGAATTTACATTTTTTTTTTATTTTGTAATTTATCCAAATAGAGGTCCAACTGCACGTAATTTTACTTCCATCATAATTTGGCATATCAGTTTGATTTCAGGTTTGTAATGCAGAGAAACCTTTTTTTTTCCCCATCTAGTGATCCTGTCAGTAAGGCCCCCATACACACTATAGTAAAACCTTGGTATGAGAGTAACTTGGTTTGAGAGCGTTTTGCAAGAGAAGCAACATTTAAAAAAAAAAATTTGACTTGATATACAAGCGATGTCTGGATATACAAGTAGCGTCATGTCACAACTGAGTATAGAAGAGAAGAGAGGTCGCCTCTAAGTGTAGCAATATGGTTACATTTAAAGAGGAAGTAAACCCCGATGGCATCCCAGTCTTAGTCCGTAGGGTTCAATATTGAGTTGGCCCACCCTTTGCATCTATAAAAGCTTCATCTCTTCTGGGAAGGCTGTCCAGAAGGTTTAGGAGTGTGTCTATGGGAATGTTAGACCATTCTTCCAAAAGAGCATTTGTGAGGTCAGGCACTGATGTTGGACAAGAAGGCCTGGCTCGGAGTCTCCGCTCTAATTCATCCCAAAGGTGTTCTATTGGGTTGAGGTCAAGATTCTGTGCAGACCAGTCAAGTTCCTCCACCCCAAATCTATGTCTTTATGGACCTTGCTTTGTGCACCGGTCCAAATCATTTGGTGGAGGGGGGAATTATGGTGTGGGTTTGTTTCTCAGGGGTTGGGCTTGGCCCCTTAGTTCCAGTGAAGGGAACACTTAAGGCGTCAGCATACCAAGACATTTTAGACAATTTCATGCTCCCAACTTTGTGGGAACAGTTTGGGAATGAGCCCTTCCTGTTCCAACATGACTGCGCACCAGTGCACAAAGCAAGGTTCATAAAGACATGGATGAGTGAGGTTGGGGTGGAGGAACTTGACTGGTCTGACCTCAACCCGAGGCAATGACAAAACAAGTTGCTGACTCAATATTTTTCCAGGAGATTAGAAACAACACTTTTTGTATGTTCACCATGAGAGACTCTTGTTGTTGAGAAGTACTAACAACTAAAGGGCACCATGAAAACCATGAACAAGGTACAGCTTTTTGGAATCTTCCCACAAAGATTTGAAGATAAAGAAAGATTCATTTAGGGTGAATTGACTGTTTTTGGTTGTTCCTTGTATCTGGATTGGGGAACTCCGTGTTCATGTGATAGTTTGCCAGTGCGGTGATCAATTTCCAAGGACACATGTGGACAGCCATACCATGCCTATTGCCTGGCTTCCCTGGTCCTTGTACCCACTGTAACTCTATCTTTGGCATTTCCAAGATGTGGGCTGTAAAGCTGCCACCAAAATTATACAGTAGAAGGTCTTTTTCTTAGAAACACCAACAAAGATACTGCATTGCATACTATAAATTGTTTTCAGAAAATGTTTGCTGCCCAATGCTGTCGGAGTAGAAAGATGGTGGGTTTATGTCATTGCCTGGTCATATAGCTATTACCACTGGCACTATTTTTTTCACAACATGTACCGATTGTGCTACCGTTGTAGCAACTGATGTGCACCCTGCCTGCCCTAGTCAACCACAAAAATTAGGTATCATTGATCAGGAAAGAGCAGTTTTCGATGCTGTTGTGTTCCTCAGGAACTCATAAGGAACACAAGTGTCTGTGCTACAAATGGTTTGTTCAGGTGACCAGTCTTCTGGGTGGATGAGGTCAGAAAACAAAGGCTGTACGACTCAAAGAACTAAAGCCAAATACTCATCATGATACCCAGGCATTTACACAATGTGAAGGTCCTGTGTTTCATGACAGGTTTGGTTTAAAGAGTTTTCTTTCCCATTCATTGAGGGAGACAGGAAGTCTTAATCCTTTGGGTTACACTGTAGCCTACTGGAGACTGACAGGCAAAACTGTAGACCAGCCCAGGGTAGCCACTTCCACAACCAGCATGCCTCAGTTTTTTTGCTAGTGTCTTTGGTGGATGCCAAGACTCTTCTCTACATTGATGCTGGAGCTTTCTATCTTTTCTATTTCAGTATTTCGGTGCAGTTGTTCTTAGCCTGGCTTTTGGAGACCTGCTTCTGGACTGGACATGCAGGGATAGCTTGGAGGTGACCTCCGGGCACTGGGTTTCACATACGCCGCTTTCCAGGTTCCATAGTGGTTCCAAAGGTAATTGCGGATTATATTCCAGGTCCAGAGCAATTGGCATTCTAAAGACTCACTTAGTGAGTAAGCCAGTCATCCCTAGTTCCCACCAGTTTTGCTGTGTAAGGGGTTAACACTGTATTGTTGAGCCCCGACATCATTCACTAGGTGGAGTGTCTTCCACCCATTCCCTGTGCTTGTTCCCACCATACAGCACCGATGAAGCATCTCCCAGCTGCTAATCATGCTCATACAGAGCCAGGTGGAACTTTGGTTTTCAGTCTGCCCTGCTGCCTGCCTACAGAGTCTTTGAATTCAAATCTTTCATTGCCACCCTTTACAAGGGAGACTTCCTAGCTTTTGTGGACTTTCTTTGAGATGCTTCCCTATGTGTCCTCCATCTTTTCAGCACATCAGCGATTCCTAACCTTTTCCATGTAACCTTTGGCCTCTCATTTGCACATCAGGTATTCACCAAGGTGAAAGCTCAGGCCAAGATATTCCTTTTACAGGAGAAATGTTAGATTTTTCAGTCTCAGATTCAAAATCCAAATTCAAGGAGCTGCCTGGCCCTGCTTTTCCAGGAGACCCTTAAGTCTTGATGGTAGGTTCTTTTGAGGTCCCATTTGCCCAGTTTCACTCTAGACCTCTACAACATTTGTTATCATGGGACAAGTTGATACGGCTTTTGGGCAGGCTCTTTTCTCTATCACCGAGGACCAGGTTGCCTCAGGCTCGGTGACTCAAGAATCTGGCTCTTTTTTCCCATCTTTTGGTGGATCATCATGAATGACACTTGGAGCGAAGTCCTGGGCACCCTGTCAGTACAGGTCACTTGATTGTCAGAAGATTTATCTACCGAGTCTCAATTGTGGGTCAAGCCTGAGATAAGCAGTGTACAAGGGGGCAGCAGGGCGAAGCACTGGGGTTCAGGAGGGCACACTACATGGTGTGTGTGTGTGTGGGGGGGGGGGGGGGGGGGGGCAGCAAGGCACATTATGCGGCACACAGAAGGGCACATTACATTGGATAAGGGCACATGGGATCATGGTACTGTACATGAAATCAGAGCACCTTGCATAGGATCAGAGCACCTTAGATGGGATTGTGGCACATGGGATCAGAGCACCTAACATTGGATTGTTGCATATAGGATCGGAGCACCTTACATGGGATCAGCTCACATGGGGTCAGAGCACCTTACACTGGATCATGGCACATGGAATTAGAGCACCTTATACAGGATCAGAGCATCAGGGGATCATGGCATCTTACATGGGATCATGGCATATAGGAGAATGGCACCTTACATGGTATCAGATCACCTTACATGGGATCAGGGCACCATAGTACATGGGATCAGAGCACTTTACGTGGGATCAGAGCACTTTACGTGGGATCATGGCACTTGGGGTCAGGGCACCTGATCAGGGCACCTTACATGGGATCAGATCACCTTACATGGGATCAGGGCACCATAGTATGTGGGATCAGAGCACTTTACGTGGGATCAGAGCACTTTACGTGGGATCATGGCACGTGGGATCAGGGCACCTGATCAGGGCACCTTACATGGGATCAGATCACCTTACATGGGATCAGGGCACCATAGTATGTGGGATCAGAGCACTTTATGGGATCATGGCACTTGGGATCAGGGCAAATGGCTGGGCAGCAGTCTACTTTATTTGCAGAGCTAAGCAGGGAAGCTAAGCAGAGTCCTCTTCTCCTGCTCTGTTCCCTGCTGGCCCTTCCACCAATCCTCCCTTCCTGTCTATCCCAGGTGATGTCACATACAATCCCCTGGAATGGACAGGAGGGGCCGGTGTTCTGTCGAGAAGTGCCCCCCCATCGAACAGTGCCCGTGCATGCACAGGACAGAGTCGCACTTTGCTGATCAGCTGGAGTGACGTGACCAGGGCGCATGCACACATCGTAGGAGGCATCTCTCGATGGGAGGTACCATTTCATGGCCACAATTGAAACCTATACAAACAGAGGGGGGGGAGACCGTAGTTCTCACATTGTGCCTCGCTGTTGCGGGGCGACTGTACAGTGTGCTGATGGTTCGGTTTTGTCTGTGTTGCCGGGCGGGTTTGTTGTGTTGAACGGCCGGTTTTGCCTGTGTGAAAGGGCGGGTTGCAATACTACCAAAACCAGCTCTTCAACACGGCCACTAGCCGCCCTCCAGCAGCAGCGAGGCACAATCTGAGAACTACGGCCCCCCCCTGCTGTTTGTATAGCTTTAAATTGTGCCTGTGAAATGGTATCTCTCATCGAGAGATACCTCCTATGATGTGAGCTTGCGCCCTGGTTACGTCAGCCCAGCTGCTCAGCAAATCAGCTGTTGTGCTTTTCCGTCCGGCGCATGCGCGATACATACCAGGCACTATTCGATGGGGGGCACTTCTCGACAGAACACCGGCGGGGCACAGAGTCACTTGCCTGTATATCTGTGCATGAGTCAGAGGGGATGCGATCTACCTGTCAGCTGCCTATGACTGATGGGTAGATCACCATGGAACCCCAGTTCAGAAACATTGACCTAGACCCAAGGGAGTGGTCCCTATACCCGGAGGTGTTCCAGGACGTGTGTCACAGATTCTGGATGTGAACCTCCTGTCCTCCAAGTTTAAGAACACACTGCATACGTTTGCCTCCAGATAAAGGTATCCTCTTGTGGAAGCAGTAAATGCTCTACAGACTCCGTGGGATTGGTACACCATCATACACATTTCCTTCACTGAAACTTCCTTCCTTGTCTGCTTTGCAAGATCGAGTTGGCAGGCATTCTGGTGATCCTTATTGTTTAGGACTGGCTCTAAGGGGTCCTCTGGATCATCAGGATCTTCTGTGGCAGAGGCAGCTGGTGCTGTAAATTTTCGGGGGGTGGCAAACAAGACATCCCACTGCTATCCCCCAAACCCCCCGGTCGGTCGGCCCTGCACTTACACAACCACCCCCCCAGTCGTTCGGTCGGTCGGCCCCGCACTTACCCCATCTACAGTGCCTTGCAAAAGTATTCACCCCCCTTTGTCTTTGTTGCCTCACAACCTGGAATTAACATGGATTGTTTGAGGATTTGCATCATTTAATTTCCAGAACAACATGCCCACAACTTTGAAGGTGTTTTTTCAAAAAAATTTTTATGGTAAAACAAACAACAAATAGGACAAAATAACAGAAAATAGTCAATGTGCAAAACTATTCACCCCCCTAAAGTCAATACTTTGTAGAGCCACCTTTTGCGCCTATCACAGCTCCAAGTCACTTTCTATAAGTCTCTATGAGTCTTGCCACATCTTACCACTGGGATTTTTGCCCATTCCTCCTTGCAAAACTGCTCCAGCTCCTTCAAGTTGGATGGTTTGCGCTTGTGAACAGCAATCTTTAAGTCTGACCACAGATTTCCTATTGGATTGAGGTCTGGGCTTAGACTAGGCCATTCCAACACATTGACATGTTTCCCCTTAAACCACTCAAGTGTTGCTTTAGCAGTGTGTTTGGGGTCACTGTCCTGCTGGAAGGTGAACCTCCGTCCTAGCCTCAAATCACAAACAGAGTGCTACAGGTTTTTCTCAAGAATATCCCTGTATTTAGCACCATCCATCTTTCCCTCAACTCTGACCAGTTTCCCAGTCCTGACTGCTGAAAAACATCCCCACAGCATGATGCTGCCACCACCATGTTTCACGGTGGGGATGGTGTTCTTTAGGTGATGTGATGTGTTGGGTTTGCTCCAGACATAGTGTTTTCTTTGATGGCCAAAAAGTTCAATTTTAGTCTCATCAGACCAGAGCACCTTCCTCCATACATTTTGGGAGTCTCCCACATGCCTTTTCGCAAACTCAAATCTTGCCATTTTGTTTTTTTCCTGAAAGTAATGGCTTTCTTCTGGCCACTCTGCCATAAAGCCCAACTCTATGGAGCGTACGGCTTATTGTCGTCCTATGTACAGATACTCCAGTCTCTGCTGTGGAACTCTGCAGCTCCTCCAGGGTTACCTTAGGTCTCTGTGCTGCCTCTCTGATTAATGCCCCCCTTGCCCGGTCCGTGAGTTTTGGTGTGCGCCCAGGCCCGGATTTACTCCCTTTGCCACCCCAAGGCCGGGTCCTTCAATGCCTCCCCCCACCCTCCCCCACCACATCCACACACACGCCACCATTCTCATCCTTTATCGATGACTGCTACAATAGATCACTTAAAAACAAATCTCCAGACACGAGAACACTGAAAATAACTGGCTTTAATTGTACAGACTGAAAATACTCTGTAATGCAGAAAATGCCTTTTAAAGATTATAGCAGTAAGAAACTCCCTACAATTTTTTTAGTTCTAACTTTTCTTTTGGCAAACTCATCGATAATATCTTCGTAGGACAAAGTATTTAAAAGTTCTGACTCAATGGCAAGTAAAGCTAAACTGTTCAGTCTTTCTTGACCCAAAGATGATCGTAAATAGTTCTTTATGCAAATACATTTCATTCATTTCTATGCACCACAGCTCAGTTGCAGTGCATAGAAACAGTATGCATTTTGCACCACACTGCTCAGCACGCAGTGGCGCTGTTGCAGTGTGAACAGGACACATAGAAAACAATTGTTTTCTATTGCCCTTGCAGAGACCTGTGTTTTGCTAGTGCAGAAATCACAGATCCCCTTTTACATCAGTGTCTTCAGTCCCCCCCCTTCACATCACATCCCAGACCCCCTTTTGCATCAGTGTCCTCAGTCCCCCCTTTTACATCATGACCCCCTTTTACATCAGTGTCCTTAGCCCCCCCCTTACGTCACTTCCCCCCCTGCCTCATCACAAGCCCCCATCACAGACCCCCATTACAGACTAACCCATCACAGGCTGCCCCCCCATCACAGACTTACCCCCCAAATCACAGACACCTCATTACAGACTGACCCCCATCACAGACCCCCATTACAGACTGACCAATCACAGACTGACCCCTCCCATCACAGACTGACCCCCCCATCACAGACTGACCCCCAAAATCACAGACCCCCCCATCACAGACTGACCTGACCCATAGCAGAGCCCCCATCATAGACTGCCCCCCCCCCCATCACAGACTGACCCCCCATCACAAACTGGTCCTGACCCATCACAGACTCCCCATCAAAGACTGACCCCCCAAATCACAGACTGAGCCCCCATCACAGTCCTCTCTCAATATCAAACTTCTTTACAGCACAGCACTCCCCCCTCCCCAAAGAACCCTACCTTATTCTCACAAGACATGGAACCTGGCCGCTCCGGACAACGGGCGGGACTTTTCACGTTAAAAGTGAGTGATTTATTGCTGGGACCGCTCCGCTGCCTAGCAACCAATCACCCACTTCTTAACTTAAAAAGTCCCGCTCTTTGTCTAGAGCGGCCGCGCTTCATGTTTTGTGTAAATAAGACAGGTAGTGTGGGGAGGGGCAGTGCAGTGATATTAGAGAAGGCATGGACCTGCCGCACCTGCCATGCTGCTATGTTAGTGCGGAGGGGGGGCGGCCTTAGGCCTGGGGGGCAAGTCCAGTCAAGTGGCCCACTGAACCACCGAATCAGCTCACCATCACCAGTGCCCATCAGTGCAGCCTCACCAGTGCCCATCAGCGCAGCCTCACCAGTGCCCATCAGCGCAGGGACCTGCTGAGCTGGCACAGGCAGCTGCCATCGCTGAGGTGAGAGACCCTGACACCCGCAGCTAAACCCCACATCCCATCTACCCCCCCCATACACCCTATTTACCCTGCCCCAGGCCAGTGCCCACCTAGTAGTCTAAAAGTAGCCCTCAACACTGTGGGTCCTGCTGTGAGCTGGTCATGGTCTGTTGATCCTGCTGGGAGCTGGCCATGGCCAGCAGTACCCACAGGCCATGGCTAGCGGGCAGTAGGCTCCCTGCTGTGGGTCAGTGGATGGGTGGCTGGCAGGCACAGTGTATCCTGCTGCAGGTGGCTGGCCTGGCTCCCTGCTGTTAGAAAGTGTCCCTTACAGGCCCCATTAGAGACTACAACAGAGTCTAATGGGACCTGGAGGGGGGGTCTCTCTCTAACAGTGTCCATTAGAAGGTCTCTGTTAGAGAGAGACCCCCTCCAGGACCCATTGGAGACTTCAAAAGGAGTCTAATGGGACCTGGAGGGGGGGTCTCTCTAACAGAGGCCCATTCAGTGTCCATTATAGAATCTGTTAGAAAGAGTCCCCCCTCCAGGTCCCATTAGAGACTGAAAAGGAGTATAATGGGACCTGGAGGGGGGGCCTCTATCTAACAGAGTGTACAGTGAACACCTTCATTCACTCTGTTCCTCATGGGACACCCTCCTTGTGCCATGACTCTCACCCCTGCCCCAACCTCTCACAAAGTAAAAATAAAATTGGCACTGTGTAGCGCTCCTCTTACCTTAACTATGGGTACTGCAGCTGTGGCTGACTCCTGCATCCTCTGTGGCTGGCTCTTGTTGGTGACTGGCTGGCTCCTGCGTCCTCTGTGGCTGGCTCCTGTTGGTGGCTGGCTGGCTCCTGCGTCCTCTGTGGCTGGCTCCTGTTGGTGGCTGGCTGGCTCCTGTGTCCTCTGTGACTGGCTGCTGTTGGTGGCTGGCTGGCTGCTGTGGGTGGCTGGCTTCTGTTAGTGGCTGACTCCCATGTCCTCTGTGGCTGGCTCCTGTGGATGGCTGGCTGGCTCCTGTTGGTGGCTGACTCCCATGTCCTCTGTGGCTGGTTCCTGTGGGTGGCTGGTTAGCACCCTGCTGTGGCTGGCCGGCTCCCTGGTTTGGGTGGGTCACCGTGGGTGGCTGGCTGGCATCCTGCTGTGGATGGTCACAGTGGCTGGTTGGCTCCTGTGGGTGGCTGGCTGGCATCCTGCTGTGGATGGTCACAGTGGCTGGTTGGCTCCTGTGGGTGGCTGGCATGCTGCTGTGGCTGGCTGGCTTCCTGCTGTGGGTGGGTCACTGTGGCTGGCTCCTGTTGTGGCTGGCTGGTTTCCTGTTGTGGGTCAGTGGGTGCACTGTGCACACTGCTGCGGTAGGCTGGCCTGGCTCCCTGCTGTGGGTCAGTGGGTGGCTGGCTGGCATGGTGCACTCTGCTGCGGCTGACAGAGAGGGGGACAGAGGGGGGGGCACTGACAGAGAGGGGGGACACTGAGAAAGAGGGGGGCACTGACATAGAGGGGGAGGGAGAGAGAGGGGGGGCACTGACAGAGAGGGGGGCACTAAGAGAGAGAGGGGGGGCACTGACATAGAGGGGATGAGCTGACAGAGAGGGGGGGCACTGACAGAGAGGGGGGTCACTGACAGAGAGGGGGGCACTGACAGAGAGGGGGGGCACTGACAGAGGGGGGGGCACTGACAGAGAGGGGGGCACTGACAGAGAGGGGGCACGATAGAGAGGGGGGTTGACAGAGAGGGGCGGGGCATAGAGAGAGGGACGGGCTGATAGAGAGAGAGACCTGTGAGGGGGTAGATGAGAGAGAGACCTCAGAACACACACAGCACGCCAGGCAGAGAGGCGGGATTCCTGCAGCAAGTGGTCGCGATCACCCACAGACCAGCCCCGCCTCCACAGTGACCAGCTCCGCCAGGCCAATCAAAGGTGCCCATGCCAGCCACCCGCACATGACCCTGTTTGACCAATCACAGGGCGCTCGCCTGGACTACAGCTCCCAGAATGCCACAGCATAGCAGCTTTCTGATAACACACCTCGCTGCGGCTGTGCCCCATCCTCCGAGAAAAAAAAAAAAAGTCTGTGGGCGGCCGCTGGCGGCTGAGAAGTCGCCGCAGGAGTGGCGCCGCCCCTGTACCACTGCCGCCCCCCGAGGCCTGGCCTCAGTGGCCTTGTGGGAAATCGGGCCCTGTGTGCGGCCGTCTCTTGGCAGGTTTGCTGTTGTGCCATGTTCTTTCCATTTGGTTATGATAGATTTGATGGCGCTCCTAGGGATCATCAAAGATTTGGATATTTTTTTATAACCTAACCCTGACTTGTACTTCTCAACAACGATGTCCCTTACTTGTTTG
This sequence comes from Aquarana catesbeiana, assembly GCF_042186555.1. NCBI lineage: Eukaryota > Metazoa > Chordata > Amphibia > Anura > Ranidae > Aquarana > Aquarana catesbeiana. The sequence continues at coordinate 235,209,258 of NC_133335.1, read as the reverse complement.
GAGAGTTCCTTGGTCTTCATGGCAGTGTTTGGTTAGTGGTGCCTCTTGCTTAGGTGTTGCAGCCTCTGGGGCCTTTCACAAAAGTGTGTCTATGTAATGACAGATCATGTGACACTTAGATTGCACACAGGTGGACATCATTTCACTAATTATGTGACTTCTGAAGGTAATTGGTTGCACCAGAGCTTTTTTATGGGATTCATAACAAAGGGGGTGAATACATACGCACATGCCAATTATCAGTTTTTTATTTCTAAAAAATAGTTTTATGTTTATATTTTTCAAATTTTACTTCACCAACTTAGACTATTGTGTTCTGACCCATCACATATAATTCAGATTAAAAAAAAACATTGAACTAAAGGCTGTAATGTAACAAAATAGGTAAAAAGGCAAGGGGGGGGAATACTTTGGCAAAAAGTAGAATTTGGAGAAAAGTAGTAGTAGAAGAACTAAAAAGAAGTTTCAGGAACCCCCTTTTTTTTTTTTTTGCTGCAACTTGAGCCGCATTGATTAGGATGGCACTCATTGCAATGAATGCGTTTTGACTTGTCATGCAACGTTATGTGTCCCGAGTTGCAGCAGTGTGAACCAGGGCTTATAAAGGGCTCCAATATCAGTAAGAAGGGCCCCAGGCTTGGGGGAAGGCCCCTGGTAATGATGACAAGGGCCCTGATAGTCAGGGGAGCCCTTCATGGTTTCTTGCACCAGGGCCCTGAAGGTTCCAGTTACGCCTCTGCACCATGACAATGCACTCTTTGAAGGGTCAGTAGGCATGGACATTAGGGGTGCGCATCTTCGCTGGCCTCACGATTCGATTCGATTACGATTATCATGTCTAAGATTCGATTTGATTCGATTCCGCAATGCATCACGATGCATTACGATTACAGCGCAAGTCCGCAAGTGCTCATGGTTTTCAACAAAAAAAATTCAAGTAGTCAGGAGAACTCCATTTTTTTAATTCTATCTGTTCTTAAGAAAAAAAGAGACAGCAGAGGAGCTCCAGGCTCTCTTCCAAAATACTAAAGGAGATGGTCAGAGACTCCAGACATACTACAGGAGATGATCAGAGACTGCGGACATAGTACAGGAGATGATCAGAGACTGCGGACATAGTACAGGAGATGATCAGAGACTGCAGACATAGCATGGGAGATGATCAGAGACTGCAGACATAGTACAGGAGATGATCAGAGACTGCAGACATAATACAGGAGATGACCAGAGACTGCAGACATAGTACAGGAGATGATCAGAGACTGCGGACATAGTACAGGAGATGATCAGAGACTGCGGACATAGTACAGGAGATGGTCAGAGACTGCGGACATAATACAGGAGATGGTCAGAGACTGCAGACATGATACAGGAGATGGTCAGAGACTGCGGACATAGTACAGGAGATTGTCAGAGACTGCGGACATGGCACAGGAGATGGTCAGAGACTGCGGACATGGCACAGGAGATTGTCAGAGACTGCGGACATGGCACAGGAGATGGTCAGAGACTGCGGACATAGTACAGGAGATGGTCAGAGACTGCGGACATGGCACAGGAGATGGTCAGAGACTGCGGACATAGCACAGGAGATGGTCAGAGACTGCGGACATAGTACAGGAAATGGTCAGAGACTGCGGACATGGCACAGGAGATGGTCAGAGACTGCGGACATGGCACAGGAGATGGTCAGAGACTGCGGACATAGTACAGCAGATGGTCAGAGACTGCGGACATAGTACAGGAGATGGTCAGAGACTGCGGACATGGCACAGGAGATGGTCAGAGACTGCGGACATGGCACAGGAGATGGTCAGAGACTGCGGACATAGTACAGGAGATGGTCAGAGACTGCGGACATAGTACAGGAGATGGTCAGAGACTGCGGACATGGCACAGGAGATGGTCAGAGACTGCGGACATGGCACAGGAGATGGTCAGAGACTGCGGACATAATACAGGAGATGGTCAGAGACTGCAGACATGATACAGGAGATGGTCAGAGACTGTGGACATAATACAGGAGATGGTCAGAGACTGCAGACATGGCACAGGAGATGGTCAGAGACTGCGGACATAGTACAGGAGATGGTCAGAGACTGCGGACATAGTACAGGAGATGGTCAGAGACTGCGGACATGGCACAGGAGATTGTCAGAGACTGCAGACATGGCACAGGAGATGGTCAGAGACTGCAGACATGGCACAGGAGATGGTCAGAGACTGCGGACATGGCACAGGAGATGGTCAGAGACTGCGGACATGGCACAGGAGATGGTCAGAGACTGCAGACAATAATGCAGAGTTGTGGTGTGATGAAGGCACGTAGAAGACAATTCTATGATATGGACTTGTGTTGGGTTATGTAGATCAGCTGAATGGTGATTGTGACACAACCTGACAGATGGTCAGACTGGTAAAAGAAAGCAAAACACAGTGTGTGTCACCCCAGCACCATACTGGGAATAATAAGAGCAGACATTTGTGTTTTTATTTCTGACAATCTAATGGTGTCCTGTGTCCCCTCCTGAGCTGTCATCACATTCAGAAAGATACTTTCATGCTGCTCTTCCGGTGCTGGTGGCAGCCTGTAATGAGCAGGGCGATCTGCCTGCTCACCATCTCCCCCCGATCTCCATTCCAGCCGCCGGTGTTGGTGTTCTCGTATGTCACATCTCTCCTGAGGTCAGCAGGGAATTCTCCCGGGAGAGCGCTCCGTGCGTAAAGCTGTTAATTAGTGTGTGTATATGCCGCTCATGTGACTCCCGGCCCACCCATGTGACTCCCGGCCTCTCTTCTGACCTGATAGCTCCAGTCAGTGGGCGGGGCTGACATCAGGAGAGACTTGAGAGGAGAGAGGTGGGCCGGGAGTCACATGAGCGGCATATACACACACTAATTAACAGCTTTACGCACGGAGCGCTCTCCCGGGAGGGGCGGGTCAACGAATCGATTTTTCCGGTCGCATGCATCGATGCCGCATCGGGAACACCCGAATCGCGATGCAGCGATTAATTTCAGCACCCCTAATGGACATGGCAGGTTTATAAGGGCCCTGGTGCAAGAAACCATGGTGAAGAATAGAGTGCTGACTGCCGACCTTCCTAGGGTCTAGGGTGCTGGGGTCAGTCAAGGTTTGGTACGTGGCTTTGGGCGGACAACGTAGTTTCCCAGCAGCAGGGCAACTCTGTTACTATACTGGTAGCTGGTGGTTAGCACTGGTTGGCAGAACCAACAAGTCAACAAACAATAGAACAATGGGACCACACCTCAAACAATCTAGTAAAGGGTCTACAACTGTATATGAGACTATATATATATATATATATATATATATATATATATATATATATATTTATGGTCGTGGCCCTAAGACCGAGACAAATGTGGATCACATAAACACGCGACAAGACTCACAACATAAATAGACCTGAGGTGTGGCTTTTGGTCGTCTGGTAGGTATGGCAAGAAAAGGGGCCAAAAATAACCAGGTAGGGAGGTATCTTTATTTCCTCTAACCTCATTGAGTGAGCTTGGAGAAAGGGCCATCTTGAGGGAATATATATCTGGTAAAGCAGGCAGACTTTCACCTGCCTAGCTTCTTGGTCACATGGTCTGGTACTCCGTGCTGAGATGTGGCTGAGGCTGCGCCGATCCAAAGGAATATCCAGAATACCGGGGTCTAGGCCTAAGTTGACCAGTAGGACCCAAACATGTTTAATAAACTGATTTCCACTCAGGGGGTTGACTTGAAAAGGCAGTAACGGGCTGGAGACTGGCTGGCTGGGTAGGTGAAAGAGCAGACGGTCAAAAGATCGTTGCTGGGCACCAGGTGTTGCTGGTTCGAAAGAAGTTGATATCCACTCCGGGTCCTGTTTGTTGCGTTTTGGAGACCATAAGATGAAGGACATAGTGGCTTGGATATCGGCCAGGTACAGCTTGATAGTGATATGAGCGAGAGCCAGCTGATATGAGCGAGAGCCAGCTGTGTGTGGCAATAAGATATAAAGGCTAGGAAATGAGTGACGTAATCTGCTGTGGTTCCGGGACAAGTGGCAAGGAACCTACGGTAGATGTTCCAGGCAGTGCGATAAGCCTTTAGTGTGTTGCTAGACAGTAAGTGGTTGATGAGCCTGGTTGCATTGGCAAGTTGTGGCTTTAATCCATTGTTAGTTGAGACCAAGGTGGGATAGGAGTGGATGATGGGTCGGCTCCGGGTTCCTGCTTGAAGAATGAGACAAAATTGAAGCGGGACAGTGCATCGGCTGCGGCATTGCATTTGCCAGGGATATGCTCACAGTAACTGTTAAATTTGGTGATGTACTGATAATTGCAGAAGCCTGCACAGGAAGGACATGATGGGGAGTGACTTGGATCTACCCTTATTAATGATGTCGGCTGTAGCCTGGTTGTCTGTGGTGAAGAGCTCTGTCTGACCTGTCCACGTGTGGCCCCAGACTTGGGCTGCTGCCACGATGGGGTACAGCGCGAACAATGACGAAGATCGAGGGTAACCAGGAATCAGGCAGATTTCCAGGGCCAAGGTCTGACGAACCAGTGATGGCCAAAAATTGCAGCAAAGCCGGTGGAGGCTGCAGCATCTGACTACCTGGGGCAACTGAGCTGATACTGAGGGAAAAACATTGATATGCTGTTCCAGTTGAAGAGGAACTCGTCCCATATAGCCAAGTCTGCTATTGCTGCTGGGTCTAGTCTGAGGACTTGGTCGGGTCCTGCACTTGGGTGAGAAAGACTAATGCCGCGTACACACGAGCGGACTTTACGGCGGACTTTGCCCGGCGGACTGGATTTCGTCGGACAATTCGATGTGTGTGGGCTCCAGCGGACTTTGTTTTCTCAAAAGTTGGACGGACTTAGATTTTAAACTTGTTTAAAATTTATCCGTTGAAATCGAGTCCGGTCGAAAAGTCCGCTCGTCTGTATGCTAGTTCGACGGACAAAAAGGCACGCTAGGGCAGCTATTGGCTACTGGCTATGAACTTCCTTGTTTTAGTCCGGTCGTACGTCATCACGTACGAATTCGACGGACTTTGGTGGATTGTGTGTAGGCAAGTCCGTTCATTCACAAAGTCCGTCGGAAAGTACGTTGAAAAATCCGCCGGGCAAAGTCCGCCGTAAAGTCCGACCATGTGTACGCGGCATAAGAGCCGTGAGATGAACGACCGCCCCTGAGGAATAGTTCTCATAGCGAAATTGAGCATCCCTATCAAGGACTGCAGCTGTCTTTTAGTACACTCCTTGACCGGGTAAACTCCTGAACGACCAACCTAACACAAGCTAACTTGTCAGAAGGCAGGCTAGGCTGCATGGTGTGCGTATCCAGGACGATGCCTGAGAAACTTATGAAATGTGTTGGGCCTTCCAATATGTGTTCATTGAGATTGTTGAAGACCTCCCTTAGCTTGTCTAGATCTACTGGGGGGTATCTCCAGGTGTTCGATGAGCAGAAAGTCGTCCGGATAATGGATAACCCTGTGACATTGGGCCTGGTGTGACAGGTTCAAGTGAGGGACTGGGCGAAAACGTCAGCTTTGTGGGCGAAGTGGCGAAAAAAAAAAAAAAGAGTTCCGTGTCTGTGAGGCTCCAGTCAGAGCTGATCTGGAACTGGGCAAATCTCGCTGCTGCTTTGGCTGAAAACGAATGATGGTAGTCGTAGATGGCAAAACCTCCATATTTGTAAGCAAGATCTATCACTGCATGAAGGTATAAGTCCAGCTCCTCCCTCCTGCTGAGGGTGACTGAACAAAGTACGTCTCTGAACATCCCGAAGGCCAGGGCGAACTCAGTGGCTGACAGCTTACGACTGAGGCTGGGGTCTCTCGACTTGACAACCACTGAGACATTTCCCCAGGCGTATGATTTATTGTCAGCTAAGTCATGGACTGAGATGAGCAGGGATGCCAATTGACGTCTTTGCCCTCCAGTATATCCTCCCCGCTGGTCGGGACAAGATGAGCGGGGAGGACGATAGGTGCAGGGCCTGGTGTACCTGCAGAAGGAGAAGTTGTCATTGGGACCATGACCAGGTCAGGGAGGGTCATGGGTGGGCGAACTTTCAAAGGTGTGACTCTAGTCTGGACGTACGAACTGTTGTGGCTAAGGGGGAGGCCAAAGAGTGCAGCTGGGCCCCGTGGATGGATTGTAGGGATGCCTGTTGGGCCCATCTGCAGCTGGCAAGAGGAGCCTGAAAAGCTCTGCCTTCCTGGCCATAGCGGGAAAGGGAATATCCCTGCGAATCAGCTCAGCTATGAGTTTGGGGATGTTCTGTCCCCTGAGGGAATGCAGGCAGCTGCGCTCTGAGCCGCTTGGGGGTGTAACAGAGGGACGGGTGTGAAGCCCTCGCTGCCAGCCTGCGACATGGCTCCGGCCAGAAGACAAAAGGGGGCGGGGTGCTCATATTTAGAGGAGTCATAGCCATACGATAGAGAGCGGAGTGGTAAAGAGAAAACTCAGAGAGGAGGAAAAAAGGGAGAAGTACAGAAAAAGGAATGATAGGCATAGACAGGAGCTGACAGAGTTCTGTTGTGCAGAATTTATGTAGAGTGGAAATTTAGAAAACTCAGAAGAGTGCGTGGCGACCGAGGTGGGCCAGGAGGTGACTGGCCAGATAACCGATAGCTCGGGTGCCTGTCTGTGGCAAGCACAAACCTGAAGACCAGAACCCCAGGGCGTACTGGGGCGAGAAGTAGAAGTATGGTACGGCCTACGTAGGAATGTTGCGGTCTGTAGGGGGTGACGTGTGCTCGGCCTGCTAACACTTGCACTGCCAACAAGCCTACTGTTAAGCGACCTTGTCTGCGAGGTGAAGGGTCGCCCTTCGAAAACAGAGTGTCATGTATAGACATATGTGACAGAACTAACGCCTGGAGATCACGTCCAATGATGTATGTGAAGTAACGGTATAGTGAAAGGGTGCTGCAGAATGATGTGATAGAAAAGCCCATGAACTAGGCCCTGACTGACGCTCTAGTAGTGAGGTCCTGGTTAGGATCGAAACTCGGTCGACCGGGAACACCTGCAGTAGGGGTGACATGAGTGCAACAAGATTTCTTTACTCTTTCTTTTTTTTTTTTTTTTTTTTATGTGTCCCCCTTGTATGCGACTGGCCCTGGTGAAGATGTAAACATAGCGTTTTTTTTTTTTTTTTTTTTTAACCTGGGAAATAACGTCCAACCTGGTACAGGATGGAACCTGAACTCGACTGACCTGAGGGAGAAAAGACAGAGAAAACAATGAGTGGCTCGTATGAATGCCACTGGAGACGAGTGACTGATTAAGTGCCACTAAAAATGAAGTGGGCTGTATGAGCACCACTGAGTGTGCTTTCAGTGATTGCAAGGAGTATATGTTGAGATGCATGTTTGCAGAGATTGCAAAGAGTATATACTGAGATGCATGTTTTGCAGTGATTGCAAAAATGGGTAAATACTGAGATGCATGTTTTGCAGTGATTGCAAGGAGTATATACTGAGATGCATGTTTTGCAGAGATTGCAAAATGAGTATATGCTGAGATGCGTGTTTTTTGCAGCAAATGCAAGAGGTTATGATGAGATGAGTATCTTGGAGTTATTGTAAGGAGTTATGATGAGATGAGTATCTTGGAGTTATTGTAAGGAGTTATGATGAGATGAGTATCTTGGAGTTATTGTAAGGAGTTATGATGAGATGCGTGTCTTGCAGCGATTGCAAGGAGTTATGATGAGATGCGTGTCTTGCAGCGATTGCAAGGAGTTATGATGAGATGCGTGTCTTGCAGCGATTGCAAGGAGTTATGATGAGATGTGTGTCTTGCAGTGATTGCAAGGAGTGATGAGATGCGTGTCTTGCAGTGATTGTAAGGAGTTATGATGAGATGCGTGTCTTGCAGCGATTGCAAGGAGTTATGATGAGATGCGTGTCTTGCAGCGATTGCAAGGAGTTATGATGAGATGCGTGTCTTGCAGCGATTGCAAGAAAAGGCCACCTACTGATAGGCGAAAAAGAAAAAGGATAGTAGAAATTGTATATGTAGGAACGAACTGCGAAGCAGCATATCTAACGAATCTTAGATTTGTGATAGGGACTGTTACGAATTGGTGTGTGGGATACTGGTGATGCGAACCGTTGTGCCGCCGTTGCGACTAGGTTTGAATCAGATTGTGATGTGTACAAATGTAAACGTGACACGAATCGGTTAGTAGAAATGACATAAGTAACTAATCGTAGGTTTATATAGGAACCGCTATGAATTGGTGTGCGGGATACTTGTGATGTGAACCGTTGTGCCGCCGGAGCGACTAGGTTTGGAATGGACTGTGATGCATGTAGCTGCCGCTGCGATCCAAATCGGTCATTAGAAGTAATATAAATAACGAATTGTAGGGTATGGTAAGAACCGCTATGAATCAATGTTTGGGACACGGCGAACCGCTGTGCCGCCGAGGCGACTAGGCTCGAATTGGAGTGATGCGTATGGCATGAAAGTGATATGAATCAGTGAGTAGCATGACATAACAATGAATCGTTTGTAGGGTACGAGAGTGAGTGGTATGAATCGATGCGGGATGTTTCTGATGCGAACCGTTGTGCCACTGACACGACTAAGTACGAATCAGACTGTAGTAGGTAATGCAAATCGCAACATTGCGTATGAACAAAAAAGTTCAAACCCTACCTGCAACAGCAAATGAGAACCGCAGACGAAGACCACGCACAGAGAAGCTGCAAGACTTGTGTAATCGGACGGATGGACTCATGAACATGAGGTGAGCTGGGAAGAGTCAGCCCAGTGACGTGTGGTATCGTGCACTGAAACTGACAAAGAGGAAGGGGAAGTGGTCAGCTTAAATACCCTCCGGGCTCCTCCAGCACACTGGTCTTCTAACACACACATACATATATATATATATATATATATATATATATATATATATATATATACACACACACACACAATATTCCAGTGTGGTTGTACAGTGAGTCTGATTAGTGTGGATCAGACTGGGGTTCTCGGTCACCCTGTGCCCCTAAATAGACACAGGGTAACTTACACATAAGAGGGGCGGGGGAACTGGACAAGAAGATTCCAGTGCTCTACAAGGTAAGCTGAGTTCCACAAGCCCCCCCGCCCAAAGTGACTTCCGTACTGATGGGCACTGATTGCTGACACTGATGGGGATTGGTCCCAGCACAGAACCCTGGGGGACCCCACTTTCCACACCTGTCCATTCTGAGTACTCCCCATTTATCACCACCCTCTGAACTCGCCCCTGTAGCCAGTTTTCAATCCATGTACTCACCCTATGGTCCATGCCAACGGACCTTATTTTGTACAGTAAACGTTTATGGGGAACTGTGTCAAATACTTTTGCAATCCAGATACACCACGTCTACAGGCCTTCCTTTATCTAGATGGCAGCTCACCTCCTCATAGAAGGTTAATAGATTGGTTTGGCAAGAACAATTTTTCATGAATCCATGCTAATTACTGTTAATGATACCGTTCATCCCCTCCAAGAGTTTACATACTATTGATGTTAGGCTAACTGGTCTGTAGTTCCCAGGGATATATCTTGGTCCTTTTTTAAATATTGGTGCTACATTGGCTTTTCTCCAATCAGCTGGTACCATACCAGTCAGTAGACCGTTCTTAAAAATTAGGAACAATGGTCTGGCAATTACCTGACTGAGTTCCTTAAGGACCCTCGGGTGCAAGCCATCTGGTCCCGGTGATTTATTAATGTCAACTCTATTCCTAATTCTATCCTCTGTTAGCCATCCTCTGTTCCTGTGACGTGTCACAAGGATAAACCTTGTAGTTTTGGTTACTGAAGCCCCCCGTTTCCCCCGTAAAGACTGAGGAGAAGAATAAATTTAGTACCTTCGCCATCTCTCTTTGTAACCAGATTCCCTTCATCATTCTTTATGGTGCCAATATGATCTGTCCTCCCTCTTTTACTATTTATGTACTTAAAGAATTTATTTTGGATTTCTTTTACTCTCCACCGCTATGTGCCTTTCGTGTTCTATCCTAGCCGCCCTGATTGCACCTTTACATTTCTTATTGCATTCTTTGTACAGTTGGAATGCTGATATTTACCCCTCAGCCTTACTGGAAGAATGACCAGGTGAAAATAAAACAGAAAATACGCAAAATAGGAAAACGAATGCAGCCAGCACATCTAAAAACTGATGAGCAGGAATATATATTTTTCTTTTTAGCTTTGTGGTTAATGAAATACTTAAAATGTATTAAAGAATATGTAAAAGCAGTGAAATGTCCTGAATTTTCTTTCATTTTCCTAATTTTAAGACCTTTGTTTATGTACATAACCGGAAAATGAATGTGGCTCAGATCCAGCAGGACTGTGAAGGAATAGGGACATTTGGGGACATCACACGTTGCTTCTCTTGTCTGGGTCTGCCCCAACTAACTTCTTATGCATCTTCATTGTTGTACTTTCCAAGCACGGATTTCAGCTTCTCTAATGCCCACTGGGTGTCCTGCGCTGAGACATCGCGGTGCCAGACAAGGCGCACCAGTCGAGGTGAAAAAATAAAAGCCTTCAACGTCACTCCCCGTCCATTTTCCTGCTCTTCTGGGGTGACTGCGCCCAGCTTCTCACATAGCTCCTCTCCCATCAGTCTGCCAGGGAGTGAAAGTAACACGATATTACTGTCCACGTCGGCCGGGTCTGCGAGACAGAGCGGAGAGCCCAGTTCCTGCACAGCTGAAGGCGCAAAAAGAGACACAAAATTGTCACATGCTGGAACAAGTGAATGGATGATGAGCACAAAATATTTTTATACATATAGTGAGAGTGCCGCAGTCTGCATCTTGGCTGGGGGGGGGGATTTAAATGGCAGTTGGAAGAGCACTATAGTGCTCAGAAGCTCTCTGTGAGCTCCCATCAGCTCCAACCTGGGAATGCTGAATCCAGACTTTAATGCCGGCTATATTTTCAAGTATTCACCAAGTTTCAGTGTGTATTCTGCAAGATTCCTGTGATCTGCTGACGCTCAGTAAACGGCAGTTGAAGCTTGGAAAATTTCTGCTGAACATGCCCCCATGCCCCTCTTCCCAGAGTGAATAGATACACCCTAATTGGACACAAGCTACAAGGAAGACTGGATGTACCAGCTATAATGGATTATTACAAGGCTGCCAGTAAAGTCGCCTTGTCCCTTGTCCCTACATACCTGGAGTTCCCTCTATGGGCTCTACTTTGTACTGTTGTCACAGCTCTTGTAGGTAAGTGATAAAGCAGATTCCCGTTAAGGTGCTTCCTGCCCCTGAGAGAAGGTTGGGAGTTTAGGTAGGACCTAGAAGGAGGGTGGGGTCAGACTGGAGTGGAAGAGGCAACATCCATCTGCTGTGCTCCTGCTTTTCCCACTTTGGGGAGAGGATGGGGTGCCCTGGGGTTCTCCATCCTAGCTCCTATCACCTAGAGAGAAGGAGAGTTACCGTGGGTCAGTGCAGGCCTGGAAGAGTTTTGGGAGTTGGTCTACCCCTCGGTCCCTCCCCTCCTTAGCCCAGGAGGAGTAGAAAGCCTACAGGGAGTGAGCACCCTTCTACAGAAGACATGAGAGCCTAAGAGAAAATGTTCCTTGCTGCTGATAGAACTATGTTAGGGTCTGCGACCCAAGAAAAGCCATGTTATTAATTGAGGCTTTCCAGTAAAAGAACGCTACCCACATCCAGCCTAGTGGTACCTTTATACAGTTGTAAAGCTGCTCTGAGGAGAGTGAGAGAGTTCTACTGATGTACTGATGACAGCAGTTGGGCCTGAGACAGGTGAGCCTAGCGACTGGAACCTCTGTGAGTGAGGGGGTGAAGCCGCGCAGCCAGTAAGGTAGAGAGGGGCATCAGTCTCCTCTAACCACCCACACATCAGGAAGAGTTGTGGGCAGAGATATTGTATTGCCCAGACGATCAATTATGTTGGGGTTCAGCTTGGCTGCTTGCTATGGCCACCTGCCAACACTCTGGATCCTGACACACTATAGACCAGGGTTTCTCCATCAGGTTTCCATGGAACCCTATGACTCCAAAAGTTGCTAGGGGTTCCTTGAGCATTGAGCCATTTCTGCCTCTCAGATAAATTCCCACTGACAGCTTAGATCTTTTTATCTATCTGTAAGGAGCATTCCTACCATTGACCACAAGTGTACCATCACACTAATGTGTCATGAGTTGTAGATATAGTAATTTTAAGCAAGGGGTTCCCTGAGACCAGAAAGTTATTTTAAGGGTTCCTCTGTTGAAAAGGTTGAGAAAGGCTGTCTTAGTCCGAAAGACCTGAACCCCAACCTCCTCCAACACTTAAAGCGGAGTTCCACACAAAAATGGAACTTCCGCTTTTCGGAACCCTCCCCCCCTCCGGTGTCACATTTGGCACCTTTCAGGGGGGAGGGGGGTGCAGATACCTGTCTAAGACAGGTATTTGCACCCACTTCCGGCATAGACTCCCATGGGAGTCTATGCCTCTTCCCGTCCCGACCGCGCTGTCTGCTGGGAACACACAGCTCCCAGGAGAGAGCAGGGACCACTAGGGACGCGCAGCGCGATTCGCGCATGCGCAGTAGGGAACCGGGAAGTGAAGCCGCAACGCTTCACTTCCTGATTCCCTCACCTAGGATGGCGGCGGCAGCTGCCGAGAACCGAGCGGGTTCTCGGCGTCCCCTGCCGACATCGCTGGACCCTGGGACAGGTAAGTGGCAATGTATTAAAAGTCAGCAGCTGCAGTATTTGTAGCTGCTGGCTTTTAATATTTTTTTTTTTTTGCGGTGTGGGTGAACCCCCGCTTTAAATGTTTGGAATGCCATAAAATAAAGACCCTGAAGTGTTCAGTATTCCCATCTAGAATTTAAATGGTTGGAATGGAAAATGTTTCAGCAAGATTATCCTTTGAGGGAATGAAACCTTTTCAATATTCTAAAGACCACAGTGACTCCATCCCAAGAAATATTCAACTTAGACTCTCTTTCCTTATACCTCATCTTCCTTCAACTCAGTCTAGATGACCATAAAGACCCCCTTACACCCGGCCTGTTACCTCTCTATTCCTCGCTCAAAAATACTCCCTAAAACTAAATACATGCTAGATCCCGACTGCGAAAAGATCTGAATTTCCATTCAAAATTTCCACCCCCGCTGGCCACAGTCTGCCCCCCCGAAAGTTTTAAGGACAGTAAACTGGCCCTTTTGTTTAGAAGCTTTGGAGACCCCTGCTTTGAAATATTATCAATGGTGGCCTTCAAATATTATCAATGGTGGCCTTCACCACCACTAGGGAACTAGCTGGAGGAGGCATTGCTTTACAGACCAATCTAAAGCATCCCCCATTAACTAATTTCTCTCTACTTTACAGTGACCAAATAATAGCTCCAAAACCTAACTGTAAATTTTGCAGAAGCCAAAAGCCAAAGAAACAGAACCATGAGTGACCATCCTCTCTTGTTCGCTCCCGAGATGGACTATAGACTAGGGACTATGGACTAAGGACTATGGACTATAGACTATTGACCAGCCATTCTCAACCAGGGTTCCATGGAACCCCAGTGTTCCTCCAGAGATTGCTAGGGGTTCCTTGAGCTGTGGTTAATTGATCTCCCATTTGATGGTGTCTTCATAGTTCCACAGCAAATACCACTTGGCAAAATAAATGGCATGACACCTGTGATCCTTTTAACTATCTCCAAGTGTGGCATTTCGACCACCACTTTAATTGGGCATTCTCCCCGCTGACCCCCAATGAATTGGTTTTAGCAGGGGTTCCCTAAGGGCTGTACAATATTTCAAGGGTTCCTCTAAGGCAGGGATCTGCAATTAGCGGACCTCCAGCTGTTACAAAACTACAAGTCCTATCATGCCTCTGCCCCTGGGTGTCATGCTTGTGGCTGTCAGAGTCTTGCTATGCCTCATGGGATTTGTAGTTCTGCAACAGCTGGAGGTCCGCTAATTGCATATCCCTGCTCTAAGGTAAGAAGGTTGAGAAAGGCTGACTATGTATATGAGGGGAATAGGGAAGTGTTTGTAGTGCACAGCAGGAGAGCAGCCTAGCGTGACAACATTGCTCCTCCATAGATACAGCATGGTGAGTCAATGTTGTCACCCTAGGATAAAACTGAGATTGGGCCTATCCCGGGAGCATGTGGCTACCAGGCTGTGTGAGGGCCTATCCAGAAATAAGAGGGCAGAGCAGGGTTGGGGCTGCGGCTTGCAGTCCAACCAGAAGTGACAGTTCTGCCGACCGGAGAACCTGTCGTGGTTGGCGGTAGAGGGGAAGCTGACGCCACTAAGGAACCAACCACCTTTACCAGGGACCACAGTGAGTAACTGAAGCAAGTACCGGAACAGCATTCTCACCGAATGGGCACGGTGGAGAATCGGGAAACTTCAGGCGGTGATCAAGTCAGGGACCCAACCAGCGGAGGTGATGCTTGCAGAGCAGCCTTGTGAGTCAAGTCACGGACTGAGCCGGTCAGCAGGGGAGAAGCTTAAGAAGTATCTAGAAGGCCAAGCTAGGGACCCAGCAGGGAATCGTGGGTGACGCTTGAGGGAGATACCACCACAAAGCTTTGAGGAGCTCAAGAGATTCAGAGTCAGTGAATCGGAGCTCAATGGGATGAAGAACTACAAGGAGAAGTTGTAGTGAAGCAAAGAGGACTGTATCGATTTGTGTTAGGAACTGTTAAAGACTGTTGCCATAGGAGACAGCAATCCTGCACGTGCAGATGTGGCGCCTTGCTGGGGGCCTTTCCCTGTACGGCTGTCCCCCTATTGAAGTCTCGGTGTCTGCCAATTGAAATTGCAACTGCTTAAGGGTGTCCTGACCCTAACCCCCTTCCCCTCAAAATATAAAAAGGACTGTTAAGAGAAATAAAACCTCTTTTCCATTCAAGAAGTGTCTGGCGCCCAATAACTTTATCCACCTTGCACCCACTATGCCTCACAACCCACCACATACAGAAGGATATCAGCTATCTTTGGCCCTGAAGGTTCTCATTAGACTGGGGGAGGCTAGAGACTTTTCTACATGCATTATATTACATTTTTGTTGTTGGATGTAGATTCAGACCTAAACCTCCAGCCAAGCCAGTGGGACTGCTGACTGGCTTGGAAGTAGAAAATGCATCCTACAAATATAGAGGGTCACTCACCATTTGCAATCTTACCATTGGCAAAGGCTTTGGCGTTTTGGTGATCTAATTTCAGGTTTTCCCGCGCATTTTTCAACGCTACCAACCCAGGAGCTGCCATGACACCAGCCTGGCGCATCCCTCCCCCAAGCAGCTTCCTGATTCGCCGTGCGTCTGCTATAAATTCTGCCGTCCCGCCGAGCAGTGAGCCCATTGGAGCCCCAAGTCCCTTAAAACATTGACAAAAAAAAATTATAATGTTAAGTGTTTATTCCACATTGTATAAGAAAAACATAATAAAAAGTGTACATTACACACCTGACCCCCGCACTCCGTACATTACATACCCCAGAACCCCTACACTATGTACATTACACACTTAATCCCCACACTCGGTACATTACAAACTTGACCCCCACACTATGTACATTACACACCTGACCCCTACACTATGTACGCTATATAATTCTGACCCCTGCACTCTGTTCATTACACACCTGACCCCTACACTATGTACAGCCGTGGCCAAAACTTTTGAGAACTGCACAAATTTTAATTTTCACCTCTGCTGCTTCAGCGTTTTTAGATCTTTTTGTCAAGTGTCAGAGGCAGTGGCGGCTGGTGATCATTTTTTTCTGGGGGGGGGCAAAAAGTAAAACCCCCCAGTTGGGTTTGGAGCACTTACCACATCTATGGTGGGCAGCGCTTCTCCCAGGCTTCATCGGCGGCTTCCCCTACCCCTGCCCTCTCCACGGGCATCGCGGGGGCTTCCATTTCCTCCTTCCTTCCCAGCAGCCAATTGGGACTCTTCTCTTTTCGGCCAGTCAGACCCGCTTCAGATTGGCTTGGTCGGATTGAGGATCAGTATTTCCATAGCGAATATTCATTCGCTGTTGTAACACCTGGGTGGGCTCGTAGCGCAATGCTCTGCGCCCCGAGCCCACCCTATTTTGAAGCCTATTAGAGTCACTGGCTCTAATAAAAAAAAAAAACACCCCCGCCGCTTTAATTCATGTGCCTCGCATCCTGAAAGGGGCCGGACGCATGCATAGAGGGTGGCGGCTGTGGATAGAGGGGGCGGCGCCCGGGATGGGCCTAATGGACGGGCCGCCACTGGTCAAAGGCTTTTATTGACAATGACATGAAGTTTACGCAAAGAGTCAATATTTGCAGTGTTGACCCTTCTTTTTCAGGACCTCTACAATTCCCCCCGGCATGCTGTCAATCAATTTCTGGGCCACATCCTGACTAATATCCAGCCCCTATTCTTGCCTGGCGTTTGTCAGAATTTGTGTGGTTTTTTTTGTACACCCTCCTCTTGAGGATTGACCACAAGTTCTTAATGGGATTAAGGTCTGGGGAGTTTCCTGGCCATGGACCCAAAATTTCGATGTTTTGTTCATCAAACCATTTAGTTATCACTTTTGCCTTATGGCAAGGTGCTCCATCATGCTAGAGAAGGCATTGTTCCTCAGTCTCACCAAACTGTTCTTGGATGGTTGGGAGAAGTTGCTCTCGGGGGATGTTTTTGTACCATTCTTTATACATGGCGGTGTTCTCAGGAAAAATTGTGAGTGAACCCACTACTTTGGCATGAGAAGTGACCCCCACACATGAATGGTCACAGGAAGCTTTACTGTTGGCATAACACAGGACTGATGGGAGCGATCACCTTTTCTTCTCCGGACAAGGTTTGGTCAGAGAAAATTTCTTTCCCCCAGTCTGCACTGGTGGTGCCACCGATCCTGCAGCTGAATCAACTGTAGGAGACGGTCGTGGAGCTTGCTGGACTTTCTTGGGCGCCCTGAAGCCTTCTTCACAAATGCAGTGGAAATGTTTTTTTATGGGATCAAGTTCATTTTCATGACAAAGAGGGACTGTGCAATTAATTGTAATTCATCTGATCACTCTTCATAACATTCTGGAGGATATGCAAATTGCCATCATAAAAACTGAGGCAGCAGACTTTATGAAAATTAATATTTGTGTCATTCTGAAAACTTTTGGCCACTATACTACATACTTCTGACCCCTGCATTACACACCTGACCCCTACACTATGTACATTACACACCTTACCCCTTCACTATGTACGTTACATACTTCTGACCCCTGCACTATGTGCATTACATACTTCTGACCCCTGCACTATGTGCATTACATACTTCTGACCCCTGCACTATGTGCATTACATACTTCTGACCCCTGCACTATGTGCATTACATAATTCGGACCCATGCACTATGTGCATTACATACTTCTGACCCCTGCACCATGTGCATTACATACTTCTGACCCCTGCACTATGTGCATTACATACTTCTGACCCCTGCACTATGTGCATTACATAAATCGGACCCATGCACTATGTGCATTACATACTTCTGGCTCATGCACTGTGTCCATTACATAATTCTGACTCATGTGCAATACTCACTGCAGATCCCTTAAACTATGTACGCTACATACTTCTGACCCCTGCACTCCATACATAGATTTAAGTTTTAAGCCCCTCTGACTGTTAGCGCCATACTTCTGACTTATGCACTGTGTCTATTACATAATTCTGACCCCTGCACTATGTGCATTACATAATTCTGACTCCTGCACTATGTGCATTACATAATTCTGACTCCTGCACTATGTGCATTACATACTTCTGGCTCATGTACTGTGTCTATTACATAATTCTGACCCCTGCACTATGTGCAATACATACTTCTGTCTCCTGCACTATGTGCATTATATAATTCTGACCCCTGCACTATGTGCATTACATACTTCTGGCTCATGTACTGTGTCTATTACATAATTCTGACCCCTGCACTATGTGCAATACATACTTCTGTCTCCTGCACTATGTGCATTATATAATTCTGACCCCTGCACTATGTGCAATACATACTTCTGTCTCCTGCACTATGTGCATTACATACTTCTGACTCCTGCTATTTGCATTACATAATTCTGACTCCTGCTATGTGCATTACATAATTCTGACTCCTGCAATACTCACTCCAGACCCCTTAAACTATTGACGCTACATACTTCTGACCCCTGCACTCCATACATAGATTCAAGTTTTAAGCCCCTCTGACTGTTGGCGCCATTCACCATGGCATGCACTCCACTATTAGCTTCACCCGCTACTTCACCCCAATCTTCAGAATTTCTCCTTTCCAAAGGTTCCCAGGTATGCCAATAACCTGTGAGAGGCGGGGCAGTTTAGTTGCCTTCAGCTGAATTGATTGTACTGTGTTCTGGTATAGCGCTACACATAACTCTACAACAATGTATCAGAATGATATACAACGATCGGATTACTTCCTGCGGCAGCACTCTATGGACCCCGTACCTTGGATAGACAGAGGGACACGGAGTCGCAGTATTTCACAATCTCTGCGGGTTCCACCCCCAGTGACACGGCAGCATTTATCAGCCGGGCCCCGTCCAGATGGACCTTCAGCCCGTAGCGATCAGCGATGTCCCGAACCTGCAGGACAGGGAATAATATGAGCGACACATGATACTCAAATGTTTTTTAGTATCCCTAGTTCTATAATGGAACTATTTCTGTCTGACATCCCATTGGTGGGAGAAATCTCCCCAATGGAACGCAGAAATTTCAACCCTCATGTACTTCATCCCAATTTCTTATAAAAAGTTTCGGCTTTATATAATGGGATTGAAGAACGCACACACCTCTTTCATATAGGAGAGCGGAAGGACACGCCCCCCCATGCGGTTGTGGGTGTTTTCCAGGCAGATGAGTTGCGTCTGAGCGAAATGGACATCCGGGTACCCGTGCTGGATTTTACTTTCCAGGTCTTGCAGGTCCAGGCGGCCGTCTTTTAGTGTCCTCACCGGGCGAGGAAATACTCCCGCCACCTGCGGAAACAGGTAGTGAATACAGCGAATATCTCAGATCCATTCATTAACGGCCATTTGCAGAAACATAGAAAGCAAGGGGGTTGTGGGACTTTAAATGAGGTGCACCTCCATCCCTAAATCTGAAATAAGAAAGGGGTATTTGGGACTTTGGGACACGTGGTAGGAGAAATTGTAAAATTGTTTAATTGGCATATAAACAAAGCGTTGAACATGAGTGGTACCTGGGCACGAAATGTGTCGAGCCTATCAATGTCATCATGTTCCCAACACATAGCATGACCTCAAGTGTGATTTTTTTTGCATCCTATAACCCATTTGTATCCTATGCTCAATAAGCATTGGCTTTTTATACTAGTTACTTCCATGGGATACTATGCGATTTCAGGTGTGTGCATAAAGATAAAAATACTCATTTTCAACGCTTTGTTTATATGCCAATTAAACAATTTTACAATTTCTCCTACCACGTGTCTTGTGCCTCACTCAAAGTCCCCCAAAAAAAATGTCTTACTTGAAGAAACAGGGAGTGAATACAGCTAATAGATCAGATCCATTCATTAACTGCCACTTGCAGAAATAGGGAGTGAATACAGCTAATAGATCAGATCCATTCATTAACTGCCACTTGCAGAAACAGGGAGTGAATACAGCTAATAAATCAGATCCATTCATTAACTGCCACTTGCAGAAACAGGGAGTGAATACAGCTAATAGATCAGATCCATTCCTTAACTGCCACTTGCAGAAACAGGGAGTAAATACAGCTAATAGATCAGATCCATTCATTAACTGCCACTTGCAGAAACAGGGAATGAATACAGCTAATAGATCAGATCCATCCCTTAACTGCCACTTGCAGAAACAGGGAGTGAATGCAGCTAATACATCAGATCCATTCATTAACTGCCACTTGCAGAAAGAGTGAATACAGCTAATAGATCAGATCCAACCCTTAACTGCCACTTGCAGAAACAGGGAGTGAATACAGCTAATAAATCAGATCCATTCATTAACTGCCACTTGCAGAAACAGGGAGTGAATACAGCTAATAGATCAGGTCCATTCCTTAACTGCCACTTGCAGAAACAGGGAGTAAATACAGCTAATAGATCAGATCCATTCCTCAATTGCCACTTGCAGAAAGAGTGAATACAGCTAATAGATCAGATCCATTCCTTAACTGCCACTTGCAGAAACAGGGAGTGAATACAGCTAATAGTGAATACGTCAGATCTGGCCATCAACTGCCACTTGTGACACAGCCTCACTCCGCACAATACATTTCAAGGTATATCTGAAACCAGAGCATCCCCCCCCCCATTTTGGATGAAGTAGGGAAGTGTTAGATTTTTATTTTGCCGTCTGCATCCTATTAGATGAGATTTCCTTTCACTTCCTGTCCAATGCACACCACAGCAGGAAGTGGGAGAAAATCTCTTCAAAGAAAAGGGAAATCCTCCCATAGATAGGTGTGAAGATTTCCTCTCTATTCCTGTTCTGGTGTCACCTCAGAATTTTGACTGATTGGTCACCAGGACAGGTGTCAACTATCGAATGGGCTCCCAATCGTGTGCCCGCTGTGACAGCCAATCACAGAAATCATATGATCGGGAAGTTCCCTCCCCCTCCTAGCATTAAAACACCCACTTAAAGGGCCGCTTTTTCACTTTACAAAAAAAAAAAAAAAAAAAACAAGAGTTCTGCTTTAATGAATTGTGCAAAATATTGTTCACAGGCGGCATTTGTAAATGTGACCCCGCAGCTCATGTCTTCCCACAGACCACCACATGGTGGCAGCACGCTCTCACCTGCGCCATGCTCCCCTGTTCATAGATGTTCATGTGCGATTCGTCCCCCAGCAGGACCTCGGCCCCCCTCCTCCGACAATGACTCATCACTGAAACAAGACACAAGTCAGACCGGGCAGAAAATTTCCGCCTCTCCTGTCAGTTTTTTAACAAGCTGGATGTTTGGATTGTTTTTATTGGGATCCTGTATACGCTTGTGCGGTTGAATACAGCGCCCCGGCGCCATGGAAACAGGGAAAAAAACATTAATTCCTTCTTCACGTCAGAGCTCCGGGGCATCCCGCCACCATCGGGGTGATTTTTTAGGGCCAATGATGAAAAAAAAAAAACAGGCCTCTAGAGGAACATTATGGAGGTCTTAAAGCTGAACGCTGGCCACAAAAAACGTAATATACAGTACTGTGCAAAAGTTTTAGGCAGATGTGAAGAAATGTATCAATTTACTAAATGGAAAATGAGCAAACAGAAGAAAAATCTAAAACCAATATTTGGTGTGACTTCCCTTTGGCTTCAAAACCAGCATCAGTTCTTACACTCGCACACATTGCACACTCGCACACATTGTACACTCACACACATTGTACACATTGTACACTCGCACACATTGTACACTCGCACACATGGTACACATTGTACACTCACACACTGTACACTCGCACACATTGTACACATTGTACACTCGCACACATTGTACACTCGCACACACTGTACACATTGTACCCTCGCACACATTGTACACATTGTACACTCACACACTGTACACTCACACACTGTACACTCGCACACATTGTACACATTGTACACTCGCACACATTGTACACTCGCACACATTGTACACTCACACACATTGTACACATTGTACACTCGCACACATTGTACACTCGCACACATTGTACACATTGTACACTCGCACACATTGTACACATTGTACACTCACACACTGTACACTCGCACACATTGTACACATTGTACACTCACACACATTGTACACTCACACACTGTACACTCACACACTGTACACTCGCACACATTGTACACATTGTACACTCGCACACATTGTACACTCGCACACATTGTACACTCGCACACATTGTACACATTGTACACGCACACACTGTACACTCGCACACATTGTACACTCGCACACGTACACATTGTACACTCGCACACACTGTGCACTCGCACACTGTACACTCGCACACTGTACACTCGCACAGATTGTACACATTGCACACTCGCACACATTTTACACATTGTACACACACACACACACACACTGTACACTTGCACACATTGTACACATTGTACACTCGCACACACTGTACACTTGTACACATTGTACACTCGCACACACTGTGCACTCGCACACATTGTAAACTCGCACACATTGTAAACTCGCACACATTGTACACTTTCACACAGCCAGGCATTTTGTAGGATTAGGTCAGGTGTATGATAAATCAATTATACCAAATGGGTGCTAATGATCATCAGTTTCATATGTAGGTTGAAAACACAGTCATTAACTGAAACAGACACAGATGTGTAAGAGGCAAAAAACTGAGTGAGGAACAGCCAAACTCTGCTACTAAGCTGAGGCTATGGAAGACGGTTTCATGTCACAGTTCATAAACCCTGGCAAGACAGAGCACAGCAACAATACACAAGGTAGTCATAATGCATCAGCAAGGTCTCTTCCCAGGCAAAGATTTCAAAGCAGACAGGGGTTTCAAGACGTGCGGTTCATGATCTTTTGAAGAAGCACAAAGAAAGGGGCAACGTTGAGGAGCGTTGACGCAGTGGTCAGGTAACATTGAGGAGAGCAGACACAGTGGTCAGGTAACGTTGAGGAGCGCAGAAGCAGTGGTCGAATAACAGAGAGGAGCGTAGACACAGTGGTCAGCCAAGGAAACTTAATGCAGCAGATGAAAGACACATCATGCTTACTTCCCTTCCACATCGGAATATGTGCAGCAGTGCCATCAGCACAGAACTGGTAGAAACCAGTGGGACCAAGGTACACCCATCTACTGTCCGAAGTCTGGAGAAAACCCAGTGGGACCCAGGTACCCCCATCTAGTGTCCGATGAAGTCTGGAGGAAACCAGTGGAACCCAGATACCCCCATCTACTGTCCGAAGTCTGGAGAAAACCCAGTGGGACCCAGGTACCCCCATCTAAGGTCCGGAGGAGTCTGGAGGAAACCAGTGGGATCTAGGTACCCCCATCTACTTACAATCAATCTTACAATTATCCACACTTCTACTACTTCTAGAGAGACCTCCACCATTAACTATCCACACTGCTACTACTTCTGGAGAGACCTGTACCATGGCTTAAACACATTACTACTACTTCTGGAGAAACCTCCACCACTTTCCACACTTCGACTACTCCTAGAGAGACCATTGATTATCCACACTTCTACTACTTCTGCAGAGACCTCCACCATGGACTTTCCACATTTCTAATACTTCTGGAAAGACCTCCACTATGCACTTCCCACACTCCTACTACTCCTAGAGAGACCTCCACGATGGACTTTTCACATGGCTACTAACTTGCCGAGGTCACCAGGTTGCCGAGACTGGTGCACCATGAAGTTACTACTCATCTGTTACTCTGGTATTTTTTGTTACTTTATTGCTCTGTGTTTTTATCCTTTGGGCCCTCCATGTGAGGATTGATGGACCCCTCTGGGACGTTTTACTACCTACATTTTATTTTAAAAAATCTAATAAATAGATTATTTGGATTCTTTAAATTCATATTCAACACTCACAGGCTGGAGTTGAAGATGCACGATAATAGGCCAATAAAAAAATCAAAGGTTTGGAAGTTTTGAAATTCTTCCCGCCTGGCTATAACTAAGAACGCAAAATTATAAATCTGCAATATTTACCCGACTAAGCATAATAAAGACAATAAATAAATAAATACAGAACTATTATATAAAAACACTAAACTCTCAGATCAATCAATCTCAATTCTGTAATTTGTTTGAAGCCAGCCATGATTTGTTTTCGCCTCTCTACATCTTCCAGCCGCTGCATTCTAATAGTTGTCTGCCAGGAAACACGCAGACTTCTAACACAGTTACTCGATATTTGAGCATATTGTCTGAATCTGTACAAGATGCCCAATGACAGGGACACTTACCTGCAATCAGATTTCCCATTGTGCCGGTAGACGCGAAGAGAGCATCCTGTTGTCCGAACAGTTGGGCGGCTTGGCGCTGAATCTCTGAAAGAAAATGTATATTATTTATATAACAGACCTGGATGTCCTCTATGGTGTCACACCTTTCATACCAGATAGCGGGGGTCTCCAAAACTTTGGCCTGTGGGCCAAATCTGGCCCTCAGCAACTGTCCTTGAAAAATACCTCAGCTGGCTGGCAGTGGTCTGTGTATTGTAAAATAAGGACTGGCGCATCTACTGCCAGCCAGCCATGACCTTCCCTCAGCTCCCCCTAATGGGCCATCCCGGATCTAAAAGGGAACTCTGGTGGGCCCTCCTGCATCTTAAAGGGAACTCAGGTGGGCCCTCCTGTATCTTAAAGGGAACTCTGGTGGGCCCTCCTGCATCTAAGGTGGGACCCTGATGGCCCTCTTGGATCTAAGAGGGCACTCTGATGGGCTCCCCTGGATCTAATGGGGAACTCTACTGGGCCCTCCTGAATCTAAAAGGGTAACTCTGGTGAGCCCTCCTTGATCCAAAGGGGGATTCTGATGGGCCCTCCTGAATCTAAGAAGGTATTCTGATAGGCTCTTTTAAGGGGGACTCTGATTCTCTGATCCTCCTGGATTTAAGGTGAGATTCTGATGGGCCCTCCTGAATCTAAAGGGGGAACTCTGATGGACCTTCCTGGATCTATAGATGGGCTCTATTGAATCTAAGGTGGGAACCTGATGGGCTCTCTTAGATCTAAGTGGGGACTCTGATGGGCCCTCCTGGATCACAGCATGGGGGGGGGGGGGGACTCTGATGGGCTTTCTTACATTTAAGGGGGGCTCTGATGGGCCCTCCTGGATCTAAGAGGAGACTCTAATGGACCTTTCTGAATGCAAGGGTAGACTTGCATAATAATTTTTTTCAGCCTGCGAGTATTTATAAAAGACATAATGTGGCCCTTATACTGAAAAGTTTGGAGGTCCTGGGCCCTGCCATGTGGGAACACATCAGCAGGAGAGCGCTGTACAATCAGCTAGATTGGTTTTTGGATTGTGACTGCACATGCTCACTCACACATGTGGACACACCATCCAATCATAGGCTTGGCTTTCTCTCCGCTTTTATGGATTGGCTGCCATGCCGCTCTTATGAAATAATAAAGTTCTGTACATTTGAATTGATGACATTTTAGAATATTGACTCCTTGGGGGCGGGCGGTAATTAAAATGTATTCGCTCACCATTTACAGTGGGATCTTCTCCATAGACATCGTCCCCGACTTCCGCCTCGGCCATCGCTCTTCTCATCTCGGCGCACGGCTTGGTCACGGTGTCACTTCGGAGGTCCACCACTGCAGCCTCGCCGCCTCCCTTCTCCGTCCTGGGGGTGTACATGGTGCGGAGGGATGTGGCTGCCACTGGGTAGGGCAGAGCGGTGGTAGAGGTTACCGCTAATCTTCTCCACTGCGGAAGAAGGAACCCCGAAATATGGTCAAGCTAGGAGAAGAAAAATCATCGAAGTTTTTAATGCACTGATACAACGCACTGACGCAACGCACTGATATGATGCACTGATACAACACACTGATACCATGCACTGATATAATGCACTGATACTACGCACTGACACAACGCACTGATATAACACACTCATACAACACACTGATACAGCACACT
Organism: Aquarana catesbeiana; assembly: GCF_042186555.1. Classification (NCBI taxonomy): domain Eukaryota; kingdom Metazoa; phylum Chordata; class Amphibia; order Anura; family Ranidae; genus Aquarana; species Aquarana catesbeiana. The sequence continues at coordinate 235,183,568 of NC_133335.1, read as the reverse complement.
AACACAACGCACTGATAAAACACACTGATATAATGCACTGATACCATGCACTGATATAACACACTCATACAGCACACTGACACAACACACTGACACAACGCACTGATATCATGCACTGATACAACGCACTGATATCAAGCACTGATACAACGCACTGATACAACGCACTGATATCATGCACTGATACCATGCACTGATATAACGCACTGACACAACACACTGATACCATGCACTGATATAACGCACTGACACAACGCACTGATACTACGCACTGACACAACACACTGACACAAAGCACTGATACCATGCACTGATACAATGCACTGATACAACGCATTGACACAACGCACTGATACAATGCACTGATACAACGCACTGACACAACGCACTGACACAACGCACTGATAATACTCACTGATACAACGCACTAACACAACGCACTGACACCATGCACTGATATAACGCACTGACACAACACACTGACACAAAGCACTGATACCATGCACTGATAATACGCACTGATACAATGCACTGATACAATGCACTGACACAACGCACTGACACAACGCACTGATACAACGCACTGACACAACGCACTGACACAACGCACTGACACAACGCACTGATACCATGCACTGATAATACTCACTGATACAACGCACTGATACAACACACTGACACAACGCACTGACACCATGCACTGATAATATGCACTGATTAAACGCACTGACACAACACACTGATACAACGCACTGATATAATGCACTGATACCATGCACTGATACAACGCATTCTATGACGCACTGATACAAAGCATTGCTTTTATGCTTTTTTTCTTTAAACTTTAATGCTCCTCTAACTCTAATCTCAATGATGAGATGCGACACACGGTCGGGTGTCTTTAAATATAAGCGGCCCACGTCTCCCCTCAGCGATTGTTTTCTATGTCTTTGCATTGCGCTGGCGTTGAACTGATCGCAGCTCCATGCCCCCCCGGTGTGAATGTGCCCCTAGAAATAAAAGATTGCCCCCCTCCCCCTTCTCCTCTCCCGAAAACGCCTTCAAGAGAAAATAAAGGGTCAGAAAAAAAGACGCCACGGGGCGATCAGACAGAACCTCAAAAAGAGCGATAACCTGAAAGATAGAGAAAGCCAACGATCGAATAACTCCCAGAAAGACGTACACATCGCTAGAATAGAATGAAAATGATTAAAAGTAATCGAACAGAATATAAAATAATAGAATCAAATCCTCCTCTACAATACCCGGCGCCACCTACACAATGTCGCCCCTCGGATGCGACTCTCCGCAGTGCTGCTGACATTTATAACAAAACCAGAAAACCTGGAATTTGAACGCTCTGAGCCGCAGTGCATTGTGGGCCACTGAGGACTTTTAACCATTTCCCAGCATGCAAAGGGGTGACCTTAACTGGCTGGAGATCCAGGAGGAGAAGGAGGGGAAGGGGGGGGGGGGGTGAAGCAGGGATAGGGGGAGGGGAGGGGGGGGGGGTGAAGCAGGGATAGGGGGAGGGGAAGGGGGGGGTGAAGCAGAGTCTGCAGTTAAATCGAATTCCCAGTCTAAATATAACCGTCCCAATAAAAACGGGTGCAGATGTTGCCGGGACTCATCTACTTTTACGGGATGAGCTGTTACTTTTACTGGCAGACAATAAAATGATACTTTGTTTCTCTTCTTAGTGTATCTAAACCCAAGGCTTGCATCTTTAGTCTGGGAGTGTGGAAGGGTCGGACCCCCCTGTCAGACATTTATTTGTGGCGATGCGCCATATTTTGTTCCCGGTGACCGCGGCCAAGAATGGGAAACCCAACCAACATTTTACAGTTGTCACCGCAGACAGAAAAGACGGAAAATCCTCCATCACTGACATCTGCGGAAAGATTTCCTCTCACTTCCTGTTGTGTCTCCGGGACAGGAAGTAAAGTGAAATCTCCCCTAATAGACGATAGGAACACGACAGCTTCTGTGTCTTCACACTCCACTCAAATCGTGTAAAAAAAAAGAAAAAAAAAAAAAAAGTTTTCCTAGTGATTTTGACATTTTTTCATACACATGTTTAATCAGGATTTTTTTATTTCTTTTTTTTTGCTAGAAAATGACTTGAAGCCCCCAAACATGATATATATTCTGAAAGCAGAGACCCCGGAGAATAAAATGGTGGCCGTTGCAAATTTTTATGTTGCACAATGTTTGCATTGCTGTTTATTAAATGCAGATTTTTTAAGAGCAAATACACTTAAATGAACTACTTCAATACCGGGCACTTTCACCCCCTTTTTTCGGCTTTAATATTTGAGGATATACTCAAAAATGGTTCATATTCCTGCCCAGGCCAGCTTTCAGCGCTGTCACACTTTGACTGACAATTGCGCGGTCATGGGGCGCTGTACCCATATGACATTTTTATCATTGTTTTGGGACAGATAGAGCTTTCTTTTGGTGGTATTTAATCACCACTGGGGTTTTATTTTTGCTAAACAAACAAATATAGACTGAAAATTAAAAAAAGAAAAAAAGTTTTCTTCGTTTCTGTTATACAATTTTGCAAATAAGTCATTTTTCTTCTTCACTGATGGGTACTGATGAGAAGACACTGATAGGGACTGATAGTGGGCACTGATGGTTACTAATGAGGAGGCACTGATAGGCGGCACTGATAGGGACTGACAGGCGGCACTGATGGGCACTGATAGGTGGCACTGAGTGGTACTGATGAGGTACTGATGAGGAGGCCCTGATGAGGGGGCACTGATAGGCGGCACTTTTAGGTGGCACTTTCTGGTATAACCACTCAAAGTCCAGCAACATACCAGTACGCCGCTGGTCCTTGTTGGGCATATATTATAATGTTATTTTTTTTATGCTGCCTGTGGATGAAAAAAGAGAACCTAACAGATTCCTCCATTCATATTGATCATATTCTAATGGTGGTATGCCCACCATTAGAATACCGCCCTGCATCCACCCACTTCTAATGATGGGCATACATGCACCTCTCTTTTTTTAACTGTGGTGGTGAAATCACCTCCTACAGCGCTTTACATATCGTGAGAGCAAACCACATTGCTGTCAAAATAAATAAATCTGCGCTGCAGCTGAATGGCGTACCTGAAAAGCAAGCAATGGTAACAATAAAACATTAACACAATAAAACAACTTTTTTTATTGCAATCTGTACCAAAAAAGTAAAAAATATATGCCGAAGCATGGGGGCAATCCACCCCTAATGTTAGGGGTAAATCGCCCCTCCACCCCTGCCCCCATGCTTCGGCATATATGCTCTTTTTTTTAACTGTGGTGGTGAAATCACTTCCTAAAGCGCTGGAGTCACGGCTTTACGTATTGTGAGAACAAACCCTGTTGCTGTCAGATTAAATAAACTCGTGCTCCAGCTGAATGGCGTACCTCCAAAGCAAATAATGGTTAACAATAAAACAAAGTAACATTATGAGGGTGGCACAGTGGTGTAGTGGGTAGCACTTTCACCTAGCAGTAAGACGGGTCGCTGGTTCGAATCTCAACCATGACACTACCTGCCTGGAGTTTGCATGTTCTCCCTGTGTCTAATCCTGTCTAAATTATCCCTAGTATGTATGAATGTGAGTTAGGGACCCTTAGATTGTAAGCTCCTTGAGGGTAGGGACTGATGTGAATGTACAATGTATATGTAAAGCGCTGCGCAAATTGATGGCGCTATATAAGTACCTTAGATAAAAATAAATTACAGTATAACAGTAGGACATACCATACCTGCAAAGCAAATACAGTAAACCATAGTAACATTAAAACATTACAGTTAAGCATAAAATACAGTAACAATAGAGAGAGAACAAACTATTTTTGTCTTTTTAAATTTTTTTTGTGTTTTTTTACATTTTTTGCACTTTTATTTTAAATGTAAACGCTCCAGATTAGGGTCTCTCAAAATGTGATGGCCATCTCAACTTTCGAGATCCTGTGATAGTGTGCCCTAGGACTGTGCAGTGCTGTACACTACGCTAATTCTCCACTAGTGTGTGGTAGCGACGGAAACATTCACAGATGCAGAGACCAGGTTTCTTTGGGGTGCTCTTTGGGCAGGGGTACCACGGAGGACTTCTGGAAAGTGCCTCTAATGCAGCTGGCTCACTGCATTTGCATTGGGAAGTTGGGGGACAGCACCGTCTGGAAACAGAAGGGCTGTGATGATCTCTTCCTGGAATTTTAGGAAGGATCCAGTTCGTCCTGACGCTTTGTATATTCCTACTATCACAACCCCCCCCAAAAAAAATCCCCTCTCCTACTCTCCTAGCACAATTACTCTCCCTTCTGCCATATCACCTCTTCTAGCGCATCCCCATCGCCCCCTATCCCCGCTCCTAGCACAAATCCTCTTCCCCCATCCCTCTCCCAACACAAATCCCCCTAAATCACCACTGCTAGCAACCCCCTATCAGGGCTGGGCTCAGCCCTTCCTTCTCTGAGCTGGCCGCTCAGCTGTCGGCTAATTGCCAGCTCCTATCTCTCCACAGTGACTCAGCTGTTGATGATATCCTGCTCGTCAGTCCTGGCTACTGTCCTAGCCATCCAGCTCACTTCATCTCTGCCTTCGTCTTTGGTCACATCTCAGAGACTTTCTCCTGCGTTCCTGTTGAAGACTTGCTCGGTTGACATCCCTTCTGGCTCCTGATCCTGCTTGCTGTACTACTACGTTGATCTCTAGCTCTCTGACATTGGCTTGGCTGACTACCCGATCTGGTTACTGAACTCTGGCTATGTATTGACTACGCTTACTCTGTTTACCTTTTTATTATTATTAATAAAGTGTGATTAACTGTACTTCTGTCTCGGTCTGATTCATGGTTTCTGACCCCCCCCCCCCCCAAATTTCCCCTCCCAGAACAATTTTTGCCCCCTACCACCCCCCAAATCCCCCCTACCAACACAAATCCCTTTCCTCCATAGTCTCCTCATGGCACCCTCCCCCACCTCACATTATACCACAGTGCCCAGGGCAGCCGCCCCTCCTGCCAACCCCTTGTCCCAGCCCTGATTGGAGCTTATCAATCATTAGATGTGGTGGCTGCATTCGTTTTCTTTTTTTTAGGGGTTTCCCCCCTCTGTTGTCACCTAGTGATCTGGCCAGTAACACACCTCCTGTATTAGAGTGCAACCCCATTCTGCATGAAGAAGCACAGGGGGCACCTTTGGACAGAAGCATTGTTGGGGGATAGGGGCGTGTTAGGATGGACTAGCCGATCTAGATAAACTAACAAAATGAGGCGAAGGAGGAGAAAAAAAAGTAATCAATTATTCTCTATGGAGAGGGTTCACATCTCCACTCCAAGTCGCCTGAAGCCCAAAAAAGTTCTGGAGCTTTTTTTTTGTTGCTCAAATTTGGAAGATTTGCGCATTTTTGGCCCGTTTTTATCCCCATACAAATTAATGGAATTCACAATCCACTTGTATGAAATCCATTCAATTGTATGGGGATAAAAACGGGTCACAAATGCGCAGACCTTCCACATTTCAGCTACAAAAAAGCTCCAGAACTTTCAGTCATATGACCGGGATGCCAACTCCCCCTCCCAGCGTTATCCCACCTAAAGGGCCGTCAAGAGGCAGCGTGAAACAACCCTTCGCAGCCATATTTTAGCAGGGTTTAGGCACTTCAGAGGGAGTGTGCAGCCTCCCGTCACATGATTCCGTGCAACCCATCGCTCCCGATAGACAAACCAGGGAGCGTTTGCGGCATTTCCATAAAAGCGCGATTGGACGGTGGAACGTACATTTTTTTTTTTTCTACGATTTGCCATTTCACTTTATAGAAAAAAGCGGAGTTCCGCTTTAAATGAACTTGCACAAAATATCGCACTGCGTTTACAGTGCTGCATTTCTAATGTGACCCGTGTGTCATCCCACAGACCACCACATGGTGGCAGCACGCTCTCACCTGCGCCATGCTCCCCTGTTCATAGATGTTCATGTACGATTCGTCCCCCAGCAGGACCTCGGCCCCTCTCCTCCGACAATGACTCATCACTGAAACAAGACACAAGTCAGACCGGGCAGAAAATTTCCGCCTCTCCTGTCAGTTTTTTAACAAGCTGGATGTTTGGATTGTTTAATTGGGATCCTGTATACGCTTGTGCGGTTGAATACAGCGCCCGGCGCCATGGAAACAGGAAAAAAAGTCATTCCTTCTTCACGTCAGAGCTTCGGGGCAGGCCCGCGGCATCCCGCCACCATCAGAGCGATTTAATAGGGCCGATGATAAAAATAGGGCCCCTAAAGGAACATTATGAAGCCTTAAAGCTGAACTCCGGCCACAATATTAAAATATTCCATATACAGCAATACCTTGAATTACGAGCATAATTCGTTCCAGAAGAATGCTTGTAATCCAAAGCACTCGTATATCAAAGAGAGTTTCCCCATAAGAAATAATTGAAAATCATATAATCTGTTCCACAGCCACTGCTTGTCTATGCAGTACCGCATGTGGCCAGAGGTGCGGGGGGCGCCGGAGACACTCAGAAACAATCGGAGACGCTCAGAGACACTTGGGAACTGAGTGTTCCTGAGCGTTTCCGAGCGTTTCCGAGCATCTCCGAGCATCTCCGAGTGCCACCTCTGGCCAAATGCAGTACTGCACACTCCAGAGGCTTGAATCCTGTTCGTTTTGCTAGACAACGCTAGCAAAGCGAGTCAGAATTTAAAAAAAAAACAGCTCGTATTGCGAAACGCTCGTAAACTCCGTTAATCACAATCCGAGGTTCCACTGTATTGAAAATGAACTGATCATGCCAAAAAAACTGTCTTTTATTTTCGATTGCGATAATATGAATCCCTTATCTCAGGGTTTGGCTCCTTTTTTTAACCACCTCAGCTCCGGGAGATTTACCCCCCCTTCAATAAAATTGTCATCCTTTGTTTTCCCACAAATAGAGCTTTCTTTTGGTGATATTTGATCATCTCTGTGGTTTTTATTTTTTGTGCTATAAACAAAAAAAGACCAAAAATTTTGAAAAAAATTTTTTTTTTACTTTCTGATATTAGGGCCAGTTCACACCAGATGCAGTTCCGTGCCCTTTTTTCTGCACTATGCATGCACAGTGTTTTCCATGTATTCCAATGGCTCTAGTTCACATCCGGTGCAGAAACCAACCTGAAACTGACTGCATGGCGTGAACTAGAGCCATTGGAATACATGGAAAACACTGTGCATGCATTTTGTGCAGAAAAAAAACGCATGGAATCTGAACCGAACTGCGTCTGGTGTGAACTAGCACTTAAAGATATCAAATAAAAGTTCAGTGGAAAAGGGAGGGGCCTCCAATCTGCGCATCTTCAGTGTACAAGTAGACAATTCTCTGAAGCCGGTTAGCTGCACGGATCGGAGGCCCCTCCCCTCTCCACTGAACACAGGGAAAAGAGACCTGCAAAGACACATGGAGCTGCCGCCAACCCTCCACCCCGTCGCCTGCTGCCAGTCTGTGAGAGGCAGAGCCAAGGCACTCTACTGCACTGGGGGCACCTGAGATGTAAGGAGGCACTCCGCTAGGGGGTACGTGTGATGTAAGGAGGGACTCTGCTGGGGACACCTAATGTAAGGAAGCACTCCACTGGGGGGCACCTGAGATGTAAGAAGGCACTCCGCTGGGGGGCACCTGTGATGTAAGGAGGGACTCCGCTGGGGACACCTAAGATGTAAGGAGGGACTCCGCTGGGGACACCTGATGTAAGGAAGCACTCCGCTGGGGGGCACCTGTGATGTAAGGAGGCACTCCACTGGGGGGGGCACCTGTGATGTAAGGGTCACTCCGCTGGGGACACCTGATGTAAGGAGGCATTCCACTGGCAACACCTGATTTAAAGAGGTACTCCGCTGGGGACACCTGATGTAAGGAGGGACTCTGCTGGGGGCACCAGTGATGTAAGGAGGGACTCCACTGGGGACACCTGATGTAAGGAGGCACTCCGCTGGGGACACCTGATGTAAGGAGGCACTCCGCTGGGGGCACCTGATGTAAGAAGGTACTCCGCTAGGGACACCTGATGTAAGGAGGGACTCCGCTGGGGACACCTAATGTAAGGAGGCACTCCGCTGGGGACACCTAATGTAAGGAGACACTCTGCTGGGGGCACCTGATGTAAGGAGGCACTGTGCTGGGGACACCTGATGTAAGGAGACACTCCGCTGGGGACACCTGATGTAAGGAGGGACTGCGCTGGGGGCACCTAATGTAAGGAGGTACTCCGCTGGGGGCACCTGTGATGTAAGGAAGGACTCCACTGGGGGCTCCTGTGATGTAAGGAGGGACTCCGCTGGAGGCACCTGTGATGTAAGAAGGCACTCCACTGGGGGCACCGATGATGTAAAAAGGGACTCCGCTGGGGCACCTGTTATGTAAGGAGGGACTCCGCTGGGGGCACCTGTGATGTAAGGAGGGACTCAGCTGGGGGCATCTGTGATGTAAGGAGGCACTTTGCTGGGGGCACCTGTGATGTAAGGATGGACTCAGCTGGGGACATCTGATGTAAGGAGGGACTTCACTGGGGGCACCTGTGATGTAAGGAGGGACTCCGCTGGGGACACCTGATGAAAGCATGGACTCCGCTGGGGACACCTGATGTAAGGAGCCACTCCGTTGGGGACACCTAATGTAAGGAGGCACTCCGCTGGGGGCACCTGTGATGTAAGGAGGGACTCCGCTGGGGGCACCTGTGATGTAAGGAGGGACTCCGCTGTGGACACCTGATGTAAGGAGGCACTCCGCTGGGGACACCTAATGTAAGGAGGGACTCCACTGGGGGCACCTGTGATGTAAGGAGGGACTCCGCTTGGGGCACCTGTGATGTAAGGAGGGACTCCGCTTGAGGACACCTGATGGCATCTGGTGGCAAGTGACATGCTCAGGGCTCCCACTGATTGTACATTATGGTGAGTTGAATTATTTTAGATTACAATGTAATAATAGAAATAATGTGCTCCAATCATTCTGACACCATAACAACCATGGTGCCGGGATGATTGAAGTGCCAACACCAGATGTTTGTCTGCTGATTGTTAAACTTTCTAGAATACAGATATTGCTATTGTGGTGTAGGATCTGGGCCTGCTGTCCCTCCATCCCTCCTTCTTTCCTTCCTTCTCTCTCCTTCCCTCCCCATTTCTTTCTTTCTCCCTCCATCCCTCGTTCATCTTAGACCACCCCCTTTGAGCCATGCCCCCTTTAAGCCATGCCCACTAGCTAGTTTAAACCACGTCCACTGCAATCAGGGCAATCAAAAGGTTAAATGTGTGCCTACTGAGTGCTTTCTAACTGTGTTGGGGGGAGGGGGGTGCTTGTACTGTAAGAAGACAGAGATCTGTGTTCCTGCTTAGCAGAAACACAAGATCTCTGTCTCCTCTCACACAACGGCGATATGCCTTGATTAGATAGGCAGCCCGCCATTCTATATGCCTCGGGACATTGGGCCTGCCGGACCTGCTGATTGGCTCCCATTGTGTCCAATGACAGCGGAAGCAGGTCGCTGGCACCACGCATGTGCGCACCCCAGACCCTGAAGAAAAAAAAAAAATCACGTACGTGATTTTGTGCTAAAGGGCCGCCCTGCCGCAGTAAATGTATTGCTTTTGTGTCCTTTATAATCGCAGGGTGGATCTCGGGAAAGGAGGAAATATTTATATGGAAAAAAAGAAGAAATATTTATATGGAAAAAAAAAAAGAGGAAATATTTATATGGAAAAAAAAGAAGAAATATTTATATGGAAAAAAAAAAAGAGGAAATATTTATATGGAAAAAAAAAGAGGAAATATTTATATGGAAAAAAAAGAAGAAATATTTATATGGAAAAAAAGAGCAAATGTTTATATGGAAAAAAAAATATTTATATGGAAAAGAAAAAAGAGGAAATATTTATATGACAGGATGAGGTGAAATAACTAATAGTGTTATAGCTAGCAACACAATGAAAAGTTTAATGAAAGTTTGTTTGTGTTTTATTTTGTTTGTATAAATGTATCACTATTAAATTGGAATGTATTAACATGTGATAGGGCAGATTGATTCAACAGGAAATGTGATACAATGTACTGATTCAACACACTGATACGATGCGCTCAGTGCTGGGACAAGGTCATCTAGAGCCCAGGGTGAACAAGCCAAACTGCGCCCCCCTCGGGAATCGGCTGTCGAAAGCGACGTACTAATGATCCGAAAATCGGCAGAATGTTCGTCGTACAAAATTTTACTTCCGATTTTCGTATCATGTGCATCATGTAGGCCTTTACCCTCTTGTACTTTATTGTATTATAACTGTATGGCCTCCCTTTTATATTGTACAGCGCTGCATAAACTGTTGGCGCTATATAAATCCTGAATAATAATAACATAAAATAATAGAATAGAAAAAAAATATATAAAATAATAAAACAGAATAGAAAAAAATATTAAAACAGAATCTCATATAAAATACCCGGTGTCACCTACACAATGTCGCCCCTCGGATGCGACTCTCCGCAATCCTGCTGACATTTATAACAAAACAGGAAAACCTGGAATTTGAACACGCCGAGCCGCAGTGCATTGTGGGCCGCTGAGGACTTTTAACCATTTCCCAGCATGCAAAGGGGTGACCTGAACTGGCTGGAGATCCAGGAGGAGAAGGAGGGGAAGGGGGGTGCAGCAGGGCTGGAGGAGGGAAGGGGGGTGAAGCAGGGATAGGGGGAGGGGAAGGGGGTGAAGCAGGGATAGGGGGAGGGGAGAGGAGGGTGAAGCAGAGCTGCAGCTAAATCGAATCCTCAGTCTAAATATAACCGTCCCAATAAAACGAGTGCAGATGTTGCCGGGACTCATCTACTTTTACGGGATGAGCTGTTACTTTTACTGGCAGACAATAAAGTGATACAGTACTTTGTTTCTCTTCTTAGTTTATCTAAAGCCAAGACTTGATCTATAAGTCTGGGAGTGTGGAAGGGTCGGAGCCCCTGTCAGGCGTTTATTTGTGGCGATGCGCCATATTTGTCCCGGTGACAACGGCCAAGAATGGGAAACCCGACATTTTACAGTTGTCATCGCAGACGTAAAAGACGGGAAATCCTCCGTCACTGACATCTGTTCTGGTGACAACCAGAGTGGAAAGATTTCCTCTCACTTCCTGTTGTGTCTCTGGGACAGGAAGTAAAGGGAAATCTCCCCTAATAGAAGATAGAAACACGACAGCTTCTGTTTCTTCCCACTTCAACTCCATTCAAAACGAGAAAAAAAGATTTCCCTTTAACCGCTTACCTACTGATTTTGACATTTTTAATATACACGTTAAATCAGCATTTTTTTTTTGCTAAAAAATGACTTAAAGCGGAGTTCCACCCAAAAAGGGGAACTTCCGCTTATCTGATCCCCCCCCCCCCCCTCCAGTGCCACATTTGGCACCTTCCAGGGGGAGGGGGGAGTGGCGAATTACGCCAGCAGCTCGGCCCCCCTCCTCCTCCCTCCCCTTCAGCCGGACCAGTGAGAGAGCGCAGCGAGCTTCGCACATGCGCACTTGGGACCCCGTCAAGAAGCCGAAAGGCTACACTGCCGCGTTCCCTTACATGCAATGGCGGCGGCAGCAACTGACCAGCCGATGGAAACAACAGGCAAAAATACACTTAAATGAATTGTAGTGCACTCAAACACAATATAATACCCGATTTCTAGGTAAAATATAAAAGATGATGTTGTGTTGAGTAACTAGATACCAAACATGTCAGGATTTAAAACTGCGCTCCCCTGTGAAATGGCGGCTAACTACGGTACCTAAAATTATTTACTTGCTTATTGGGCACTTTTACCCCCCTTCCTGCCCAGGACGATTTTCAGCTTTCAGCGCTGTCGCACTTTGAATGACAATTCAGGTCAGGTTACACCGTACTCATATGACATTTTTATAATTTTTTTTCACACAAATAGAGCTTTCTTTAGGTGGGATTTCTGAAATTTTGGAGAGAAAAAAACAAAACGATTTTTTAGTTTCTGTTATAAAATGTTGCAAATTAGTAATTTTTCTTCTTCACTGATGTGTGCTGATGAGGCTGCACTGATGGGCACTGAGGAGGAGCCACTGATAGGCAGCACTGATGAGAACTGATAGGTGGCACTGATAGGCAGCACTGATGAGAACTGATAGGTGGCACTGATGGGTACTGATGAGGAGGCACTGATCGGTGGCGCTGATAGGCGGCACTGATCGGTGGCGCTGATAGGCGGCACTGATCGGTGGCGCTGATAGGCGGCACTGATGGGGACTAATAAGCAGCACTGATGAGGGGGTCACTGATAGGCGGCACTGATGGATACTGATGAAGAGGCATGGATAGACAGCACTGATGGGTACTGATGAGGAAGCACTGATAGGCGGCACTGATGGGGACTAATAGGCGACACTAATAAGGGGGGTCAATTATAGGCGGCACTGATAGGTACTGATGAGGAGGCATTGAAAGGTGGTGCTGATGGGGACTAATAGGTGGCACTGATGAGGGGGTCATTGATAGGCGGCACTGATGGGTACTGATGAGGGGGCACTGATAGGTGGCACTGATGGGTAATGATGAAGAGGCACTGATAGGTGGAACGGATAGGCAGCACTGATGGGTACTAATAAGGAGGCACTAATAGGTGGCACTGATGGGTACTGATGAGGAGGCACTGATAGGCAGCACTGATAGGTGGCACTGATGGGTGCCGATGAGGAAGCACTGATGGGTACTGATGAGGAGGCACTGATAGGTAGCACTGATGGGTACTGATGAGGAGGCACTTATGGGTGGCACTGATGGGTACTAATTGGGAGGCACTGATAGGTGGCACTAATGGGTACTGATGAGGAGGCACTGATAGGTGGTACTCATGAGGACTAATAGGCGACACTGATGAGGGGGTCACTGATAAGCTGCACTGATGGGTACTGATGAGGAGGCACTGATAGGTAGCACTGATGGGTACCGATGAGGAGGCACTGATAGGTGGAACTGATAGGCAGCACTGATGGGTACTAATGAGGAGGCACTTATAGGTGGCACTGATGGTTACTGATGAGGAGGCACTGATAGGTGGCACTGATAGGTGGCACTGATAGGTACCGATGAGGAAGCACTGATGGGTATTGATGAGGAGGCACTGATAGGTATCACTGATGGGTACTGATGAGGAGGCACTTATGGGTGGCACTGATGGGTACTAATGGGGAGGCACTGATAGGTGGCACTAATGGGTACTGATGAGGAGGCACTGATAGGTGGTACTGATGAGGAGGCACTAGTAGGTGGCACTGATGGGGACTAATAGGTGGCACTGATGGGTACTGATGAGAAGGCACTGTTATGTGGCATTGAAGGGGACTAAAAGGTGGCACTGATGAGGAGGCACTGATAAGGACGCGCTGACAGGTGGCACTGATGGGTACTGGTTAGGCAGCACTGATGGGTATTGATAAGGAGGCACTGAAAGGTGGCACTGATTATCAGTGAAAACAATGTTTTTACAGGTTTGATGGTTAACAGCTCTCCTTTCCTCCCATAGACACAGTGCTGAGGAAAGGAAATACCGATAACCGGCAAGTCTGTTTACATGCGATCAGTTTTGATTGGCCCTTTACCCCGATCTGTGATCAGCTGTGATTGGCCCTTTACCCCGATCTGTGATCAGCTGTGATTGGCCCTTTACCCCGATCTGTGATCAGCTGTGTGTAAAGGAAACAGCAGTCATAGAGCGCATCCGATGCGCACCGCAGGAGGGCGATCAGGAGGCTGTAAAGCTGCTTGGATCACTTTTACTGAAAAGCCGATTGCTGGCTAAAAACACTGAATATTCTTTGAATTTCATGTGTGGCCGCACTTCAGGCCCACTAGATCAAGAAAGTCGGCCTAGGCTCTTTTCCGAGTCTCTCCCGGGAACCACCACGATCGATCTGTTTCTTTCTGAGGTGGTGAGATTATGGGAACTGCTCTCACCAGCGTGTATATTATACCTGAATGCTTTTTTAAATATATCATTTTGTGTAAATGTAATAGCTTCAGGGTCGGGTGTTTTTGCAGTTTCAGGCTCTGTTTCCACTACTGCAAGTTGTTGTGCGACTTGACACATGTCAAGTTGCATGACAAGTCAAAACCCATGTATTTAAATGACCCCCCCCCGTTCTAATTGGTGCGACTCAAGTCGCAGCAACTCCAAAAAAAGGTCCTTGCACTACTTTGTTCCTGCTTCGGTGCGACTTGTTCTCACGCGGCTTTCACCGGTCGCGTGACATCGCAACACAAATCGCACAGTAAAGTCGCAGGGTAAACCGCGCAACTTTGGGGACGCAATAGTGGGAAGATAGCCTCGCACTCCGAGGATTCCTTTTCCTTCTATATGCTTGAGTGGAATGGGAGGGTTGCGGGTGTGTTCGGTCTGGAATGTCCGGGATCAGGGCGCCATATCTCCGTCAATTCGATCGTTACTGAAATCGCACGCTGATGTCCTTTAGTTGCTGAGATAAAGCTGGATTGATTCACTAAGGCGATTGATAATTAGGAGTTCGGTGGGTGCAATTCCTATAGGGAGTGGAATCACAAGGTGTGGTGACATTTCTGCGATGATATGAACCGTCTCATGAGAAATTACTCAACACCTGGACTGTCACAAGTTTTATATTTTTATAGTGCTGGTTGCTCATAGGCATTTTTTTTTTTATGTTTTATTTTTGTTAATATGTTTTTTTTTGTTTGTTTTGAGTGCTGCTTAAGCTGGAAAGAACCTATTTCTTTGGAACTTTTCTGCTTTCTCCTTAATGTTATATTTGATTACAGCAGCTGCTTAGTTTCATTTCCTTCTTATCTTCAGCGCTGGATAAGTGACCCTGTTTTGCTTTTACTTATTGTATGGTGGATCGTTTGTGCGGAGTTCCGCATTGATATCTACACAAATCAGCAGAAAATATCTCTGGGGATCCCCTCGTTGGCTCACCGCGTTGTACCAACACACCCGCCTCTGTTAGCCGGGATTGCCAACCACGAAGGGGATCCCCAAACAGGTCGGGGAAGTCCTCCACCCTCCTCGGAATGGTCACATGACACAAACACTATCTATAGATCTTAATGGGGGCCTCCGCCCAAAAATGTTACTCTGTAGCCCTTTGAACAGATAGGAAGGTGAAAGAGAGAATGGAAAATGTCCATTAATGTCCCCCCCCTGCTGTGATAAGCTGATCCCCGACGCCCCACAGCTGTGTCCTAGGGGGGGCTGACATCATCCTCAAAGCACAAATCAATGCAGATCTACAATATATTTATTAATATCTGATTATTTATTTTTTTAATGCAGAAAGTGTAAGTGTCTTATTTTGAATTGATTTTGCTGTCCTTGTATAGCAGAGCTCAGACTGCAGAACAAGGAGCCAATCAGTTCATATGCTGACAAGAAGCACGCTGATAGGAGGAGAGAGCAGAGTGACTGTCAGCGCTCATCATTGTGCTGCTTCTCCTTTCACTGTCCAATCACAAGCTGGGGGAGGGACAAGACCTGTAAGTGTTACTGAACTGCAGCACAGAAAACCAGGTCCCCTGCCCTGCAGAACAGGACTGTGCTTGGTTTGCAGGGCTGTGTAAATCCAGGGACTCCTGTCAATGGGGATTCCAGCTGTGAGTGGAGAACAGACTGTAAGTAGAATGTGCACAGCTGAAGTGGAACTCATAAGGGCTGGAAAAGGAACAAACAGACTGGAAGTGGAACATGTACGGATTGTAAATGGAGCGTGCTCGGACTGGATCGGAAGTGGAACACACATGGATAGGAAGTAGAACCCATATGGACTATAAGTAGTAAGTGGAACACGTATGGACTGGAACTGTAACACACATGGATAGGAAGTAGAACATGCACGGACTGGAAATGGAACGCACATGAATAGGAAGTGGAACATGCATAGACTGGAAGTGGAATGCATAAGGTAGACTGGAATAGACTGGAAGCGGAACGTGTATGGACTGGATGCGGAACGTGTATGGACTGGAAGCGGAACATGTATGGACTGGAAGTGGAATGTGTATGGACTGGAAGCGGAATGTGTATGGACTGGAAGCGGAACATGTATGGACTGGCAGTAGAACACACATGGACTGGAAGTGGAATGCATAAGGACTGGAAGCGGAACGTGTATGGACTGGAAGAGAAACATGTATAGACTGGCAGTAGAACACGCACAGACTGGAAGTGGAACTTACATGGACTGGAAGTGGAACGCGTACGGACTGGAAGTCGAATGCATACGGACTGGAAGTGGAATGCGCAAAGCCTGGAAGTGGAACACATACAGACTGGAAATGGAATGTACACGGCTTATAAGTAGAAAGCATAAGGACTGGAAGTGGACACGTATGGACTGGAAGTGGAATACACATGGATAAGAAGTAGAACATGCACGGACTGGAAATGGAACGCACATGAATAGGAAGTGGAACATGGATAGACTGGAAGTGGAATGCATAAGGACTGAAAGTGGAACATGTATTGACTGGCAGTAGAACACGCACAGACTGGAAGTGGAATGTATAAGGACTGGAAGCAGAATGTGTATGGACTGGAAGTGGAACATGAATGGACTGGAAGTGGAACATGTACAGACTGGAAGTGGAATACATAAGGACTGGAAGCGGAACCTGTATGGACTGGAAGCAGAACATGTATGGACTAGCAGTAGAACACGCACAGACTGGAAGCAGAATACATAAGGACTGGAAACGGAACATGTATGGACTGGAAGCAGAACGTGTATGGACTGGAAGCGGAACATGTATGGACTGGAAGTGGAACATGTATGGACTGGACGCGGAACATGTATGGACTAGAAGTGGAACATGTATGGACTGGATGCAGAACGTGTATGGACTGGCAGTAGAACACGCACGGACTGGAAGTGGAATGTGTATGGACTGGAAGTGGAACATGTATTAACTGGAAGTGGAACGCGTACAGACTGGAAGTGGAATGCATAAGGACTGGAAGCGGAACCTGTATGGACTGGAAGCAGAACATGTATGGACTGGAAGCGGAACATGTATGGACTGGAAGCAGATCATGTATGGACTGGACGTGGAACATGTATGGAAGTGGAATGCATAAGGACTGGAATCGGAACGTGTATGGACTGGAAGCGGAACATGTTTGGACTGGCAGTAGAACATGCATGGACTGGAAGTGGAATGCGTACGGACTGGAAGTGGAATGCACAAAGACTGGAAGTGGAACACATACGGTCTGGAAATGGAATGTGCACGGCTTATAAGTAGAAAGCTTAAGGACTGGAATTGGAATACGTAGGGACTGGAGGTGAAACGCATATGGAATAGAAGTGGAATGTGCCCGACTTGGAAATAGAAAGCTTAAGGACTGGAAGTGGAAAACGCACAACTGAAAGTCGAACGTGTATGGGCTGGAAGGGGAATTTACATGGACTGGAGGGGGAAGGCATATTGACTAGAAGCAGAACGCGCACTGAACTGGAAGTTAAATGCATAGGAACTGGAAGTGGAACGTGCACAGACATGTTTTTGCGTCATATTGCAGAGATATTGGACATATTAGCCCCCACACTCATTATAACGCCTATAGTACAATATTCTGTATATGAATTCCATACATCTCCATGCAGGACAAACGGGGCAGAAAAAGTGACAGTTACAAGGGTTGGATAAACCATATCACAGACAGCCACCAGGGGGCGCTCAGTGTGCAGTCTGTGTCCATGGTTGGTGAAAACCCTCATTGAGCTCCAGCCATTCATTGCAGCTGTGAGCTGTACTATGCACTCCTGGCTCCCTTACGCCGCCTCTTTGCGCTCTGTGCGCTCTGTGTACGCTGTGCGCTCTCTTGCAGCTGTGTGAATGAAACCTTCCACTGATAGGAGTGATCACTGCAGTCTGATTTTACTCACATGGGTTAAACTTTTTTTTTTTTCCAAAATAAAAGAAAGCCGTTCCTGTAACTGTAAGGGTTCATTCACACCAGATGTGCTGGGGTGTGTTTGTGAATGCATTCCCAACGCATGGCGACCAAAAAAAACAATGGTTCCTATTAGGGATGAACCGATACTATTTTTTTTTACAACGAGTACAAGTACCGATACTTTTTTTTTTAGTACTCGCCGATACCAATTACCGATACCAATTACCGATACCGATTACCGATACCAATTACTGATACCTACCGCGACTGTTTTGATTCAGCTGTCAGCAATGGTACAAAGCATTGAAAAGTTGTTTACAAATTAAATAAATAGATTTTTGTTTTTAATTTTGCGCTTTTTCAATGTGAAATGTGTAAATAAATGTTAATATAGATGTGTAAAAATATTCACTAACAAAGCAAACAAAAAAAAAAAGTTTTAATTGTTTATCGTTTATAAAATAGATGTGAACAAAAGAAAAAAAGCAGGAAAATAATAATTACATGGAGGAGAATAGGGGAGTTAATTAAGGCTGATTAGAGTAAATGAAGGGTTATTAAGGAGTTAAACAGAGGAACATTTCTTCATCCCTTTGAAGAAACAGAAAGATACAAAAAGAAACAATGTTTCTTTTTATTTTAGTGTTTCAGAATGTTGTTAATAAACATTGGCGGCTGCTTTTTTTTTCTTTTGACAGCTCCAATTACCGGACTTCTTTAAAGGGGAGACCCCACTGACAGCCTGAGAGTATCAGTTTCAGGTATCTGGGCATTTGCACGAGTACCGATACCTGTGCAAATATTCGGTATTGGCACCGATACCGATACCAGTATCGGTGCAACCCTATTCCCTATGAATGCAAGTCACACCAGCCCGTTGTATTGTGTTGCGTTTGCCCAGCGCTGGAAAAAGTACGGCATGCACTACTTCTTTCAAGCGCAACACAACGCATTTAAATGCACACAAACAAAGGCACATAAATGTAACGCACTACAAGGCAAACTAGGAAAAAAATGCAAAAAACACAAGTCATCGCATTACAATGCGCTACAAAAAAAAACGCACTGCAACGTGCATGCGTCAACGCATGCATTGTGGTGTGAGTGAGCCTTAAGTGACCTGAAAGAACTTTGCAGTTGCCGCTCCGAGCAGGAGAGCGCGTCCTCTTTACAGCCTGGTCCTCATTTGCGGGGGGCGCCGGCGTTCGAGTAATGTCATCCAGCAACAGCGATAATGAGCATATGGACTGCAGCTCTCCCACCCGACCTGTATGGAATTTGTTATGCGGCCTCGTGACTAAGCCCCGGTGGGTGGGGCGCAACGCGTTAGGGCGGAGGTCAGTGGAGAAGCACTGGCTGGAGAGTGGCGTTCCATATGCTCAAAATGAGCCCTAAGTGTTAGCTGGAGTTTGTCCATTATTTGTCACTTACATGAAGTCACTTCTCTATCGAAGACTGCCCAGGGTGACAACGCAGCTGTGCCACGCCCCTGCGGAGCAAACACTGTAGTCACCCTGTTAAAAGAAGTGGGGAAAAAAAAAAGTCTACTGGCGGACCAACAGGTAATAAAACCCGCCTCTTCACGGAGGTCTGTCCCGCCTCTTCACGGAGGTCTGTCCCGCCTCTACAGGGAGGTCTGTTCTGCCTCCACCTAATACAGTGCCTTGAAAAAGTATTCATACCCCTTGGAATGTTCCACATTTTGTCATGTTACAACCAAGAAATGTAAATGTATTTTATTGGGATTTTATGTGATAGGCCAACACAAAGTGGCTCATAATTGTGAAGTGGAAGGAAAATGATAAATGGTTTTCCAAATGCTTTTCAAATAAATATGTGAAAAGTGTGGGGGGTACATTTGTATGGCGCCCCCCGGAGTCAATACTTTGTAGAACCTCCTTTCTCTGCAATTACAGATACAGGTCTTTTTGGGAATGTCTCTACCAGCTTTTCACATCTAGAGAGGACATTTCTGCCCATTGTTCTTTGTAGAATATCTCAAGCTCTGTCAGATTGGATGGAGAGCGTCTGTGAACAGAAATGTTCAAGTCTTGCCACAGATTCTCAATGTGATTTAGGTCTGGACTGTGACTGGGCCATTCTAACACATGAATATGCTTTGATCTAAACCATTCCATTGTAGCTCTGGCTGTATGTTTCGGGTCATTGTCCTGCTGGAAGGTGAACCTCCGCCCCAGTCTCAAGTCTTTTGCAGACTCTAACAGGTTTTCTTCTAAGATTGTCCTGTATTTGTCTCCATACATCTTCCCATCAACTCTGACCGGCTTCCCTGTCCCTGCTAAACAAAAGCATCCCCATCACATGATGCTGCCACCACCATGTTTCACGGTGGGGATGGTGTGTTCAGGGTGATGTGCAGTGTTAGTTTTCCCCCACACATAGCGTTTTGCTTTTAGGCGAAAAAATTGAATTTTGGTCTCATCTGACCAGATCACCTTCTTCCACATGTTTGCTGTGTCCTCCACATGGCTTCTCACAAACTGCAAACAGGACTTCTTATGACTTTCTTTCACCAATGTCTTTCTTCTTGTCACTCTTCCATAAAGGGCAGATTTGTGGAGAACACGACTAATAGTTGTCCTGTGGACAGATTCTCCCACCTGAGCTGTGGATCTCTGCAGCTCCTCCAGAGTTACCATGGGCCTCTTGGCTCTTCTCTGATGAATGCTCTCCTTGCCCGGCCGGTCAGTTTAGGTGGACGGCCATGTCTTGGTAGGTTTGCAGTTGTGCCATACTCTTTCCATTCTCCGATGATGGATTGTCCCTGGACCCCCCATATTTACCCCATAATCCCCCATATTTTCAATATAACCACCTCCCATATTTACCCCATAATAACCACACCCAGATTTACCCCATAACCCCCCCCCCCCAGATTTGCAATATAACCATCCCCCAGATTTTTGGCATACCTCCCCTCAGATTAGCAGCATAGTGTTTGGCGCCAGGTCGCACGTCGCCCGTTTACATTGAAGTTTCTCTATTTAGTAGATTTGGTGGCAATGACGTCCTGAACGGATCTTTATTTACGCCGGCACGGCGGCGTTGGGCGTTTGGTTGTATTTAGAGGGATTCCCCTCGTCAGTAGCAGAACGCGCCCCCCCCCCCCCCCGTGTCCCCCCCTGCTCTACGCACGCCCTGCAGCTGGCTGGACAATGAGCGCACACTTCAGGAATCCGGTGTGGAAATGTTTCAGTAAGCATTTGGAAACTGGGCAAGAGCCCCCGGTAACCATGGCAACAGCAACACAAACCAGAAAGCCAGCTAAGGAGGGGGGAAGTTTTGTAATCACCCCCCTTCTGTGATCACCCCACCCGGCTCATCCTGCTGGGGGGGAGGGGAGGGGGGTTCTGGGAAAGTGATGAAAACATACAGCCACTTGTTACAATGTTTCAATTCTGCTGATGGCGGCCAATCAGATCCCTCCCAGAGAGGAATGTGCGAAGGAAATCTGATTGGATGATACAAGAAATGTGTTTTTAGCGAAGGTCCCAATTATTGCTGAATTGTACATTGGGGCCATTCCGTAAACTTTGCTAGGCGTCCCAGATTTCTGTGTTCAGTCCTCGGATCTCTGCGTTTAGTCCCCAGATTTCTGCATTCAGTCCCCAGATTTCAGTCGTCGGATCTCTGCGTTCAGTCCCCGGATCTCTGCGTTCAGTCCTCGGATCTCTGCGTTCAGTCCTCAGATTCCTGCGTTCAGTCCCCAGATTTCTGCATTCAGTCCCCAGATCTCTGCATTCAGTCCCCAGATCTCTGCATTCATTTCTCAGATTCCTGCATTCAGTCCTCGGATCTCTGTGTTCAGTAGGGCTGAAACAACTAATCGATTAATCGACAACGAATCGATTATGAAATTAATCGATTACTATTTTCATAATCGATTAATCGGCCAGTAACATAATGGGGTTAAAAAAACTAAAATGAGCCCTTTATAGTACAAAAAGAGCAAATAATCTCTACTGTAAATAAATTTAAATAAATAAATTTAGTTGGTCTACCTGACAGTGGTTTGGGTTCAACAGAACCCCTCATTTTCCACTTCTTGATTAGAGTTTGAACACTGCTGATTGGCATTCTCAATTCCTTGGATATCTTTTTATATCCCTTTCCTGTTTTATACAGTTCAACTACCTTTTCCCGCAGATCCTTTGACAATTCTATTTGACCCCACTAACGATTCGAAAATCGAACGAACGTACTTAAAGTGACATTTTTTGTCATTTGTCGGGGAAGACATGGTTTGTTTTTTTAAATAAAAAATAGATCTCTGAGTCTGATGATATTTACCAGATTCACCCTTTAATAGTATATACAGTATATCTCCTCTAATAGTATATACAGTATATTTCTCCTCTAATAGTATGTACAAAATATCTCTTCTGTCTGTTATTCTCAGAGTGGATTAGATATTTTGCTCCCTATCCATATAGTTGGTTATTTATATTTACCACTGCATAGAGATATTTAAAAATAAATTGCCTTTTTTTAAAACTTTACATATTAACTAAATTATACACCACACTTTTAAGGTTTTTAACCGATTAATCGATTAATCGAAACAATAATCGGCCAACTAATCGATTATGACAATAATCGTTAGTTGCAGCCCTAGTGTTCAGTCCTCGGATCTCTGCGTTCAGTCCTCGGATCCTTGCGTTCAGTCCTCGGATCTCTGCGTTCAGTCCTCAGATCTCTGCGTTCAGTCCTCGGATTTCTGCGTTTAGTCCTTGGATCTCTGCGTTCAGTCCTCAGATCTCTGCATTCACTCCTCAGATTCCTGCGTTCAGTCCTTGGATCTCTGCGTTCAGTCCTCAGATCTCTGCGTTCAGTCCTCGGATCTCTGTGTTCAGTACTCGGATCTCTGTGTTCAGTCCTCGGATCTCTGTGTTCAGTCCTCGGATCTCTGTGTTCAGTCCCCGGATCTCTGTGTTCAGTCCTCGGATCTCTGTGTTCAGTCCTCGGATCTCTGTGTTCAGTCCTCGGATCTCTGCGTTCAGTTCTCGGATCTCTGCGTTCAGTCCTCGGATCTCTGTGTTCAGTCCCCGGATCTCTGCGTTCAGTCCCCAGATTCCTGCATTCAGTCCTCGGATCTCTGCGTTCAGTCCTCGGATCTCTGCGTTCAGTCCTCGGATCTCTGCGTTCAGTCCTCGGATCTCTGCGTTTAGTCCCCAGATTCCTGCGTTCAGTCCTCGGATCTCTGTGTTCAGTCCTCGGATCTTTGTGTTCAGTCCTCGGATCTCTGCGTTCAGTCCTCGGATCTCTGCATTCAGTCCTTGGATATCTGCATTCAGTCCTTAGATTCCTGCGTTCAGTTCTCGGATCTCTGCGTTCAGTCTTCAGATCTCTGCGTTCAGTCCTCAGATTTCTGCGCTCAGTCCCCAGATCTCTGTGTTCAGTCCTCAGATCTCTGCGTTCAGTCCTTGGATTTCTGTGTTCAGTCCTCGGATCTCTGTGCTCAGTCCTCGGATCTCTGTGCTCAGTCCCCGGATCTCTGCATTCAGTCCTTAGATTTCTGCGTTCAGTCCCCGGATCTCTACGTTCAGTCCTCGGATCTCTGTGTTCAGTCCTCAGATTTCTGCGTTCAGACCTCAGATCTGTGTGTTGAGTCCTCAGATTTCTGCGTTCAGTCCTCGGATCTCTGTGTTCGGTCCCCGGATCTCTGCGTTCAGTCCTCAGATCTCTGCATTCAGTCCCTGTATCTCTATGTTCAGTCCTCGGATCCCTGCACTCAGTCCCTGGATCTCTGTGTTCAGTCCTCGGATCTCTGCGTTCAGTCCTCGGATCTCTGTGTTCAGTCCCTGGATCTCTGCGTTCAATCCTTTGGATCTCTGCGTTCAGTCCCCGGATCTCTGTGTTCAGTCCTCAGATCTCTGCATTCAGTCCCTGTATCTCTATGTTCAGTCCTCGGATCCCTGCACTCAGTCCCTGGATCTCTGTGTTCAGTCCTCGGATCTCTGCGTTCAGTCCTCGGATCTCTGTGTTCAGTCCCTGGATCTCTGCGTTCAGTCCTCGGATCTCTGTGTTCAGTCCTCGGATCTCTGTGTTCAGTCCCCGGATCTCTGCGTTCAGTCCCCGGATCTATATGTTCAGTCCTCGGATCTCTGTGTTCAGTCCTCAGATCTCTGCGTTCTGTCCCAGGATCTCTGCGTTCTGTCCCTGGATCTCTGTGTTCAGTCCTCGGATCTCTGCATTCAGTCCCCGAATCTCTGCGTTCAGTCCTCAGATCTCTGTGTTCAGTCCCCGGATCGCTGCGTTCAGTCCCCGTATCTCTATGTTCAGTCCTCGGATCTCTGTGTTCAGTCCTCAGATTTCTGCGTTCAGTCCTCGGATCTCTGTGTTCGGTCCCCGGATCTCTGCGTTCAGTCCTCGGATCTCTGTGTTCAGTCCCTGGATCTCTGCGTTCAATCCTTTGGATCTCTGCGTTCAGTCCCCGGATCTCTGTGTTCAGTCCTCAGATCTCTGCACTCAGTCCCTGGATCTCTGTGTTCAGTCCTCGGATCTCTGCGTTCAGTCCTCGGATCTCTGTGTTCAGTCCCCGGATCTCTGTGTTCAGTCCTCGGATCTCTGTGTTCAGTCCTCGGATCTCTGTGTTCAGTCCCCGGATCTCTGCGTTCAGTCCCCGGATCTCTGTGTTCAGTCCTCGGATCTCTGCATTCAGTCCCCGAATCTCTGCGTTCAGTCCTCGGATCTCTGTGTTCAGTCCCCGGATCGCTGCGTTCAGTCCCCGTATCTCTATGTTCAGTCCTCGGATCTCTGTGTTCTGTCCCCGGATCTCTGCATTCAGTCCTCGGATCTCTGTGTTCAGTCCCCGGATCTCTGCGTTCTGTCCCCGGATCTCTGTGTTCAGTCCTCGGATCTCTGCATTCAGTCCCCGAATCTCTGCGTTCAGTCCTCGGATCTCTGTGTTCAGTCCTCGGATCTCTGTGTTCAGTCCCCGGATCTCTGCGTTCAGTCCCCGTATCTCTATGTTCAGTCCTCGGATCTCTGTGTTCAGTCCTCGGATCTCTGCGTTCAGTCCCCGAATCTCTGCGTTCAGTCCTCGGATCTCTGCGTTCAGTCCTCGGATCTCTGTGTTCAGTCCCCAGATCTCTGCATTCAGTCCTCAGATTTCTGTGTTCAGTCCTCGGATTTCTGAGTTCAGTCCTCGGATCTCTGCGTTCAGTCCTCGGATCTCTGTGTTCAGTCCTCGGATCTTTGTGTTCAGTCCTCGGATCTCTGCGTTCAGTCCTCGGATCTCTGCGTTCAGTCCCCAGATCTCTGCGTTCAGTCCTCGGATCTCTGTGTTCAGTCCTCGGATCTCTGTGTTCAGTCCTCGGATCTCTGCGTTCAGTCCCCAGATCTCTGCGTTCAGTCCTCCGATCTCTGCGTTCAGTCCTCTGATCTCTGCGTTCAGTCCTCCTATCTCTGTGTTCAGTCCCCAGATCTCTGCATTCAGTCCTCGGATTTCTGTGTTCAGTCCTCGGATCTCTGCATTCAGTCCCCGGATCTCTGCGTTCAGTCCCCGGATCTCTGTGTTCAGTCCTCGGATCTCTGCGTTCAGTCCTCGGATCTCTGCGTTCAGTCCTCGGATCTCTGCGTTCAGTCCCCAGATCTCTGCGTTCAGTCCTCGGATCTCTGCGTTCAGTCCTCGGATCTCTGTGTTCAGTCCTCGGATCTCTGCGTTCAGTCCCCAGATCTCTGCGTTCAGTCCTCGGATCTCTGTGTTCAGTCCCCAGATCTCTGCATTCAGTCCTCAGATTTCTGTGTTCAGTCCTCGGATTTCTGAGTTCAGTCCTCGGATCTCTGCATTCAGTCCCCAGATCTCTGCATTCAGTCCCCAGATCTCTGCGTTCAGTCCCGGATCTCTGCGTTCAGTCCTCGGATCTCTGTGTTCAGTCCTCGGATCTTTGTGTTCAGTCCTCGGATCTCTGTGTTCAGTCCTCGGATCTCTGCATTCAGTCCCCAGATCTCTGCATTCAGTCCCCAGATCTCTGCGTTCAGCCCCCGGATCTCTGCGTTCAGTCCTCGGATCTCTGTGTTCAGTCCTCGGATCTTTGTGTTCAGTCCTCCTATCTCTGTGTTCAGTCCCCAGATCTCTGCATTCAGTCCTCAGATTTCTGTGTTCAGTCCTCGGATCTCTGCATTCAGTCCCCAGATCTCTGCATTCAGTCCCCAGATCTCTGCGTTCAGCCCCCGGATCTCTGCGTTCAGTCCTCGGATCTCTGTGTTCAGTCCTCGGATCTCTGTGTTCAGTCCTCGGATCTCTGCGTTCAGTCCCCAGATCTCTGCCTTCAGTCCTCAGATCTCTGTGTTCAGTCCTCGGATCTCTGTGTTCAGTCCCCAGATCTCTGCGTTCAGTCCTCAGATTTCTGTGTTCTGTCCCAGGATCTCTGTGTTCTGTCCCTGGATCTCTGTGTTCAGTCCCCGGATCTCTGCGTTCAGTTCTCGGATCTCTGTGTTCAGTCCCCGGATCTCTGCGTTCAGTCCCTGGATCTCTGTGTTCAGTCCTCGGATCTCTGCGTTCAGTCCTCGGATCTCTGTGTTCAGTCCTCGGATCTCTGTGTTCAGTCCTCGGATCTCTGCGTTCAGTCCTCGGATCTCTGCGTTCAGTCCCCAGATCTCTGCCTTCAGTCCTCAGATCTCTGTGTTCAGTCCTCGGATCTCTGTGTTCAGTCCCCAGATCTCTGCGTTCAGTCCTCAGATTTCTGTGTTCTGTCCCAGGATCTCTGCGTTCTGTCCCTGGATCTCTGTGTTCAGTCCCCGGATCTCTGCGTTCAGTCCTCGGATCTCTGCGTTCAGTCCCTGGATCTCTGCGTTCAGTCCTCGGATCTCTGCGTTCAGTCCCTGGATCTCTGTGTTCAGTCCTCGGATCTCTGCGTTCAGTCCCTGGATCTCTGCGTTCAATCCTCGGATCTCTGTGTTCAGTCCTCAGATTTCTGTGTTCAGTCCCCGGATCTCTGTGTTCAGTCCCCAGATCTCTGTGTTCAGTCCTCAGATTTCTGTGTTCAGTCCTCGGATCTCTGTGTTCAGTCCTCGGATCTCTGTGTTCAGTCCCCGGATCTCTGTGTTCAGTTCCCAGATCTCTGTGTTCAGTCCTCAGATCTCTGTGTTCAGACCTCGGATCTCTGCGTTCAGTCCTCGGATCTCTGTGTTCAGTCCTCGGATCTCTGTGTTCAGTCCCCGGATCTCTGTGATCAGTCCTCGGATCTCTGTGTTCAGTCCTCGGATCTCTCTGTTCAGTCCCCGGATCTCTGTGTTCAGTCCTCGGATCTCTGTGTTCAGTCCCCGGATCTCTGTGTTCAGTCCTCGGATCTCTGTGTTCAGTCCCCGGATCTCTGTGTTCAGTCCTCGGATCTCTGTGTTCAGTCCCCGGATCTCTGTGTTCAGTCCTCAGATCTCTGCGTTCAGTCCTCAGATCTCTGCGTTCAGTCCTCGGATCTCTGTGTTCAGTCCTCGGATCTCTGCGTTCAGTCCTCAGATCTCTGCGTTCAGTCCTCGGATCTCTGCGTTCAGTCCTCGGATCTCTGCGTTCAGTCCTCGGATCTCTGCGTTCAGTCCTCGGATCTCTGTGTTCAGTCCTCGGATCTCTGTGTTCAGTCCCCGGATCTCTGTGTTCAGTCCTCAGATCTCTGTGTTCAGTCCTCGGATCTCTGTGTTCAGTCCTCGGATCTCTGTGTTCAGTCCTCGGATCTCTGTGTTCAGTCCCCGGATCTCTGTGTTCAGTCCTCAGATCTCTGCGTTCAGTCCTCAGATCTCTGCGTTCAGTCCTCGGATCTCTGTGTTCAGTCCTCGGATCTCTGTGTTCAGTCCCCGGATCTCTGTGTTCAGTCCTCGGATCTCTGTGTTCAGTCCTCGGATCTCTGTGTTCAGTCCCCGGATCTCTGTGTTCAGTCCTCGGATCTCTGTGTTCAGTCCTCGGATCTCTGTGTTCAGTCCTCGGATCTCTGCGTTCAGTCCTCGGATCTCTGTGTTCAGTCCCCGGATCTCTGTGTTCAGTCCTCGGATCTCTGCGTTCAGTCCTCAGATCTCTGCGTTCAGTCCTCGGATCTCTGCGTTCATTCCTCGGATCTTTGTGTTCAGTCCTCGGATCTCTGTGTTCAGTCCTCGGATCTCTGTGTTCAGTCCCCGGATCTCTGTGTTCAGTCCTCGGATCTCTGTGTTCAGTCCTTGGATCTCTGTGTTCAGTCCTCGGATCTCTGTGTTCAGTCCCCGGATCTCTGTGTTCAGTCCTCGGATCTCTGTGTTCAGTCCCCGGATCTCTGTGTTCAGTCCCCGGATCTCTGCGTTCAGTCCCCGGATCTCTGTGTTCAGTCCTCGGATCTCTGCGTTCAGTCCTCGGATCTCTGCGTTCAGTCCTCGGATCTCTGTGTTCAGTCCTCGGATCTCTGCGTTCAGTCCTCGGATCTCTGCGTTCAGTCCTCGGATCTCTGCGTTCAGTCCCCGGATCTCTGTGATCAGTCCCTGGATCTCTGTGTTCAGTCCTCGGATCTCTGCGTTCAGTCCCTGGATCTCTGCGTTCAGTCCTCGGATCTCTGCGTTCAGTCCCCGGATCTCTGTGTTCAGTCCCTGGATCTCTGTGTTCAGTCCTCGGATCTCTGCGTTCAGTCCCTGGATCTCTGCGTTCAGTCCTCGGATCTCTGCGTTCAGTCCCTGGATCTCTGTGTTCAGTCCTCGGATCTCTGCGTTCAGTCCCTGGATCTCTGCGTTCAGTCCTCAGATCTCTGTGTTCAGTCCTCGGATCTCTGTGTTCAGTCCTCAGATCTCTGTGTTCAGTCCTCGGATCTCTGTGTTCAGTCCTCGGATCTCTGTGTTCAGTCCCCAGATCTCTGTGTTCAGTCCTCAGATCTCTGTGTTCAGTCCTCGGATCTCTGTGTTCAGTCCTCGGATCTCTGCGTTCAGTCCTCAGATCTCTGTGTTCAGTCCTCGGATCTCTGCGTTCAGTCCTCGGATCTCTGTGTTCAGTCCCCAGATCTCTGTGTTCAGTCCTCGGATCTCTGCGTTCAGTCCTCAGATCTCTGTGTTCAGTCCTCGGATCTCTGTGTTCAGTCCCCAGATCTCTGTGTTCAGTCCTCGGATCTCTGCGTTCAGTCCTCAGATCTCTGTGTTCAGTCCTCAGATCTCTGTGTTCAGTCCTCGGATCTCTGTGTTCAGTCCTCGGATCTCTGTGTTCAGTCCCTGGATCTCTGTGTTCAGTCCTCAGATCTCTGCGTTCAGTCCTCGGATCTCTGTGTTCAGTCCTCGGATCTCTGTGTTCAGTACTCGGATCTCTGCGTTCAGTCCTCAGATCTCTGCGTTCAGTCCTCGGATCTCTGTGTTCAGTCCTCGGATCTCTGTGTTCAGTCCTTGGATCTCTGCGTTCAGTCCTCAGATCTCTGCGTTCAGTCCTCGGATCTCTGTGTTCAGTCCTCGGATCTCTGTGTTCAGTCCTCAGATCTCTGTGTTCAGTCCTCGGATCTCTGTGTTCAGTCCTCGGATCTCTATGCTCAGTCCTCAGATTTCTGTGTTCAGTCCTCGGATCTCTGCGTTCAGTTCTCGGATCTCTGTGTTCAGTCCCCGGATCTCTGTGTTCAGTCCTCGGATCTCTGTGTTCAGTCCCTGGATCTCTGTGTTCAGTCCTCGGATCTCTGTGTTCAGTCCTCGGATCTCTGTGTTCAGTCCCCGGATCTCTGCGTTCAGTCCTCGGATCTCTGCGTTCAGTCCTCAGATCTCTGTGTTCAGTCCTCGGATCTCTGTGTTCAGTCCTCGGATCTCTGTGTTCAGTCCTCGGATCTCTGCGTTCAGTCCTCGGATCTCTGCGTTCAGTCCTCAGATCTCTGTGTTCAGTTCCCGGATTTTAGTACTCACTATAAAATCCTCCGTTTTCACAGGTGAATTTTCTGTCCTATGCTGGGGCAAAGCAACAGATTTTGTTATGATGGACCCCCCCCTCGCTCTTTGTAGGGAAGCAGTGGTCTCTCTGCAGAGGTCTGGCATGCCCCCCTGCTGAGTCAGCCTCGGAGCGCTCCAAGCTGTGAGACTTTTGCACCCCCTTTGTTATGATGCGGCTGGAATGTATTTCTCTGGTTTCATTTCACAGACAATTTGTTCTGAATCCTCCGACATCCCTGAAGTCTCACCCTGGTGATCGGCCTTTCCAGGAACACACAAGTGTTTGTTATCCTGAAATCACATAAATGTAGAAGAACAGGATGTAGAGTGCTGAGAACTGCCTGTCCTCCGGGGTCTGTGACACCAGCAGATCCTCACTACGTCATTCACCGGTCTATTCACCGATGTCATAAATGTATTCATTCAATTAGTTTACCAATGCGATACATTCCAGCCTGATACATTGATTCACCAAATCATTCACTAAAGTGATACAGTACATTCATTCCATGTGATACATTCATTCACAGATCTATTCACCGATGTCATACATTTATTCAACAATTAATTCACCAATGTGATATACTGATTCACCAATGTGATACACTGATTTACCAATGTGATACACTGATTCACCAATGTGATACACTGATTCACCAATGTGATACATGGATTCACCAACATGATGCATGGATTCACCAATGTGATACACTGATTTACCAACGTGATACACTGATTCACCAATGTGATATACTGATTCACCAATGTGATATACTGATTTACCAACGTGATACACTGATTCACCAATGTGATATACTGATTCACCAATGTGATATACTGATTTACCAACGTGATACACTGATTCACCAATGTGATATACTGATTCACCAATGTGATATACTGATTTACCAACGTGATACACTGATTCACCAATGTGATATACTGATTTACCAACGTGATACACTGATTCACCAATGTGATACACTGATTCACCAATGTGATACACTGATTCACCAATGTGATACACTGATTCACCAATGTGATATACTGATTCACCAATGTGATATACTGATTTACCAACGTGATACACTGATTCACCAATGTGATACACTGATTTACCAACGTGATACACTGATTTACCAACGTGATACACTGATTCACCAATGTGATACACTGATTCACCAATGTGATACACTGATTCACCAATGTGATACACTGATTCACCATTATGATACACTAATTCACCAACATGATGCATGGATTCACCAATGTGATACACTGATTCACCAACGTGATACACTGATTCACAGAGGAATTCACTAAAGTGAATTCCTGTAAATTGGAGCTCATTCACATGGGTGAATAAAGAAATCATTACATTTAGATGCACAGATGTGGGTATCTAAATGCAGTAGTAATCAATGAGCCCCATACACACAGCTGCGTTGCCATGTGAGAATGCGCGCTGCGTTTACACAAGATTGTCCGCCAGCGAGAACCTGCATAGAAGATACACATAGACCCTCCCCCTGCGCCTCTTTCACACGGCCTATATGTGTATTTTCTACAGGAATCCTGCATAGAATACGTACCTAAAGGACTCGTGTTTAGGCTCATCTAGAAATCCCTCGCCCCGTGGGGCTCATTCACACGGGTCTTTGGGAATTCTCTAAGCAGGTTCTTGGTGGTGGAGGTAGCAGAAGATCTAAAGTACTCGCGGCCCATGTGAATGAGCCCCAAGAGGTTACGGGTGTCTAAATACGCCCGAGCGTGAGTACTTTAGGCGCGTATTTTACGCGGGATCTTCTGATAGCTCTGCCTGCAAGGACCTGCATAGAAAATGCACAGACCCTTGGGGCTCATTCACACGGGCCTTTACTTACTTTCTAAGCAGGTTCTCGTTGGCAGAGATAGCAGAAGATCCTACGTAAAAATTTAAATATTTGCGCTCAATCGCTTTTAGACACCCCTAAACCCTTGGGGATCATTCACACGGCCTGTGCACATTCTCTAAGCAGGTTCTTGCTGACAGAGATAGCAGAAGAACCTGCGTAAAACATACGCCTAAAGTACTCGCGGCCCGTGTGAATGAGCCCTAATGGTGTCTAAACGCGCCTAAGCGCGAGTACTTTGGGCGCGTGTTTTACACAACATCTTCTGCTAGCTCTGCCAATGAGAACCTGCATAGAAAATGCACATAGACCCTTGGAACTAGCAGAAAATGTTGCGTAATACACGCACTTAAAGTACTCGCGCTTAGGCTCATTTAGGCATCCCTAACCCCTTTGGGGCTCATTCACATGGGCCTTTGCATAATTTCTAAGCAGGTTCTTGCTGGCGGAAGTAGAATAAGATCCTGGGTAAAATATGCGCCTAAAGTACTTGCGCTTAAGTGCTTTTAGACATCCCAACCCGTTGGGGCTCATTCACACGGCCTATGCATTTTTTCTTTGCAGGTTCCTAGTGACAGAGACAGCAGAAGATCCTGTGTAAAACATGCGCCTAAAGTACTCGCGACCCGTGTGAATGAGCCCTAATGGTGTCTAAATGCACCTAAATGCGAGTACTTTAGGCGCGTGTTTTACGCAACATCTTGTGCTAGCTCTACCAGCGAGAACCTGCATAGAAAATGCACATAGACCATTGGGGGTCATTCACACGGGCCTATGCGTATTTTCTTTGCAGGTTCTTGCTGACAGAGATAGCAATAAAATATGTAAAATATGCGCCTAAAGTACTCGCGGTCCGTGTGAATGAGCCCCAAGGGGTTACGGGTGTCTAAAAGCACTTAAGCACAAGTACTTTAGGTGCATATTTTACCTAGGATCTTATGCTACCTCCGCCAGCAAGAACCTGCATAGAAAGTATGTAAAGGCCCGTGTGAATGAACCCCAAGGGGTTACGGTTATCGAAATGCGCCGAAGCGTGAGTACTTTAGGCACGTATTTTACGCAGGATCTTCTGCTAGCTCTGCCAGCAAGAACCTGTGTAGAAAATGATCATACACCCTTGGGGCTCATTCACTATACATATTTCCTACAGGGATCCTGAGAAAAAAACGTGCCTAAAGGACTCGCGTTTAGGCTCATATAGAAATCCCTCTCCCTTTGGGGCTCATTCACACGGGCCTTTGGGAAATCTCTAAGCAGGTTCTTGGTGGTGGAGGTAACAGAAGATCCTGTATAAACTATGCGCCTAAAGTACTCACGCTTAAGTGCTTTTAGACATCCCAACCCCTTGGGGCTCATTCACACGGGCCAATGCGTATTTTCTTTGCAGGTTCTTGCTGACAGAGATAGCAGAAGATCCTGCGTAAAATATGCGCCTAAAGTACTCACGACCCGTGTGAATGAGCCCCAAGGGGTTATGGGTGTCTAAATGCGCCTAAGCGTGAGTACTTTAGGCACGTTTTACACGCAACATCTTCTGTTAGCTCTGCCAGCAAGAACCTGCGCAGAAAATGATCATACACCCTTGGGGCTCATTCACTATGCATATTTCCTGCAGGGATCCTGCGAAAAAAATACGTGCCTAAAGGACTCGCGTTTAGGCTCATATAGAAATTTCTCGCCCCGTGGGGCTCATTCGCACGGGCCTTTGGGAAATCTCTAAGCAGGTTCTTGGTGGTGGAGGTAGCAGAAGGTCCTGTATAAGATATGTGCCTAAAGTACTTGTGGCCCGTGTGAATGAGCCCCAAGGGGTTACGGGTGTCTAAATGCGCCTAAGAGCGAGTACTTTAGGCGCGTATTTTATGCGGGATCTTCTGCTAGCTCTGCCAGCAAGGACCTGCATAGAAAATACATAGACCCTTGGGGCTCATTCACACGGCCCTTTACTTACTTTCTAAGCAGGTTCTTGCTGACAGAGATAGCAGAAGATCCTACGTAAAAATTAAAATATTTGCGCTCAAGCGCTTTTAAAATACGCATCTAAAGTACTCACGCTTGGGCTCATTTAGGCATCCCTAACTCCTTGGGGCTCATTCACAAGGACCTTTACATACTTTCTATGCAGGTTCTTGGTGGTGGAGGTAGCACAAGATCCTAGATAAAATATGCGCCTAAAGTACTTGCGCGTAAGTGCTTTTAGACATCCCAACCCCTTGGGGCTCATTCACACGGCTTATGCGTATTTTCTTTGCAGGTTCTTGCTGACAGAGACAGCAGAAGATCCTGAGTAAAATATGCACCTAAAATACTCGCGGTCCATGTGAATAAGCCCCAAGGGGTTACGGGTGTCTAAAAGCACTTAAGCGCAAGGGTTTCTGCGAAAAGTACGTGCCTAAAGGACTCGCGTTTAGGCTCATGTAGACATTTCTTGCCCCTTGGGGCTCATTCGCACGGGCCTTTGTGCGCATCTAAACTAAGCGTTTTTTTCTGCCCATATGAAATGAGCCCTTAGGACCCGCCCACACCAGGGCGTAGCAGAGAAAAAAAAGGAACGTTTATGCAAACACGTGAAAATCGCGCTGAAACTACATGCAGTGTGCAAATAAAGCGTTTTATGTTTATGCCCATGTGAATAAGCTCCATGGCCGCGCCCACACCTGGGCGTAGCAGAGACGCGGGCAAAAAATTAGTGTTTATGCAAACACGTGAAAACCGCGCTAAAACTATACGCAGTGTGCAAATAAAGCGTTTTTTTTTTCTGCCCACGTGAATGAGCTCCATGGCCCCGCCCACACCTGGGCTTAGTGGGGACGCGGGCAGAAAATGAGCGTTTCTGCAAACGTGTGAAAACCGCGCTCATAGCCCGCAATGCGCTTGGGCCATTATTTCCTAATAGCAACCCAAATGTGGATGGCAGTCACTGGTTTTGCCGGGCGTTTTTTGGGTAATAAAAGGTGTGGGAAATCGCACAAAAAGTGTTTTTCTTTAGCGCGCTTTTTGAGCAGAGGGAGACACATTCGAATGAATGGCGATGCTACAAAAACGCGATAAAATATGCAGGAGGTGAAAACTGTTCTAGAAAATTCGGGGAGGGGGAGGATTTGTGCTAGGAGGAGGTATGGGGGGGGGGGGATGTGCTAGGAAGGGGGATTTTTGGGGGGGGGCATTTGGGCTGGGGGGATTTCAACAGGGGGGGGCAAATTTGTACTGGGAGGAGGGGGAATTTATGCTTAGAGGGTAAGCATGCCAATTAGTGCTCAATTTGTTTTTATTTAGGAAGGTGGAGGATTTCTGGTAGGGTGGGGAAGGGGGGGCGGGGCATTTGTGCTGGGAGGGGGGCTTTGAAGTGGGAGGGGGAGGATGTGTACATGGGGCGGAAATTTGAGGGATTTGAAGGGTAGAGGATCTGTGCTAGGAGGGGTGATTTTTTTGAAAGGGGGCATTTTTGCTGGGGGGGGGGGGCGTATTTGTACTGGGAGGAGGGGAAATTTATGCTTAGAGGGTAAGCATGAAGATTAGTGCTCAATTTATTTATTTGGGAAGGCGGAGGATTTCTGCTAGGAGGGGGATGGGGAGGGGATTTGTACTGGGAGGAGGGGGAATTTATGCTTAGAGGGTAAGCATGCAGAGTAGTGCTCTATTTTTTGGAAGGGGTTTTTTGCTAGAAGGGGGTATGGGGGGGTGTGTGTGCTGGGAGGGATGATTTTTTTGTGCGGGAGGAGGCATTTGATTTTGGGGGGGGGGATTTCAGCAGGGGGCAGATTTGGGGAGGAGGGAGGAGGGGGAATTTACAATGAGAGGGTAAGCATGCAGAATAGTGCTCAATTTTTTTGGGGGGTGGGCTGGGATTTGTGCTAGGAGGGGTGATTTTTTGGGGGGGGAATCTGCTCTGGGGGGGGTATTTCAGCAGGGGGGGGATTTATAGTGGGAGGAGGGGGGATTTACATTTAGATGGTAAGCATCCAGAGTAGAGCAAAATTTATTTTTTGGGGGGGGGATTTGTGCTAGGAGGGGTGATTTTTTTTGGGGCATCTGCTCGGGGGGGGGGGGGTATTTCAGCAGGGGGGAAGATTTGTACTGGGAGGAGGGGGAATTTACGTTTAGAGGGTAAGCATACAGAATAGTGCTGATTTTTTTTATTTTTTGGGGGGGGGGTTGTGCTAGGAGGGGTGATTTTTTTTGGGGGGGAGGCATCTGCTCTGGGGGGGTATTTCAGCAGGGGGGGCGGATTTGTACTGGGAGGAGGGGGAATTTACGTTTAGAGGGTAAGCATGCAGAATAGTGCTCAATTTTTTTTGTGTGGGGGGGATTTATGCTAGAAGGGGTGATTTTTTTTGGGGGGGGGGGCATCTGTCCTGGGGGAGGGGGTATTTCACCAGGGGGGGGGGGCAGATTAGTACTGGGAGCAGATTACGACTTCTGTCTTCTCTCCGGCATTCGGGATCTGTGCACACGTTCCGCTCCAACGACCCAGAAAACATGGCGGCCGGCGGATGAGGATGACAGCCAGGAAACCAGCATTTCCGGAAAGGCGTCCAGCGGCGGCGTGGTGCTCCCGTATTTCTCTCTTCTGTCAGTGACCCCTCAGAGGTGACTCCCGGGGTGGAACGCGGTCAGCCGGCCTGGCAGCGGGCACCGCTCCACGCCAGCGGTGATGATGCGTCTGACGCAGCGAGCGCGCTCTATGCCGCCTTTCTCCAGACGACGGAGTTTCGGAAGGGTCTGGCACGCCGCCGCCCGCTTCTACAAGACGTGTTCTTACAGGTGTTGTACAGCCCCCCCCCCCTCTCCTTTCCTCGCCCCCCCCCCCTCCCAAATTTCCTGGCACTTCAATAGGAATCTGTGTGTTTCCTCAGCGATCCCGTCGTCCTGGAAACGAGGAAGTGCGTTGGAGGCGGCGCTTACAGGAATATAATTATCCGCAGCGTGACGCACGCCGGCCGCATTCCTGAATGGAAAGAGAGGAAAAGGGACGACTTCCCCGAAGAATACTCTCTGCCAGTCAGCCCTGCGGCACGGCCTGTTAACCCCGCGAGGCACGGGACGCTGCCCGCAGGTGTGCCGGGAACTGGGACTGGGGGGAACCGGCCCTTTAACTCTCTTCTTTACATCAGCAGCCAATCGGATGCCGAACGCCGGCCGGGTGGAGGACGAATCCCGATTGGTCTATTTTTAGTTTTATTTTTTTTCCTTAAAGGCTCAGTCCACCTTTTCCAGAACACATCCTGGGGCCCCCCAGCCGGTAGTAGAAAACGCTGGGGCTGTGTACAATCTTCATCAAGTGTTGGGGCCCCCTGAAGCCCAACTGAATAACTCCCAGTTAGCAACCCCCACGTCCGTCATTGTTGCTAGGACGTGAAAAATTCCCGTAACGCTGGTGATTTACATGTCTTTGCAACAAAGCCGGGCTTGGGGGGGCGGGGGGTGGGGGGGTGAAACCTCAGTGGTTGTGTGCAATCTTCATAAATCTTAATTGGCCATTTGGGGCCCCCAGAAGCCAGACTGAAAAACTCCCAGTTAGCAACCGCCCCTCCCAAGTCCGGCTTTTTTTGCTAGAACATGAAAATCACCAGCGTTACAGGAATTTTTCATGTCCTAGCAACAATGACGGACGTGGGGGTGGCTAGCTGGGAGTTTTTCAGTCAGGCTTCTGGGGGCCCCAAATGGCCTACAGGCCACATACGATTTATGAAGATCGCACACAACCACTGAGTTTTCTGGGAAAGGTGGACCGCGCCTTTAATAATAGTCATTATATTATTATTTTCAGGCCCAGCTCGGGGCAGAATCTGATTGGCTGCTCGGGGAAATGAGGACGCCTCAGGTGAAGGGTTACTTTACCTTTTCCAAACACCTGTGGGCACCTGTAGCTAAAAACATACTATGCAGCTTTGACTACACTTGAATAACGCCCTTGCTATAGATGGAGACCATTTACGTACCTCCTAAAGCCTGCCTGGAAAAACTCCCAGGACGTTGCTAGGACGTTGCTAAGAGAGGCCCAGTTGTTACTCTTCACCATCACAGGAATGAGCTCTCGAATGCTGAGCTTAGAGCTACTGAGTGAGGGGAGAAAAGGCGCATATGGGGGAGCTCAGTTGTCTCTTAGCAACGTCCTGGCTGGAAAACTCCCAGGACGTTGCTAGGATGTTGCTAAGAGAAGCCCAGCTGTTACTCTTCACCTTTACCATGATAAAAAGGGAGCCCTCGAATGCTGAGCTTAGAAATACTGAGTGAAGGGAGAGAAAACACATATGAGGAACCTCAGTTGACTCTTAGCAACGCCCTGGCTGGAAAACTCCTAGAACGTAGCTATGAGACTCCTAGGTGTTGCTATTCACCTCCACCATCACAGGAGGGCGCTCTTGCTCTAATTCAAACCCCCTCACATGCGTTTTCTCTCCCCCAATGAAGTAGCTCTGAGCTTAGCATCTGTGAAGGTAAGCAGCAACAGCTGGTAGTGCCTTAGCAACGTCCTTAGCAATCTCCTAGGAGTTTTCCATACAGGCTTTGGGGGGGGGGGCATATTCATTTATTATGAATATATTCTGGAGATTTAGATATTTAGATTTTATATATATATATATTTTAATGGTAATATATATATATATATATATATATATATATATATATATATATATATTTAAAATGTATAAAAATGATAATGGTAATACTAAAGTAAAGTTCGAGGTAAATAAATAATAATAAAGTTATTATACTTTTAGAAAAAGTATTTTATATATATATATATTTTTTTACCTCTAACTTTACTTTAGTATTACTATTATAATTTTTATAAATTTTAAGTATATGTATATATATATATATATATATATATATATATATATATATATATATATATATATTTTATTCTTATCATTCTTATTATTATTTTATATATAAATGAACATATATTTTGTGTATATATATATATATATATATATATATATATATATATTCAAAATGTATAAAAATTATGATAATAATAATACTAAAGTAAAATTAGCAGTAAAAAATGTTTTAAAATAAAATATAGTTATTATATTTTTAATAAAGTATTTCATTATATATATATTGAAATGCTTTATTAAAAATATAATAACTTTACTTTATTTTAGTCCCCCGATACTTCCCGGGACAGGAAGTGAAGGAAAATCTCTCTAATGGGACAAAGAAAGAAAAAACGGGCTCTGTAAAGAGTTTTAAATTCTTCCCCACTCCATCCTGAACTAAAAAAAAAAAACAAAACACAAAAAGATGTTTCATAGAATTCAAAGTTTAACTAAAGCTAATATTTTTTAATTTTGGATAGAGTAGGGAAGGATTAGAACCCCTGTCAGTTTTTTTTACTGCTGTCTGTGCCCCCATTGGGGAGATTCACCCTCTCTATTTGTCCTGAGAGTGACAGAAAATCCCAAATTTTGGGTTGTTGTCACCAGGACAGGAATAGAAGGCAAATCTTACAATGGGGACACTAGTTTCTGGGATCACCTCTCACTTCCTGTTTTGTTATGGGACAGAAAGTGAAGGAAAATCTCCCCAATAGGCCACCCTGACAAGGTCCTAATCCTTCCCTAACCCTAAAGCTGACCATAGACCAATCATGGTGAACCTTGGCACCCAAGATGTTTTGGAACAACATTTCGCATTGTGCTCAACTACACTGCACAGTGCATGAGCATCCTGGGAAATGTAGTCCCAAAACATCTGGGGCGCCAAGGTTTGCCATAGACAGTTCGAATCTCGGCCGGTTTAGTAGGATTCGTGGTCGCAGGAAAGAAATTCTCTCCGTCTATGGCCGGCTAAGCTCTATACACTTTGTACCTCCAGCCACACATAAACACACGCACACTGAAACTTCACAGTATTTTTTTCTTTCAAAAATAGGATTTTTTTATTATAAATAACCAGGATGTGTAAAATATAAATAAGTGCAAATGTCCGTGGTCTGTGTCACCCGTGGGGGACACCGTGTAAACATCCGCGAGGTCACATTCCGCCCCGGCTTCTCTATCTGGTCCATGGCCTCCTGTGCAAAAATCAAATTCTGCATAGATCGAAGAGAGTCCTTCCCATTGTCTGCCAGTCATGTGACTTCTTCAGTTTTGCCATTTTTCTTTTTTTTTTTTCAT
Organism: Aquarana catesbeiana; assembly: GCF_042186555.1. Lineage (NCBI taxonomy): Eukaryota > Metazoa > Chordata > Amphibia > Anura > Ranidae > Aquarana > Aquarana catesbeiana. Next base: position 235,143,706 of record NC_133335.1, on the reverse strand, counting down.
GTCCGTTTTAGAAGTTTTAGTCAGAACCTTCTGGAAGAAGAAGAAGGAGCCAAGTCACTTTTGTGCAAAACTTGATTGCGCTGGAGGTCAGAAATTTCTGCTTCTTGTGCATTGTCTCCATGCGTTGGGTCCGGTACCCGCACTGCCAAATGCGGATATTCTTCACATATACCGGTAATGCCCTGCAGTGCGCGCCCTCTGACCGTTAGCCCAGCAGCAAATTAAGGCTACGTAGGTGAGAGTATAACAAACTTCCATCTCACTGTTGTGGACATACCCTGAAGGTCAGACGTTCCGTTCTAGGCTTACGTCCGGAACCCCAACATAAGCCCCCCCCTTTCTTTTGTCTCACACCCAGCATGCAATGTAAACAGAGGGCAATGTCCACAGTCTCTACAGTCTCTGGGTGTCCTTGAGTATCCACCTGAGTATCGTCCTCTACCTTTAGGCACTTGGTGAAAAACAATTGGACAGAGTCCCATAAGATATCCGTGTGCCCAGAGATACTCCCTCCATGAATACCACTCATGCTCCATTTTGTTGTAGTCCTGCTCGGAGCCCAGGCCTCTCCATTTTATCTCAGGTTTGGTTCTTTGCCTCCATTGTGGCTTCTGTGGCTATACGGGAGAGTCATATTCCTGGAGAAAGTCTTTGATGGGCAGAGGTAGCTGTTCTCGAGCCTCGAAGCCTTCCAGTTGTCCATTGACCGCTTTCCTGCAGAGGTGCTGCAGCGAGGAGACGCTGGAGGACAGAGGCCTAGATAGAAGCAACGGGACACGCTCGCCACCAGAATAGATATAATAGCAGCGCCTGTTGCTGTTGGCGGAGTCTTTGGCCGGCATGTAGTGCCGAAGGAGTTTCAGCACGCAGTCGAACCTCGGCACGGGTTGCGAGCTGCGCGGGTCAGTCTGTAGGGAGAAGCCGCACGGTTCGCACTGGATGCGCAAGTTCTTGGTGCCGGATTCGGTTTTGACACTGAGAGTGAAGAAGTGGCGGTTATCGGAGCTGTCCCTGATCAGGAAGGTGCCGGCGGGCTCCGGACTGAGCAGCAGGTTGGCCTGGCTTCCCGTCACCGTACTCCAGTAAAATCCGCTCTCCTGAAGTTTGTGGACCGCGCTCAGCACCAGGTTGTACTCGCTGCGAGAAGAGAAGGTCTTGAGCCTCAGGCTAGAGTCCAGCGCCCGGCTCATAGTCGGGAACTTGCTCTGCGTGACCATGACGGTGGGAGCCAGCTTGGCTAAAACTTGGGGCGCCCAACCCTTGTGTGGACACGATGGCTGTGACCTGCAGAGGAAAAAAAAAAAAACACCATGTTAGTTCATCGTAACAAACAATAAAGATAAAACGCAAACACAAAAACAGTGCATTGCATAACAGACTACGCCAATAAAAACAAAAAGAAAACACCATGTTAGTGCACCATAATAGACAATGCCAGTGAAGACAAAACCCAAATACTATATCAGTGCACCACGTAACGGACTAAGCCAATGAAGACAAAAACCAAACACCATGTTGCTGCACCGTAACAGACTGCGTCAATGAAGACAAAACTCAAGTACTTTGCCGGTGCACCAGTCACAGACTACGCCAATGAAAGACCAATGGGGAAAGATGTCAGCGCACCTCATAATGAGCTATGCCAATGAAGACAAAAACCAAACACCATGTTAGTGCACCATAACGGACTACACCAATGAAGACAAAAACCAAACACCAATGAAGACAAAACACAAGTACTATGCCAGTGCACCACGTAATGGACTACGCCAATGAAAGACCAATGAAGCAGGATGTCAGTGAATCTCATAAAGGACTACACCAATGAAGACAAAAACCAAACACCATGTTGCTGTGCCGTAACAGACTACGTCAACAAAGACAAAACTTAAGTACTATGCCGGTGGACCACAAAATGGACTACGCCAATGAAAAAGGATGTCAGTGCACCTCATAACTATGCCAATAAATACAAAAAACAAACACCACGATGGTGCGCTGTAACAGAATGCGTCAATGAAGAAAAAAAAACAAACACTATGTTGGTGCGCTGTAATAGACTGCGTCAATGAAGACGAAACTCAAAAACTCTGCCGGTGCATCACATAACGGACTATGCCAATGAAACAACCAATGAGGAAGGATTCCAAAAATCAGCATGTCTATTGCATTCATTATCTACAATGTATAATAAGAAGTAAAAAAATAAAAAAAATAAGGCAAACCAGAAATGGCTGACTGTCATCAATCCTCTAATTATATCCCCGGGTCTAAGACCAACTCCACCTTCACAAAGACTTTAATCCCATAAAACCTCAACAGAGAGCTCAGCAACTCTGCAGATGGTATTTAGTATTCAAGCTTTCCATGGGCCCATTGTAACCAATAGAAGATGGCACCATTCGGCAGGAAGAATGCAGCGTGCCGTCCACTTGGGTATGCCGTGGGAAGCTGAGCCTACATCTCCCTCATGGCAGCAAAAGCAAGTCTGAACATTTCCATCTTGGCATAAAAAAAAAAAAAAAAAAGCGCAGGAATCTCGAAACAAAAGAGCTGAAAGATCCCACTTAGAAGATGGAAGATTTCTCCGCCCCGCTCCTATGAATATAACATTATTCCGGGTTTTACTTAACTCTCTCTGCAAACTCCTCTTACCCCATGAGTGCCCCAAGCAACCAGTAACCTTTGCACCATCCGAAAAACTCTCCCATTGCTCAAAGCTTTTTTTCTTTCTCTTTCCTTCTTTCTATCTAATTTGTATCGTTGTTCTTTCTTTCGCTCTAGACTTACACTGTAAAGTTAGTAAAGTACACTCTGGAAGTTTCTGATACAATGTTATATTATAGAATTGCCATTTTGTTACACTATAGATGATAAACTTTGCTGCAAATTCTGTTTATCTTTTCTTTTGTTCTTTTTATTTATTTTGCTTTCTCTTATTCTTTCTTTCCTATTTATCAGTTGATAGAGTTATATAAAGTTAGTAGAGTTTCTGGTACAATGTTCCAGATATACCATTGACATTGTGTTACATTGTAGATGATAAACTTTTCTGTGAATTCTATTTGTTTATCTTTCTTTCATTTCTTTCTTAATTATCTATAATATTTTGTCTTTCTTTCATTCTTTTTTTTAATTTCTTTTTGCTTTCTCTCTCTCTCTCTCACATTCTTTTTTTATAATCTATAATATTTTTTTCTTTCCCTCTCTCTCCAGACTTGCAATATTAAAGTTAGTAAAGTTTCTTATGTTATGTTATATAATTTTGATACATTATAGATGATAAACTTTGCAGTGAATTCTTTCTATTTGTTTATCTTTCCTGCATTTATCTATACTATTTATTCTTTCTTTGTCTCTTTCTCTCGCTTTCTCTAGACTTACAAGTTCCTAAAGTTTCTGATACAATGTTGCATATTTCTATCCTTGCCATTCTGTTACATTGTAGAAGATAAACTTTGCAGCGAATTCTATTTGTTTTTTTTTTTTTTTCATTCTTCTAATCTGTATTAATCTATAATATTTATTCTTTCTTTGCCTCTTTCTCTCTCTTTCAAGACTTCCAAGTTCCTAAAGTTTCTGATACAATGTTGCATATTTCTATCCTTGCCATTCTGTTACATTGTAAAGGATAAACTTTGCAGTGAATTCTTTCTATTTGTTTATCTTTCTTTCTTCTAATCTGTATTGATCTGTATTGATCTATAATATTGATTCTTTCTTTGTCTCTTTCTCTCTTCCAATCCAAGTTCCTAAAGTTTCTCGCACAATGTTACACATTTCTATCCTTGCCATTCTGTTACATTGTAGAGGATAAACTTTTGCCTGCAAATCTTCCTGTCCCCCTTTAGAATAATCCGGATTATTTGTAGGATTCCATGTTCCTTACCTGATGAATTTTCAGTATCTGGATGAAGACAAAGGCAGTAAAAAAAATAGCTGAATATTCCGTGTGAGCAGATTATAATCCGAGGTTGTGCTTCTTCGACTTACAAAATCAGTGTGTAACTCCATGAGATCACACACACAGTTCTTATACAGTAAAAGCTCCTCCCCCCCCTCCCCCCCCCCCCTCCTCTCCTCCCCCCCCCCTCCCCCCCCTTTACAGGCGGCTCTATTCCTGGAAGAGGTTCTTCCTGTAATTTTAATGCTGTGTATCATACACACACACAGCTTGCTGACGGCAGCCTTCCAAATCCTCCCTATTCCTGGCAGGCCTTGCGGCTCAGGCGTCTCCCATTCTCTAAAAGGGGTTTCCTTCCAAGAATGGCGGGGACACACACGCTGACCGTGACCGATCGATCATTGTTTTCGCTTCGACGACCAGAGAATATGGCGAAAGATTTCCTTTTACAGGAATGAATCCTTCCCGCGAGGGCGTATTTGCAGTACGAGCGCGGAAATCGCGAGGTGGTAGGGCGATCGACTGTTCGCGAAATGGTTCGGCTTTCCTTGCGCAGGCTCTTGGGGTATCCTTGCTGGGCAGCTGGAAACTTTGCTGGTTGACGTAGACGCGGCGGAGTGTTTCGTCCGATTCTTATGGCGACCAGCAAAGTTTTAGCACCCCCCGGCATTGGCAATGGTGGATAATTGGTAATCCTGTAAAGACACAAAAAAAAAAGCAAAAACATAAGATATGATGAATAGAGAACACCTTGTCCAATCACTGGAGATGTCCTCCACCACCCCTCGCCATACCCTGTTTCCCCGAAAATAAGACCTAGCGTGATTGTCGGTGATGGCTGCAATATAAGCCCTACCCCCCAAATAAGCCCTAGTTAAAGTCCTTGTAGGTCTTATTTTCAGGGTAGGGCTTATTTGGGGGGTGGGGCTTATATTGCAGCCATCACCGACAATCACGCTAGGTCTTATTTTCAGGGAAACAGGGTAGGTAGTAATGCAACTGATCCGCTGAATGAATGAAGGATTGACTTGTATAGCGCTACCTATGCGAACTGAATGGCCTCAGGGCGCTTTTGCCGCCGGTGTCCGTCTGCGGTATAGCGCGGTCCTTTTACCCCGCGGGGTCCCGACGCGCTTACAAACACATACGCATACAACATACACATATTTGGCCAATTTTTTCGACAGGATCTAATTCACCTACCAGCATGTCTTTGGAGTGTGGGAGGAAACCGGAGTACCCGGAGGAAACCCACGCAGGCACAGGGAGAACATGCAAACTCCAGGCAGCTGATCAGTCACAAAAATCTTTATTTAAATGTATATAAATCCACTCTGTGTGCATCAAAAGACTTTGCAAACCCAGATATTAACTTGCAAAAGTAGCAGTGACATCATCACTGTGCTGTATATATCCTGTTTAGAGAGGGGGCGGAGACAAGACCTGTCACCCTGCACAAAGAGAGAGAGAAGAGCTGTGGGAGGGACTCAGCAGGCTCCACCCACTACAGGCTGCCTGCAGAAAACTACAGGAGTGGGAGGAGACAAGACCAGTCACCCTGCACAAGGAGAGACAGCAGAGCAGTGGGAGGGACTCAGCAGGCTCCACCCACTACAGGCTGCCTGCAGAAAACTACAGGAGGGGGACGAGACAAGACCAGTCACCCTGCACAAGGAGAGGGAGCAGAGCAGTGGGAGGGGCTCAGCAGGCCCCACCCACTGCAAATTGCCTGCAGAAAACTACAAGAGGGGGCGGAGACAAGACCAGTCACCCTGCACAACGAACGAGAGCAGATCTGTGGGAGGGGCCTAGCATGCTACACCCACTACAGGCTGCCTGCAGAAAACTACATGACTAAGCTCCGGGGGTTGGAGTGAAATGCGTTTGGGGCGTGGCCTGGGCGAAATCCAGGCTCTTTCCACAACTTCCTGGATTCCCAGCATGCTTTGCAGCTTCTCCTCCATTTTCTAAGGACTACATATCCCATGGTACCTTGCCGATTACTGCGCTGACTCTGCCTTCTGAAACTCCTCCTCTCAAAAGGCAGGCTCTGTGAAATGTGGGCCTACTCACAGGCAGTTACAATGCTCTGCAGAATTCAATGCATCCATTTAATAAGAGCATTTTTCTTTTATAAATGTGGGTACAATGCTCTGCAGGCTTCAATGCATTCATGTAATAAAAGCACATTTGTTAACTCTATGAATGCAGGCGCAATGCTCTGCAGGCTTCAATGCATCAATTAAATAGCAGCACATTTATTATTTTATAAATGTGGGTGCAATGCTCTGCAGGCTTCAACGTCTCTTTTTTATTAACGGCAAATTGTGACAGGCTCTGTGAAATGTGTGACACAGCAGTGCCTACAGAAGGTTGCAATGCTCTGCAGTATTTAATGCATCCATTCAATAATGGCATTTAAAAAAAATGAATGTGGGTGTAATGCTCTGCAGACCTCAATGCCTCCATTTATTATGTCACATTTCTTATTTTATGAATGCGGGTGCGATGCTCTGCAGGCTTCAATGTCTCTTTTTATAAATGGCAGACTTCTGATTTTATGAACGCCAATGCAATGTCCTGCAGGCTTCGATGTATTCATATAACAAATTCATCTTCAATGCATCCATTTAATACTGACAGTTGTTTTTTTTTTTTATGAATTTTTTTTTTTATTGGATGCAATGCTCTGCAGGCTTCAATGCATCCATTTTATAATGGCATGCTTTTTATTTTTTGAATGCGGGCGCAGTGCTCTGCAGGCTTCAGTGCATCCATTTGATAACAGCACATTTCTTATTTGATGAATGCGGGTGCAATGTTCTTCACGCTTATGTTATGAATGTGGGAGTAATGCTCTGCAGGCTTCAGTGCATCTATTTGATAACGGTTAATTTCTAATCTTATGAATGTGGGTGCAATGTTCTGCAGTTTTCAATGCATTCATTTAATGAAGGCAGGTTTCCTATTTAAATGAATGCGGGTGCAATGCTCTGCAGGCTTTGATGCCTCTTTTTAGTTACAGCAGATTTCTTAAAATGAATGCGGGTGCAATGCTCTGCCGGCTTCAATGCTTCCATTTAATAACGTCACATTTCCTATTTCATAAATGTGGGTGCAATGCTCTGCAGCCTTCAATGCATTCATGTAATAAATGCAGATTTTTTTATTTGATGAATGTGGGTGTAATGCTCTGCAGGCTTCAGTGCAACCATTTGATAATGGCAGATTATTTATTTTATGATTGTGGTGCAATGCTCTGCAGGCCTCAATGCATTCATATAACAAAAGCACTTTTTTTTTTCTTATTTGATGAAGACGGGTGTGATGATTGTGGTGCAATGCTCTGCAGGCTTCAATGCATTCATATAACAAATGCACATTTATTTTTTTAATTTGATGAATTAATGTGTGATGCTCTGCAGGCTTCAGTGCATCCATTTGATAATGGCAGATTACTTATTTTATGATTGTGGTGCAATGCTCTGCAGGCCTCAATGCATTCATATAACAAATGCACATTTTTTTTTCTTATTTGATGAATGTGGGTGTGATGCTCTGCAGGCTTCAATGCATTCATATAACAAATGCACATTATTATTATTTTTTTGATAAATGCGGGTGTGATGATTGTGGTGCAATGCTCTGCAGGCTTCAATGCATTCAAATAATTCATGCACATTTTTTATTTTATTTGATGAATGTGGGTGTGATGCTCTGCAGGCTTCAATGCATTCATATAACAAATGCACTTTTTTTTTTTTTTTGATGAATACGGGTGTGATGATTGTGGTGCAATGCTCTGCAGGCTTCAATGCATTTATATAACAAATGCACATTTTTTTTTTTTTTTGATGAATGCGGATGTGATGATTGTGGTGCAATGCTCTGCAGGCTTCAATGCATTCATATAATTAAAGCACATTTTTTTATTTTATTTGATGAATGCGGGTGTGATGCTCTGCAGGCTTCAATGCATTCATATAATTAAAGCACATTTTTTTATTTTATTTGATGAATGTGGGTGTGATGCTCTGCAGACTTCAATGCATTCATATAACAAATGCACATTTTTTTTTTTTTTTAATTAATATGGGTGTGATGATTGTGGTGCAATGCTCTGCAGGCTTCTATGCATTCATATAACAAATGCACTTTTATTTATTTATTTTTTGATGAATGTGGGTGCAATGCTCTGCAGACTTCAATGCATTCATATAACAAATGCACTTTTATTTTATTTTTTTGATGAATGTGGGTGCAATGCTCTGCAGGCTTCAATGCATTCATATAACAAATGCACTTTTATTTTATTTTTTGATGAATGTGGGTGCAATGCTCTGCAGGCTTCAATGCATTCATATAACAAATGCACTTTTATTTATTTATTTTTTGATGAATGTGGGTGCAATGCTCTGCAGACTTCTATGCATCTATTTACTAGAGGCAGATTTTTTTTGGGGCTGTGTGCGCTGGCCTGGTGTTCAGCTTTAAGGCGCCTGTGTCATGACAGGGTTAACGCAGCGCTGGTAATGATTTTTTTTTTCTCTTGTGCGTCCCCGTGCCGCGGATCTCCGGCCTCCTGTAACTACACAAACACGCTCTCCTCTTCTGGGAATCAGGGCTTTGAAAACACAGCTGCGGCCTCTTCAGGTGAAATGGAAACCATGTGCCTGGGGCGGCGTGCAGAGCGGCGGCGGCGGCGGCTCTGGCACTGGAAGAGGACAGAGGAGACTTTTCCCTGAGAGGGGCGATGAATGGGGCTCAGTGTCTTCACGCGGGACGGCGTCACGCACGGCCTCAGATAAACCTGAGATGAGCGAAAGGAAAGAAATATGAAGAAGAAACGGAAAAAAAAATATTAAAAAATAGTCGGTATGACGTTAGTGCGCCGGGGGGGTGCTGCGCATTCCTGGGGTGTGCGATATTCGATGAGGGAGACGCCGGCATGCCGCATTTCCTGTCATGTGATAAGATGGATTCCTCATTGGATCCACCAAAAGCTGACCATACATCATCCATACAATCTGATTGTACAATCTCCTTCAGATCTACCGACAACTGCTTGGCACAAGGGCCTGGTGAACTGAATGGGGACTGAATGGACGCGCAGCTATAGGTACACATAGTAAGGATTGTACAGAAATTGCTCACCATACACGTTACAATCTGGCCATACAATCCATTTTTGATTTACCAAATATGTAATATGAGGACCTACTGAAACTATCCAATCAAATTTTATCCAATTAGTCAGGCCCTTACACTACATAGTTGTTGGTGAATCTAAAGGAAATCATACAATCAGCTATGTAGACTAAAGGTGACTATACACCAAACAACCTGATTATACAATCTCCTTTAGAAAGCCATTTAGACTAAGCCTAGGTTCCAGGGTTGGGACAAGGGGTGGGCAGGAGGGGCAGGTGTCCTGGTTCCTGGGCCGGGACAAGGGGTGGGCAGGAGAGGCAGGTGCCCTGGTTCCAGGGCCAGGATGAGGGGTGGGTTGAAGGGGCAGGTGTCCTGGTTCCCGGTCCAGGACAAAGGGTGGGCAGGAGAGACAGGTGCCTTGGTTCCAGGGCCGGGACAAGGAATGGGCAGGAGAGGCAGGTGCTTTGGTTTCAGGGCCCGGGACAAGGTGTGGGCAAGAGGGGCAGATGTCCTGGTTCCAGGGCCAGGATGATGGGTGGGCAGGAGGGGCAGGTGTTCTGGTTCCAGGGCCAGAATGAGGGGAGGGCAGGAGGGGCAGGTGTCCTGGTTCCTGGGCCAGGAAAAGGCATGGGCAGGAGAGGCAGGTTCCCTGGTTCCAGGGCCAGGATGAGGGGTGGGCAGGAGGGGCAGGTGTCCTGGTTCCAGGGCCGGGACGAGGGGTGGGCAGGAAAGGCAGATGCTCTGGTTCCAGGGCCAGAATGAGGGGTGGGCAGGAGGGGCAGATGTCCTGGTTCCAGGGCCAGGACAAGGGGTGGGAAGGTATCCTGGTTTCCGACCTAGAGCAAGGGGTGGGCAGGAGAGGCAGGTGCCCTAGTTCCAGGGCCAGGATGTGGGGTAGGCAAGAAGGGCAGGTGCCCTGGTTCCAGGGCTGGGCAGGAGAGGCAAGTGCCCTGGTTCCAGGGCCAGGACAAAGGGTGGGCAGGAGAGGCAGGTGTCTCGGTTCCAGGGCCGGGACAAGGGGTGAGCAGGAAAGGAATGTGTCCTGGTTCCAGGGCCAAGGATGAGGGGTGGGCAGGAGAGGCAGGTGTCCCGGTTCCAGGGCCAGGATGAGGGGTAGGCAGGAGAGGCAGATGCCCTGGTTCCTGGGCCAGGACAAGGGGTGGGCAGGAGAGGCAGGCGCCCTGGTTCCAGGGCAAGGATGAGGGGTGAGCAGAAGAGGCAGGTTTCCTGGTTCCAGGGCCGGGACAAGGGGTAAGCAGGAAAGGAAGGTGTCCTGGTTCCAGAGCCAAGGATGAGGGGTGGGCAGGAGAAGCAGGTGCCCTGGTTCCTGGGCCAGGACAAGGGGTGGGCAGGAGAGGCAGGTGCCCTGGTTCCTGGGCCAGGACAAAAGATGTGCAGGAGAGGTAGGTGCCCTAGTTCCAGGGCCAGGATGAGGGGTGGGCAGGAGGGGCAGGTGACCTGGTTCCATGGTCAGGATGAGGGGTGGGCAGGTGTCCTGGTTCCCGGACAAGGATGAGGGGTGGGCAGGAGGGGCAGATGTCCTGGTTCCAGGGCCAGGACAGGCAGTAGGCAGGAGAGGCAGGTGCCCTGGTTCCTGGGCCAGGACAAGGAGTGGGCAGGAGAGGCAGGTGCCCTGGTTCTAGGGCCAGGATAAAGGGTGGGCAGGTATCCTGGTTCCTGGGCCAGGACAAGGGGTGGGCAAGAGGGGCAGGTGTCCTGGACATGGGGTGGGCAGGAGAGGCAAGTGTCCTGTTTCTGTTTCCTGGGGTAGGATGAGGGGTGGGCAGGTGTCCTGGTTACCAGTCCAGAACAAAGGGTGGGCAGGAGAGGCAGGTGCCCTGGTTCCAGGGCCGGGACAGGCGGTAGGCAGGAGGGGACAAAATGTGCAAAAAAGTTAGCAAAAACGCACACAACTCACTTGGCTCACGTCCAGAATTGGTATAGGAGCTTCTTTAGTGCATTTGTGGAGCAGAGTGATGGCCGTTCCAAAAAACATGTTAAAAAGCCCCAAAAAACATGATGTGACCTCCATATACCTTGCGTCATAATGTCAATGATCATGCCAAATAATGAGCGCCTTGTATATGACAATTCCCGCTGGTGGAGAGGCCCATTTAAATGAATGGCCAACTCCAAAAAAAAATAGCCCCCAAAACACAATGTGGTTGTTTCGCTCAAGTCTGAATGGTGCCTAATAAACTACCCACTTACGCGTTGCGTCAGAATCAATGGCCTCCATATGCGTTGCGTCAGAATGCCAAATATCACGCCAAATAAAGAACGCCTTGTATATGACAATTCCAACTTTTGGAGAGGCCCAATCAATTGAATGGCCTACTCCAAAAAAAAAAAAAAAAGCCCCCAAAATGTGACATGGTTGCGTCACTCAAGTGTGTCTAATAAACGACCCCTGTATGCGTTGTGTCACAACGCCAATAATATCAAATAACAAGTGCCTTGTGTATGACGATTCCTGCTGGTGAAAAAGGCCCATTTAAATGAATGGCCCACTGTAAAAAAAAAAAAAGCCTCAAAACACAACGTGCTAGCGTCACTCAAGTGTGAATGGGGCCTAATAAACGACCCTCGTACGCATTGCATCAGAACACCAATAATATCAAATAACAAGCGCCTTGTATATGACAATCCCTGCTAGTGAAGAGGCCCATTGAAATGAATGGCCCACTTAAAAAAATAGCCCCCAAAACACGACGTGGTAGCGTCACATAAGCGTGAATGGGGCCTAATAAATGACCCTCGTACGCGTTTCGTCACAACGCCAATTGTATCAAATAACAAGCACCTTGTGTATAACGATTTCTGCTGGTGAAGTGGTCCATTCAAATGAATGGCCCACTCCAAAAAAACAAAAAGCCCCAAAAATGCAATATGGTAACGTCACTCAAGTGTGAACGGGGCCTAATAGACGATCCTCGTACACGTTGTGTCACAACGCTAATGATATCAAATAACAAGTGCCTTGTTATGACAATTCCTGCTGGTGAAGAGGCCCATTTAAATGAATGGCCCACTCAAAAAAAAAAAAAGCCCCAAAAACGTGACGTGGTTGCATCACTTAAGTATGAATGGGACCTAATAAACGACCCACGTACGCGTTGCGTCACAAGGCCAATAATATCTAATAACAAGCACCTTGTGTATGATGATTCCTGCTTGTGATGAAGACAGTTCAAATAAGTGGCCCACTCCACAAAAAAAAGCCCCAAAAACACAATGTGATAAGGTCACTCAAATGTGAACAGAGCCTAATAAACGACCCTTGTACTCTTTGCGTCACAGCGCCAATAATCACGCCAAATAACGAGCACCTTGTATATGACGATTCCTGCTGCTGAAGAGGCCCATTCAAATAAATGGCCCACTCCAAAAAAAAAAAAAAAAAAATAAGCCCAAAAACACAATGTGGTTGCGTCTCTCAAGTGTGAACGGGGCCTAATAAACGACCCTCGTACGCGTTGCGTCACATTGCCAATAGTATCAAAATAACAAGCGCCTTGTTTATGACGATTCTGGCTGGTGAAACACCGGCTGTCCTCACCGAGGATTGCCCAATGGGCCTATTGAGGAAAAAAGCATGACGGTGAGGATGAATTGTAGATGGATGCCGCAACGCTTCATGCTTTGCCGCCCTCACTTCCTCTTTCTTATAACTATGAAGAAGCTGCTCTCTTTTTCTCAAAAACGCTAACACAACGGGGAAGGGGAGACTGAGACACGGTTTAGTCAGATGTAGTCAGAAAGCCCTCGCCAGTTCCCCTAACTGAGCCTGCTGATTTCATTGATAGCCTCCCGAAGGAATTTCCCTGAATAGCCGGGGCCGGCCTGGCACTGGGCCAACCACATGTTGTGAAGAGGATGATGTAGAGCGGCCCAGAAAATGAAAGTGTAACTTCTTCTACTACGGCTCGGTGTAATCAAAAGTGCCGAGTTCCCCTGCAGCGCCGCAGTCCTGGCCTCACAGGTTTAACATCTGCATGGAGTTTGTATGGGTTCCATGCGACTCAACCCAGCTCTTCTGCCATAAAACAAATCATTGTCACTTACACATAGTTACCGTCTATAGAAAGACATTTTTCGGGGGGGGGGGGTAAGGTAATAAGAAGATGGAACCCCTGTCAGGTTTTTATTGTTTTCTGTATACCTGGAGACTCACCAGACTTGTTCTTGTTGCCACTGATGGGAAATTCAACATTCTGAGTTGTCACCAAAACAGGTACAGGGGGGGGGGAGTTTCCAATGGGGACACGTCACTCCACAAGACATGGTGTTAACCATTCCCTACTCCACCCACAAGAGAGGAACGTTTTCTGAAATTCGGGCACAGAATATATGCTGTAGGGATCAACATTTCTGGCAGGATCAACGGGTACTTTCTGAAGATGTCCCTAGCCTGGAAAAAGGACTGGTGAGCCATGATATAGGTCAGCCTGATAAAAGGAAAACTAATGCGGTCAGCCCATCTACAGACTGGTGAGCCGTGATATAGGACAGCATGATAAAAGGAAAACTAATGCAGTCAGCCCATCTACAGACTGGTGAGCCGTGATATAGGACAGTTTCGTTTTTAAGTTTAGATTTGCTTTCATTTTCCTCTTTTTCAGGATTTGTTACTTGCTGCGTCCTTCAGGACCTGGGGCAAATACCTTCGGGGCAAATACAGCTCCACCCATAGCTGAGCTATGTTATGTCCTGAAAATTAGACTCCAGGAATTCATCGGATTGCAAACTCCTTGGGTGCAGGGATTGTCCTTGGACCCATGGAGCTTGCAATCCGATGAATTCCTGGAGTCTAGTCTAGCTCTGGGTGGAGCTGTACTTGCCCCAGGGCTCACAGGACGCAGCAGATAACAAATCCTGAAAAGGGAGAAAATGAAAGTGATCTTTTCATGTGACAACACTGAAGAAATGACACTTTGCTACAATGTAAAGTAGTGAGTGTACAGCTTGTATAACAGTGTAAATTTGCTGTCCCCTCAAAATAACTCAACACACAGCCATTAATGTCTAAACCGCTGGCAACAAAAGTCAGTACACCCCTAAGTGAAAATGTCCAAATTGGGCCCAATTAGCTATTTTCACTCCCCGGTGTCATGTGACCCGTTAGTGTTACAAGGTCTCAGGTGTGAATGGGGAGCAGGTGTGTTAAATTTGGTGTTATCGCTCTCACTCTCTCATACTGGTCACTGGAAGTTCAACATGTCACCTCATGGCAAAGAACTCTCTGAGGATTTGAGAAAAAGAATTGTTGCTCTATATAAAGATGGCCTAGGTCAGTGATGGCGAACCTTGGCACCCCCAAATGTTTTGGAACTATATTTCCCATAAAGCTCATGCACTCTGCAGTGTAGTTGAACATCATGGGAAATGTAGTTCCAAAACATCTGGGGTGGCAAGGTTCGCCATCACTGACCTAGGCTATAAGAAGATTGCCAAGACCCTGAAACTGAGCTGCAGCACGGTGACCAAGACCATACAGTGGTTTAGCAGGACAGGTTCCACTCAGAACAGGCCTCACCATGGTCCACCAAAGAAGTTGAGTCCACGTGCTCAGCGTCATATCCAGAGGTTGTCTTTGGGAAATAGACGTATGAGTGCTGCCAGCATTGCTGCCGAGGTTGAAGAGGTGGGGGGTCAGCCTGTTAGTGCTCAGACCATACGCCGCACACTGCATCAAATATGTCTGCATGGCTGTTGTCCCAGAAGGAAGCCTCTTCTAAAGATGATGCACCAGAAATTCCGCAAACAGTTTGCTGAAGACAAGCAGACTAAGGACATGGATTACTGGAACCATGTCCTGTGTTCTGATGAGACCAAGATAAACTTATTTGGTTCAGATGGTGACAAGAGTGTGTGGGGGCAACCAGGTGAGGAGGACAAAGACAAGTGTGTCTTGTCTACAGTCAAGCATGGTGGTGGGAGTGTCATGGTCTGGGGCTGCATGAGTGCTGCCGGCACTGGGGAGCTACAGATCATTTAATGAACCATGAATGCCAACATGTACTGTGACATACTGAAGCAGAGCATGATCCCCTCCCTTCAGAGACTGGGCCGCAGGGCAGTATTCCAACATTATAACGACCCCAAACACACCTCCAAGACCACCACTGCCTTGCTAAAGAAAATGACGGGAAAGGCGATGGACTGGCCAAGCATGTCTCCAGACCTAAACCCTATTGAGCATCTGTGGGACATCCTCATACAGAAGGTGGAGGAGCGCAAGGTCTCTAACATCCACCAGCTCTGTGATGTCATCATGGGGGAGGGGAAGAGGATTCCAGTGACAACCTGTGAAGCTCTGGTGACCTCCATGCCCAAGAGGGTTAAGGCAGTGCTGGAAAATAATGGCGGCCACACAAAATATTGACACTTTGGGCCCAATTTGGACATTTTCACTTAGGGGTGTACTCACTTTTGTTGCCAGCGGTTTAGACATTAATGGCTGTGTGTTGAGTTATTTTGAGGGGACAGCAAATTTACACTGTTATACAAGCTGTACACTCACTACTTTACATTGTAGACAAAGTGTCATTTCTTCAGTGTTGTCACATGAAAAGATACAATAAAATATTTACAAAAATGTGAGGGGTGTACTGACTTTTGTGAGATGCTGTATGAGGCAATATAGCCATACGGGTTCCATACACTGCACTGGTGATAGTCTAATAGCCTGGAACATCTGTATACAGTATGGAATACATCTCTATAATATTTGGATACATTGTATAGTTGCTCTTCACACCTGGTTATACACATTTGCATGGCTCCGCCCACTGTCCTGATATAAGAAATGATTTGCATGGCTCCGCCCACTGTCCTGGAATGAGGAATGTCTGATTGTTGGGAAGTGTGATGAGATGAAAACACGTGATTATCTTCTGTTCTTAGAAGATGTTGGAGTACAAAATGTGATAAAGATTGAACTTGGTGTTTATTGAGCTATTTATGGCAGGACACGTTGGAAATATGACACCCGTGACATGTTTGTCCAATCACAGTGCAGAGATCCGGTGTACAGAACATTTCCGTGAAAGGAATGTTTTTCTGTAAGGAAGGATCCTGCTGGGAATGGAAGTCACAATGGTCTCCTCACACTAATCACACTCTCTGATTGGTCACAGTACCGCGATGAGCGCTCCTCACGTCTCGTCTGTTCTGGGAAAATCAAATAGAAGGTGGATGAAATCAATGACATGTCCAGGGACTGAAATCTGCAGAACACATTGACTTCTGCTGCCTGAGGCCTCATTCACACAGCCAATCCGGCCATAACTGCAAAGGGAGATCAAGGGTGCGTAGGGAGATCAGGGGTACGTAGGGAGATCAGGGGTGCGTAGGGAGATCAGGGGTGTGTAGGGAGATCAGGGGTGCGTAGGGAGATCAGGGGTGCATAGGGGTGCGTAGGGAGATCAGGGGTGCGTAGGGGAGATCAGGGGTGCGTAGGGGGATCAGGGGTGCATGGGGAGATCAGGGGTGCGTGGGGAGATCAGGGGTGCGTAGGGAGATCAGGGGTGCGTAGGGAGATCAGAGGTGTGTAGGGGAGATCAGGGGTGTGTAGGGGAGATCAGGGGTATGCAGGGAGATTAGGGTGTGTAGGAAGATCAGGGGTGCGTAGGGAGATAAGGGGTGTGTAAGGGAGATCAGGGGTGCGTAGGGGAGATCAGGGGTGCATAGGGAGATCAGGGGTGCGTGGGGAGATCAAAGGTGCGTAGGGAGATCAGGGGTGCGTGGGGAGATCAGGGGTGTGTGGGGAGATCAAGGGTGTGTGGGGAGATCAGGGGTGCATGGGGAGATCAGGGGTGCGTAGGGAGATCAGGGGTGTGTAGGGGAGATCAGGGGTGTATAGGGGAGATCAGGGGTGCGTAGGGGAGATCAGGGGTGTGTGGGGGAGATCAGGGGTGTATAGGGGAGATCAGGGGTGCGTAGGGGAGATCAGGGGTGTGTGGGGGAGATCAGGGGTGTGTAGGAGAGATCAGGAGTGCATAGGGAGATCAGGGGTATGCGGGAAGATCAGGGGTGCGTAGGGAGATCAGGGGTGTGTAGGGGAGATCAGGGTGCGTAGGGGAGATCAGGGGAGTGTGGGGAGATCAGGGGTGCATAGGGGTGCGTAGAGAGATCAGGGGTGCGTAGGGGAGATCAGGGGTGCGTAGGGGGATCAGGGGTGCGTGGGGAGATCAGGGGTGCGTAGGGAGATCAGGGGTGTGTAGGGGAGATCAGGGGTGTGTGGGGGAGATCAGGGTGCGTAGGGGAGATCAGGGGTGTGTGGGGAGATCAGGGGTGCATAGGGGTGCGTAGAGAGATCAGGGGTGCGTAGGGGAGATCAGGGGTGCGTAGGGAGATCAGGGGTGCGTGGGGAGATCAGGGGTGCGTAGGGAGATCAGGGGTGTGTAGGGGAGATCAGGGGTGTGTGGGGGAGATCAGGGGTATGCAGGGAGATAAGGGGTGTGTAAGGGAGATCAGGGGTGCGTAGGGGAGATCAGGGGTGCGTAGGGAGATCAGGGGTGCGTGGGGAGATCAAAGGTGCGTAGGGAGATCAGGGGTGCATGGGGAGATCAGGGGTGCGTAGGGGAGATCAGGGGTGCGTAGGGGAGATCAGGGGTGTGTGGGGGAGATCAGGGGTGTATAGGGGAGATCAGGGGTGCGTAGGGGAGATCAGGGGTGTGTGGGGGAGATCAGGGGTGTGTAGGAGAGATCAGGAGTGCGTAGGGAGATCAGGGGTATGCGGGAAGATCAGGGGTGCGTAGGGAGATCAGGGGTGTGTAGGGGAGATCAGGGGTGTGTAGGGGAGATCAGGGGTGCATAGGGAGATCAGGGGTGCGTAGGGGAGATCAGGGGTGTGTGGGGGAGATCAGGTGTATGCGGGAAGATCAGGGGTGCGTAGGGAGATCAGGGGTGTGTAAGGGAGATCAGGGGTGCATAGGGGAGATCAGGTGTATGCGGGAAGATTAGGGGTGCGTAGGGAGATCAGGGTTGTGCCCCCCCCATCACATCTCTATGTCACGACAAGACTCACAAGTCAGGGGACACAGATCAGCCCCTGCTTGTGACTTCCTACAAAGTTACAATGTATAGTCTGATCACCGGGGGAGGGGAGACTGAGGAAATGCTTCCTCCATCATCTCAGCCTAGACAAAGTGACTGTGTGGAGCTCAAAGGCGGCTTTTGATGATAAAAGGTGGAGCTTCTCTGAAGAATGATCCTGCTGCTGAATATTGTCAGGAATGTATGATCCCATCATAGGCACACCTCCCAACATTCTGAGATGGGACACCTATTATCAAAAGTATGTAGGCATGGGACACGCCCCCTGCCACACCCCCTTAAAGGAGAATTACCAAAAGAAAGGTTAATTAAATCCAGAAAGGCTTTTTTTACCACTACTATTGCTTTATACAGTATTGGCTTTTAAAATTTACAAATGTAACAATTTAAAAATTGGATGAAAGGTATTCGCACTGGGAAACACTTTTTGATAGATAAAAAGTACTACTGACCACACCCACAAATCCAAAGCCTCCCTTTAAAGCAACACCCACAAATCACACCCTTACTTTTAACACACCCTGAAAGAAGGTACTGTCACCTCCCCCTCCAAGGCAAATGGTGGGTGTGGTCTCACTGCACTGACAGTGGGAGGAGCTTCAAGAGACGTACTTAAATAGAACCTGTGCCTGCTCACTGTATGCACAGCACAATATATCAAAGTCCTAAAATAAAAAAATGTGCTTTAATTATTGTGCCGCAAGCGAGAGTCTTTAAGACACACATAAACCTCAGCACAATCATTCTGAAAAAAAAAACGTAAACTCTTCCATTGCATTTTCTGCACACAGAATTCGGACAGAGAGCGAACGCTTTGTCTGAGTTTACATTAAAGAAGAGCGTCAGGAAAATGTTCAGGAAATGCTCAGAAACCAGCAACTATGGAGACAATGAATAGAGAAATGCGAGCTACAGAGGCAATTATACCTCCAACCCAAGAATACCTACACAGAAGTCCGTAGACATGTGCACTGCCGAAAAATTTGTTCGTTTTCGTCTCATTTGTTTTTTGTTTTTCGGGTCATTCGTTATGATCACAATTCGTAAAAATTCGTAAATTCGAAAAAATTCGTTAAAATTATGTAAATTCGGGAAAAAATAGTAAATTCTAAAAAAATCCGTAAACTAGTAAATTTGTGAAAATTCGTAAATTCAAAATCCGAAATTCTGAAATAATAACTAACTAATAATAACTTAACTATTACTAACTATTAAATTATGGATATTGGAATTTCCTTTCAAATTTGGCTGTTAGTGAATACAAGAAATACAAATTTATCCGAAGTTACGAATTATCTGAAATAACGAATGCCACATTTAACCAAATGGAACGCAATGAATTAATAATAAATAATAATAATAAAAAAAACTTTTTATTATTATTATTGTTATTGTTTTTTTATTATTATTAATTCATTACGTTCCGTTTAGATACGGCATTCGTTATTTTGGGATAATTCGTCATTTCAGATAAGTTCCTATTCTAACAGCCAAATTTGAAAGGAAATTCCAAAACCTATAATTTAATAGTTAGTATTAGTTAAGTTATTATTAGTTAGTTATTACTTCAGATTTTCGGGTTTTAGGATTTTCAAATTTTCGGATTTCGAATTTCTGAATTTTTTTCAAATTTTTTCAAATTTATGACTTTTCTAATTTATGAATATTTGGAAAAGTTCGTTAAAAGGGGTTTTCGTTCATTCGGATATTTCCGAATGAACAAATTTGTCGAAATTCGTTAAAAAACGAATTCGGAACAAAACTAATTGCACATGTCTAGAAGTCAGTGCTGACTGGTTATCAGACTTTTTTTGGAGGTCACAAAACTTATTTTATATGTTCCAATAAAGTCTGTTGATTTTTGCACTTTGGTGTTTTTGTGACCTCCATAAAAGTCCCATGGGCCCCTCTGTTCTTCCCTGGAGACATTGAACACTTTGGTGAGAAGTATGTAATGTACGATATACCATATAGAATGCAGGGGTCAGGAATGTATATTGTACACTGCAGGGACCTGCGGTGAGGTGAGTGGCTGGTGAGGCACCGGCTGGTATCAGAGCCAGATACACACAGGTTACATACGCCGCCATCGTCAGAGCGAGAGCGATAATTCTAGCACTAGACCTCCTCTGTAACTCTAAACATGTAACCTGTAAAAAAAAAAAATTAAAGCATCGCCTATGGAGATTTTTAGGTAGTGAAGTTTGGCGCCGTTCCACGGGTGTGCGCAATTTTAAAGCGTGACATGTTAGGTATCTATTTACTCTGCGTAACATTATCTTTTATACCCTGTTTCCCCGAAAATAAGACCTAACATGATTGTCAGTGATGGCTGCAATATAAGCCCTACCCCCCAAATAAGCCCTACCCTGAAAATAAGACCTACAAGGACTTTAACTAGGGCTTATTTGGGGGGTAGGGCTTATATTGCAGCCATCACCGATAATCACGGTAGGTCTTATTTTCGGGGAAACAGGGTATTATATTATATTATATTGGGCTAACTTTAGACTTTTTTTTTTTTTTTTATTCATGAAACAATTTTTTTCCAAAAAAAAACACGTTTGAAATTAAACTGGTCGTTCTGTATGTAGCTTCTGACAGGATGCACTAGAAGCCCCGTATCTCCGAAAACCATAGGTGGCAGGAGTCCATTTTGACCAGTGATGGGGTAGGAATTCGGCTACCTACCCCCCAAATTTTGGGTCTCTGTGACCCCCAAGGTCTCCAAGCTCTGCCTTACCTGCCTCCCCTGACTGCACATCTCTGGTACAGAGTGAAACGACCAGGGGTATATAATGCACAGAGTGAAACGACCAGGGGTATATAATGCACAGAGTGAAACGACCAGGGGTATATAATGCACAGAGTGAAACGACCAGGGGTATATAATGTACAGAGTGAAATGACTAGGGGTATATAATGTACAGAGTGAAACGACCAGGGGTATATAATGTACAGAGTGAAACGACCAGGGGTATATAATGTACAGAGTGAAACGACCAGGGGTATATAATGTACAGAGTGAAATGACTATGGGTATATAATGTACAGAGTGAAACGGCCAGGGGTATATAATGTACAGTGAAACGGCCAGGGATATTTAATGTACAGATTGCAGTGGTTAGGGGTATATACTGTATAGAGTGCAGGGGTATATAATGTGCAGAATGCAGAGGTCAGAGGGTATGTAATGTGCAGAGTGCAGGGGTCAGAGGGTATGTAATGTGGAGAGTGCAGGGGTATATAATGTACTGAGTGCAGAGGTCAGGGGTATATAATGTACAGAATGCATGGGTCAGGGGTATATAGTGTGCAGAGGTCAGGGGTATATAATGTACAGTGTGCAGAGGTCAGGGGTATATGATGTACAGACTGCAGAGGTCAGTGGTATATAATCTATGGTGTGCAGAGGTCAGGGGTATATAATGTACAGTGTGGAGGTCAGGAGAATATAATCTACGGTGTGCAGAGGTCAGGAGTATATAATGTACAGTGTGCAGAGGTCAGGAGTATATAATGTACAGTGTGCAGAGGTCAGGAGTATATAATGTACAGTGTGCAGAGGTCAGGAGTATATAATGTACAGTGTGCAGAGGTCAGGAGTATATAATGTACAGTGTGCAAAGGTCCGGAGTATATAATGTACAGTGTGCAGAGGTATATGATGTACAGAGTGCAGAGGTCAGGAGTATATAATGTACAGTGTGCAGAGGTCAGGAGTATATAATGTACAGTGTGCAAAGGTCCGGAGTATATAATGTACAGTGTGCAGAGGTATATGGTGTACAGAGTGCAGAGGTCAGGAGTATATAATGTACAGTGTGCAGAGGTATATGATGTACAGAGTGCAGAGGTCAGGAGTATATAATGTACAGTGTGCAGAGGTCAGGAGTATATAATGTACAGTGTGCAAAGGTCCGGAGTATATAATGTACAGTGTGCAGAGGTATATGGTGTACAGAGTGCAGAGGTCAGGAGTATATAATGTACAGTGTGCAGAGGTCAGGAATATATAATGTATAATGTACAGTGTGCAGAGGTATATAATGTACAGCGTGCAGAGGTCAGGACTATATAATGTACAGTGTGCAAAGGTCCGGAGTATATAATGTAGAGAGTGCAGAGGTCAGGGGTATATATTGTAGAGAGTGAAGAGGTATATAATGTACAGGGGTCAGGAGTATATAATGTACAGAGTGCAGGGGTCAGCATCATACTAACCGATGTCAGGTGGTTTGGGCACATGGTATCCTCTGTTTCCATGGCGATAGCAGTGTGCATTCCAGCAGCCAGTGATGACGGATCTCCGGGGGGTGATATAAAGAGTCACAGTCACTTATATTCAGGCCTGGGGGGGGGCACTTTCCTCTAATCGGGGTCTGTCCCCGGGATGTCTGGTCACTCCAATGTGTATGAAGGTTGTCACCACTGTCAGCACTCTGCAACATTCATCATCAGGGGGCACCCATACACTTATATACACTCACCTGTCTCTCTCTCTATTATACACTGACCTCTCTATACATATATATATACACACACACTCTCTCTCTATGTATATATACATGCACAGACCTTTATGATCCCCTCCCCCCCTTCCCCCAGCCTGTGTCAGCTGATTTCCAGTGTTCCCTCTCCCCCCCCCCCTTCTCTGTCTGTTGATGTCACGTGATGTAAGCCCCGCCCCCGTCCTTTACAGATGTTGAGGACATCTGCCACGTGTATGCGCTCCTGCGGAGGTCACGTGAGTTCCCGGCTGTGGACACACCCCCTCCCTCCTAGGAGGGGCGGGGCTCCGGAGCGGACCAGGTTCCGGCCAAGATGGCGGCGCCCGCGGTGCTGTGGCGGAGGATCCGGGGTCCCGGGCTGATGGCGCTGCTGGCCCGGCTGTGTGACCGGAACCGGGACCGAGGGGGCAGGTACGTGCCGCCTCTTATGTTCCGGGTCACTCCGGGGGCCCTGTAATGTGTATATATTGTAACCTGAGCCCGTGTGCCCCGTACTCTGTGTGATCATAACACCGCCTTGTGATGTGTCTGAGGGGCCCCTGTGAGTGGAATCCATCAGAGGGGCCCCAACATTCGAGAATAAAACCTTCTCATCGCATAGTAACCTCTTCATGGCCGGGATTTTCCTGGAACCTTTTGTTTTTCTACAAAATTACTTGTAACCCCCAAATATTTTATATATATATATATACAGTATCTCACAAAAGTAAGTACACCCCTCACATTTTCTTCTATCTTTTCATGTGACAACACTGAAGAAATGACACTTGTCTACAATGTAAAGTAGTGAGTGTACAGCTTGTATAACAGTGTAAATTTGCCGTCCCCTCAAAATAACTCAACACACAGCCATTAATGTCTAAACCGCTGGCAACAAAAGTGAGTACACCCCTAAGTGAAAATGTCCAAATTGGGCCCAATTAGCCATTTTCACTCCCCGGTGTCATGTGACTCGTTAGTGTTACAAGGTCTCAGGTGTGAATGGGGAGCAGGTGTGTTAAATTTGGTGTTATCGCTCTCACTCTCTCATACTGGTCACTGGAAGTTCAACATGGCACCTCATGGCAAAGAACTCTCTGAGGATCTGAAAAAAAGAATTGTTGCTCTACATAAAGATGGCCTAGGCTATAAGAAGATTGCCAAGACCCTGAAACTGAGCTGCAGCACGGTGGCCAAGACCATACAGAGGTATAACAGGACAGGTTCCACTCAGAACAGGCCTCACCATGGTCCACCAAAGAAGTTGAGGTCACGTGATCAGCGTCATATCCAGAGGTTGTCTTTGGGAAATAGACGTATGAGTGCTGCCAGCATTGCTGCAGAGGTTGTAGGGGTGGGGGGTCAGCCTGTCAGTGCTCAGACAATACGCCGCACACTGCATCAAATTTGTCTGCATGGCTGTTGTCCCAGAAGGAAGCCTCTTCTAAAGATGATGCACAAAAAAGTCCACAAACAGTTTGCTGAAGACAAGCAGACTAAGGAGATGGATTACTGGAACCATGTCCTGTGGTCTGACGAGACCAAGATAAACTTATTTGGTTCAGATGGTGACAAGCGTGTGTGGGGGCAACCAGGTGAGGAGGACAAAGACAAGTGTGTCTTGTCTACAGTCAAGCATGGTGGTGGGAGTGTCATGGTCGGGGGCTACATGAGTGCTGCCGGTGTTCTGCCGAGAACTGTCCTCCTATCATATAGTGTCCGCCCCGTACTGCGCAGGCGCAGCGCCTGCGCAGTACGGAGGAGAAGGAGATGCCGAAAGTGTCCGAAGTTGATCAGCTGACCATCAGCTGTACACGGCGCTCGGGCACTTGTTAGTGATGGCTTTGCAAGAGGGCCCCTCG
Source organism: Aquarana catesbeiana (assembly GCF_042186555.1). Lineage (NCBI taxonomy): Eukaryota > Metazoa > Chordata > Amphibia > Anura > Ranidae > Aquarana > Aquarana catesbeiana. Next base: position 235,119,239 of record NC_133335.1, on the reverse strand, counting down.
CGGGCTCGCTACGCTTCGGGCACGGCCTCGCTGCGCTCGGCAACTATTTATTCTTACTCTATGTCCACTTGGATAGTAGGGAATGAACCTGGACACAGGGTAAGAATAAAAGCGCAGGCGCCGTGTACAGCTGACGATCAGCTGTTGAACTTCGGAGACTTTCGGCGTCTCATTTGTCCTCCGTACTGCGCCTGCGCAGTACAGGGTGGACACTTTTGGATAGGGGACTGTATTCAACAAGACACCGGCACTGGGGAGCTACAGATCATTGAGGGAACCATGAATGCCAACATGTACTGTGACATACTGAAGCAGAGCATGATCCCCTCCCTTCAGAGATTGGGCCGCAGGGCAGTATTCCAACATGATAACCACCCCAAACACACCTCCAAGATGACCACTGCCTTGCTAAAGAAGCTGAGGGTAAAGGTGATGGACTGGCCAAGCATGTCTCCAGACCTAAACCCTATTGATCATCTGTGGGGCATCCTTAAAGGAAGATGGAGGAGAGCAAGGTCTCCAACATCCACCAGCTCTGTGATGTCATCATGGAGGAGTGGAAGAGGACTCCGGTGACAACCTGTGAAGCTCTGGTGACCTCCATGCCCAAGAGGGTTAAGGCAGTGCTGGGAAATAATGGTGGCCACACAAAATATTGACACTTTGGGCCCAATTTGGACATTTTCACTACAATAATGTGAGGGGTGTACTCACTTTTGTGAGATACTGTGTATAACCACTTCCCACCCGGCCACTGCACATAAACTGCCGGGTGGGCGCTCTCTCCTTCTGAGTGGATCTTCAGGATCGTCCCTCAGAAGGAGCGGGATCGCGCACGTGCCTGCACAGCGGCGCAATCCCCATGCGCTCGTGTCACCCAGACGCGGCGCATCTACGATCGGCAGGAGGGCTCTGTGATTGGCCCTCCTGATCACATGATGGCCATGTCCATTCACAGCCGTCATGTGATGTAAACACAGAGCCGGTTGCTAGGTGGCTCTCCTCTCCTCACACAGAAGTTGTCGGAGAGGAGAGGGGATTGCTGCAGCCGGCTGGTGATCAGTGAGTATGAACTGTTTTTTTACAACTTTTTACTCACTGATCACCAGTCTAGTGTCACCACACAATGTAAAACACACAATGTCCCCAAATAATAAAAACACCAGTCCCCCACATATGTCCCACTAAAATGGCGGTATCTTCAATTTTTTATGGCACACACGGTATTTGCACAGCGGTCCTTCAAACGCAGTTTTTTTTTTTAAATACACTTTATTCCCAGGTTTCCATGGCGACTAGAAAATGCAGCCTGGCTGTTGGCCTCATTGGTAGCGTGGGGGTGGGGGGACGCAGCTGGGGCAACATTGTCTGGGCAGCCGACAGGTGACGCCTTTGTTTTCTGGGTTTTATGAAGGAGAGGGGTGGGACTGTGAGGGGGGGTTTTATGAAGGAGAGGGGTGGGACTGTGAGGGGGGGTTTTTATGAAGGAGAGGGGCGGGACTGTGAGGGTGGGTTTTATGAAGGAGAGGGGCGGGACTGTGAGGGGGGGTTTTATGAAGGAGAGGGGCGGGACTGTGAGGGTGGGTTTTATGAAGGAGAGGGGTGGGACTGTGAGGGGGGTTTTATGAAGGAGAGGGGTGGGACTGTGAGGGGGGGGTTATGAAGGAGAGGGGCGGGACTGTGAGGGTGGATTTTATGAAGGAGAGGGGCGGGACTGTGAGGGTGGGTTTTATGAAGGAGAGGGGCGGGACTGTGAGGGTGGGTTTTATGAAGGAGAGAGGCGGGACTGTGAGGGTGGGTTTTATGAAGGAGAGAGGTGGGACTGTGAGGGTGGGTTTTATGAAGGAGAGGGGCGGGACTGTGAGGGTGGGTTTTATGAAGGAGAGAGGCGGGACTGTGAGGGTGGGTTTTATGAAGGAGAGGGGCGGGATTGTGAGGGGGGGTTATGAAGAGAGAGGCGGGACTGTGAGGGTGGGTTTTATAAAGGAGAGAGGCGGGACTGTGAGGGTGGGTTTTATGAAGGAGAGGGGCGGGACTGTGAGGGTGGGTTTTATGAAGGAGAGGGGTGGGACTGTGAGGGTGGGTTTTATGAAGGAGAGGGGCGGGACTGTGAGGGTGGGTTTTATGAAGGAGAGGGGCGGGACTGTGAGGGTGGGTTTTATGAAGGAGAGGGGCGGGACTGTGAGGGTGGGTTTTATGAAGGAGAGGGGCGGGACTGTGAGGGTGGGTTTTATGAAGGAGAGAGGCGGGACTGTGAGGGTGGGTTTTATGAAGGAGAGGGGCGGGACTGTGAGGGGGGGGTTTTATGAAGGAGAGGGGCGGGATTGTGAGGGGGGGTTATGAAGAGAGAGGCGGGACTGTGAGGGTGGGTTTTATGAAGGAGAGAGGCGGGACTGTGAGGGTGGGTTTTATGAAGGAGAGAGGCGGGACTGTGAGGGTGGGTTTTATGAAGGAGAGAGGCGGGACTGTGAGGGTGGGTTTTATGAAGGAGAGAGGCGGGACTGTGAGGGTGGGTTTTATAAAGGAGAGAGGCGGGACTGTGAGGGTGGGTTTTATGAAGGAGAGGGGCGGGACTGTGAGGGTGGGTTTTATGAAGGAGAGGGGTGGGACTGTGAGGGTGGGTTTTATGAAGGAGAGGGGCGGGACTGTGAGGGTGGGTTTTATGAAGGAGAGGGGCGGGACTGTGAGGGTGGGTTTTATGAAGGAGAGGGGCGGGACTGTGAGGGTGGGTTTTATGAAGGAGAGGGGCGGGACTGTGAGGGTGGGTTTTATGAAGGAGAGAGGCGGGACTGTGAGGGTGGGTTTTATAAAGGAGAGAGGCGGGACTGTGAGGGTGGGTTTTATGAAGGAGAGGGGCGGGACTGTGAGGGTGGGTTTTATGAAGGAGAGGGGCGGGACTGTGAGGGGGGGGTTTTATGAAGGAGAGGGGCGGGATTGTGAGGGGGGGTTATGAAGAGAGAGGCGGGACTGTGAGGGTGGGTTTTATGAAGGAGAGAGGCGGGACTGTGAGGGTGGGTTTTATGAAGGAGAGAGGCGGGACTGTGAGGGTGGGTTTTATGAAGGAGAGAGGCGGGACTGTGAGGGTGGGTTTTATGAAGGAGAGAGGCGGGACTGTGAGGGTGGGTTTTATGAAGGAGAGAGGCGGGACTGTGAGGGTGGGTTTTATGAAGGAGAGAGGCGGGACTGTGAGGGTGGGTTTTATAAAGGAGAGAGGCGGGACTGTGAGGGTGGGTTTTATGAAGGAGAGAGGCGGGACTGTGAGGGTGGGTTTTATGAAGGAGAGAGGCGGGACTGTGAGGGTGGGTTTTATGAAGGAGAGAGGCGGGACTGTGAGGGTGGGTTTTATGAAGGAGAGGGGCGGGACTGTGAGGGTGGGTTTTATGAAGGAGAGAGGCGGGACTGTGAGGGTGGGTTTTATAAAGGAGAGAGGCGGGACTGTGAGGGTGGGTTTTATGAAGGAGAGGGGCGGGACTGTGAGGGTGGGTTTTATGAAGGAGAGGGGCGGGACTGTGAGGGTGGGTTTTATGAAGGAGAGAGGCGGGACTGTGAGGGTGGGTTTTATGAAGGAGAGAGGCGGGACTGTGAGGGGGGGTTTTATGAAGGAGAGGGGCGGGTCTGTGTGGGTGGGTTTTATGAAGGAGAGGGGCGGGACTGTGAAGGGCAGGTTTAGGCCAGATGCGGGGCTTTAAGGTAATAGAAGGGGTGGAGCTGACAGGGCAGGGGGGAGCGTCTAGACAGGTGTCCTCTGTGCGGCTCTATGCTCCTCTTCCCTCCTACTGGGTGCGGTTCTAGATCGGGCTGTGATTGAGGGGAATAGGAACCAACGGCTCTGAATGGGCTCAGCAATGGCCCCCCGAGCCAGACAAAACTTCGCAGGGATCCCCCTGCTCTTGGCTCCTGTCCCCCCCCCAAACATGCTCCGGCTGTGCCTCAGAGTTTGGTCTGGGCAGCTTGAGAGCCCACTGCCCCCTGGACAGCCTATCAGTGCCCATCAATGCTGCCTTTATCATTGCAGCCTCATCAGTGCCCCGTCAATGCAGTCTCTTCAGTGCCCCGTCAATGCAGCCTTATCAGTGCCGCCTCGGTGCAGCCTCATCAGTGTCCTATCAGTGCCCCCTCGGTGCAGCCTCATCAGTGTCCTATCAGGGCCCCGTCGGTGGAGCCTTATCAGTACCCATCATTTTTTATATGTATTTAGCATAAAATAAACACTCCAATGGTGATTGAATACCACCAGAAGAAAGCTCTATCTGTCTTAAAAAAAAAAATAATAGAAATGTAATTTGAGTACAGTGTAGCACGACCGCACAATTGTCATTCAATGAGTGACAGCGCTGAAAGCTGAAAATTGGCCTGGGCAGGAAGGGGGGTGAAAGTAACCAGCAGGCAAAAGGTTTAAAAAAAAAAAAAAAAAAACCTGGCTCCTAACTTTTATAGCTGGGCCCCTAATATTCAAAGCAAATTTGTCAAGCCTTGCTGTATATGATGACGGAGGAGTATTGCTGTATATGGCAAAGCTGCAGACTCTATTGTCCCTGTACCCCACCCCCGGTGTCTGTGGGCAGTACCCGTGTGATTGTATGCATGACTACCATGTACGGTCTATAGGCAGTCATGTGCCCGTGTCTCATGGTGTTCACCCCGGGGGTGGTGGAGTCTGCGGCAGCAGTTTCAGAGGAAAGTCTTAGTGTGGGAGATGAAATGTGTCGGGGGGGGGGGGGGGATCCACCAATGGTGTCCTATAAATGTGCCCAGCATGCCACCCACAGTAACTGCCAGTGTCACCCATGTGAGCAATCACATGACGGCTCCCTTCTGTCCGGCTGTTATCATATATGACAGAAAAAATATATAAATAACACTGCGCTAATCCAATAAGCAAAAAAACAGCTACATAAAATATGACCAATATTATAAACAAATAAAAATAAAATGTAGCGCTAATGAAAATAACCAATAATAAAAAAAACACATCAGTGATGGTGGTCATTAATGGAGGCCCATGGATAAACCACATATAACGTGATAAAGATAAGTGATGAATGAGATATAGTAATGTCCCAATGTGTGGTCATGGGTCAGACAATAGAAAGTCCCAAAATAAACTGTGTACAAAATATGGCACTGGTGCAGGAATCTTCTCCTCTGTATCCCATAGATGGTACGATCATATAATGGGAATAGATGAAATACGCTTACCAGAGGGAGTGGATTCGGATGCCGGTCACACCGAATCAAACAGGCTTAGAGATCCTTGATGGATGATGGTGGTTCCCAAAAACCCCGGATCTCGAGGGGGATCATTCCTCTGTAATCACTATCGCGGCTGCCAGTTCCAAGGACCGAAGAAGGATCACGGCCACGGGAGAGTCTCCAGAATGTGAATGGTTCCCAAAAAGATGTAAAAAACGCCAATAGTGCAGATCAAATGACGTATTTTTATTGGATATCATCAATAATCAACAAACAATATAAAAAGTGTGATCACGTAAAAACCGATAAAATCAAGTGCAGGGAAGAGTAAGGCTCGACCGACGCGTTTCGTCCACATGGACTTCAACTGGGGCAGAAAGAGTCTGGAGTGCTGGCCGGAAGCTCACGGACAACCCATCCTACTGGTAACCACAGTCACAGCAGCAGCGATGGGAGGTGACGCGAACACATCGCTCCGCCCTACGCAGCGTTTCGTAATAGAGTTACGTCGTCCAGGGGCACCTGGCACTCCAGACTCTTTCTAGCCGCTTAACATTGACTACCAGCATTGTGAACATCTCCATTACAACACCAAGGCTCTGGATGTCCCACCCCAGTGCAAAGCTTTTGGTCCTCTGGTTGTGACCCGGATTACTATTTACAAAACAGCTTACTCTGACCCTCTGTAGTGCGGGGGTCATGAGTTTCTGGTAAGCGGCCAGTCTTTATATATGGTGGTGGATCAAGCACCTTGTTCTTCATACAGCAGGATTCCAGTTTAATTTGATTTTTACTTATCACTTGGGTGATTTATATAGACTGTGTATACATGGACTTCTTGTTTTCACTGTTACGTACAATTAATGCACAATTGATGGACTATTAATTTGTCATTTATTCAATCTATAATTGTGATTTCATTCCATTTGCATTTCAATTCACGGACTCACTATACCATGCGGTTTGGTGATCATATGTATGGTCACTAGTCCCCTCTTCTTAGCGCAATTTCGTTTTTTCCAATTTGATTTTTGCTGTGTTTGTGTTGCATAGTGGAATTCGCAGCTTTTTTTTATATTGTTTGTACACTTCACCTATGCGCAGTTCCTTTCTTCCCCTTTGTTTAATTTACCGCATTGAGCTGGTTGCTCAGGAGCGGACCAAGATTTGTCAAAAAACAGCCTGGGGGGGTGGGGGAATGGAGAGCCCCCAGGCTGTTCTTTGACAAGCAGTGGGCCGGGAAGCCGGCTGCTGCGTCCTTAACAAACCGATGACTCCCCGCTGACAGCTGATTGTAAAAAAGAAAAAAAAAACGACAATTGAAAAGTATGAAAGAAAAGAAAACGGCGTGGGGTCCCCCCAAAATCCATACCAGAACCGTATCCGAGCATGCAGGAACGAGGGGGGGGGGGTGAGCGAGCTGCCTGACCTGCATGCTCGGATAAGGGTCTGGTATGGATTTTGGGGGAGCCCCCGGGCTGTTTTTTTTTTTTTATATCTTTTATTACAAACAGCCTGGGGTCTCCCCCAAAATCCATACCAGACCCTTATCCGAGCATGCAGGTCAGGCAGCTCGCTCGCCCCCCCTCTTTCCTGCATGCTTGGATACGGGTCTAGTATGGATTCTGGGGGGGGGGACCCCACGCTGTTTTCTTTTCTTTGATACTTTTTAATTGTCATTTGTAAAAAAAGAAAAAAAAAGACAATTAAAAAGCATGAAAGAAAAGAAAACAGCGTGGGGTCCCCCCCAAAATCCATACCAGACCCGTATCCAAGCATGCAGGAAAGGGGGGGGGGGAACGAGCTGCCTGACCTGCATGCTCGGATAAGGGTCTGGTATGGATTTTGGGGGAGACCCCAGGCTGTTTGTAATAAAAGATATAAAAAAAAACAAAAACAGCTTGGGGGCTCCCCCAAGATCCATACCAGACCCTTATCCGAGCATGCAGGTCAGGCAGCTCGCTCGCCCCCCCTCTTTCCTGCATGCTTGGATACGGGTCTGGTATGGATTTTGGGGGGGACCCCATGCTGTTTTCTTTTCTTTCATACTTTTTAATTGTCATTTTTTTTTCTTTTTTTACAATCAGCTGTCAGCGGGGAAGTCCAGTTGTTAAGGACACAGCATCCGGCTTCCCGGCCCACTGCTTAGCAACCAGCTCTGTCGTCCCCCCCAAAGCACCTCGTCCCCATGTACCTTGTCCCATGGAGCCCCCCCCCCCGGACAGCAGTAAAAAGAGGAGTTTTTTAATCTTCCCCCAGGCTGGTTGTACTTTTTCAGGCCTCCAAACACAACAGAATGCATACCAAGATATCCGGCAACTCCGCCATTAGGCCGAAACACGTTCCAGGATTTTATCCTGTACCGACGATGTAGCTAAAAAAAATTGCCCTGTTTTGGGAGATTTGCCGGCTATCCTATTCATGTTGTGGTAGGTGTGGAGATACTGAAGCCTGGACACCTGTTCTTCCTTCTCCCTTACTGGTCACGGTTGAGCCACATGGCTTGGATTTGTTTTGTGGACTAAACACATCAGAATGCCAGTTCTTTACAATAGAAGACCCTTTCATCAGCCCATGTCTGTTACCTTCCCACTGTTTCAGCTCTGCAGCCTCCATTAGACTCTTTGACCTTCAACACTTCCAAGAGTGTTAGGTGCCTGTGACCCCGACGCACAATATGGTTCCTCTGTCACTGCTGAGCCTTGTAGGGGTTTGGGGGGGGGGGGAACCCCAGTGGGAAACACAGGTATCCAACCTTCCTGGAATTGGTGGATGCTAAAGAGACTGACAGAGGTTGCAGGGCTAGAATTTCTCCTCTACTTCAAGGAGCTGGCATTTAGATTTGGTTGGAGACCTAACAGGGTCTCTTTAACCACTTCCCACCCAAGGCAATTCTGGCATTTCTCTCCTACATGTAAAAATCATATATTTTTACTTTTGATAGAAAATTAATCAGAACCCCCAAACATTTCATATATATCATATGATATCTGGGGTGTCAATACCAATACCCCAGTTCTTTTGTATAATGTGAAAGATGATGTTACCTCGAGTAAATAGATACCCAACATGTCACACTTTGAGGCCGGGTTCAGCTGACCTCTAGTCTCTGCCCCCCAGCCATGCTGAGAACTGAATGGGCGGCTGCGAAGAGGCTGAGTGGGCAGCTGCAGGCTCCAGGAGCAGCCCAACTGGGCGGCCACAAGCTCCAGGGACAGCCCGGCTGGGAGAGCAGAGCAGTTTTCAAAAACAGCCCAGGATTCGGTGACTCCTGGCAAATCATCATTCGACCCCCCCAGGTTGAGAACCACTGGCTTAGACAGAGATGAGGAGAAACTTTGTAACACTTCCTCCTTTTTAGGAATACTTGATTTGATTGTAGCCGTATTAGTGCAATTCTGACAGAGAAAATGGAGTTCAGTCCGTGATACTTTTTTTATTTGCACTAACATACAATTTTTCAGGACAAGCTTTCGGGGTATGTCCCCTTCTTCAAGGTCCAAGCAGTACTGATTCACAAATTCCTTTTTAAGAATGAACTTCGGTCTGTAAATGAGGGGAGGTTAACCACTTAGAGACTAAACCTTTTTCTGACCCTTGTTGTTTACAAGTTAAAATCAGTATTTTTTGCTAGAAAATTACTTAGAACCTCAAACATTTTATAGATTAAGTAAATAAATAAATAAATATATATATATATATATATATATATATATATATATATATATATATATATATATATATATATATATAATCTATTTTTAGCAGAGACCATAGAGAATAAAATGGCGGTTGTTGCAATATTTTATGTCACACTGTATTTGCGCAGCGATCTTTCAAACGCAACTTTTTTGGAAAAAACACACTTTAATAAAAAAACTAAACAGTAAAGTTAGCCCAATTTTTTTTTTTTTTTTTGTATAATGTAAAAGATAATGTTACGCTGCGAGAATCGTGAGAGAATCGTGATCTTTATTCTAAGCAAAAAAAATTGTGATTCTCATTTTGGCCAGAATCGTGCAGCTCTCTACCTCACATGTGTGGTTTGAACGCTGTTTACATACGCAGGCGTGACCTACATATGTGTTCGCTTCTGCGTGCAAGCACAAGGGGAAAAATTTTTTAATATTTTTACACTTTTTACACTTTCCCTTTAAATTTGTTATTACAAGGAATGTAAACATCCCTTGAAATGGGAACAGGGCATGACAGGTCCTCTTTACAGAGAGTTCTGGGGTCTAGAAGTCCCCACGTCGCTCCTGTATGCTGGAAAGAAAAAAAAAATCGACCTCAGGCTTTCCAGCAAAAAAAATGTCAGTGTTTACGTCTGCCAGAGCCTGAAGTGACGTCATGACATCGCTTCCGGCCTCCGAGGGTCCTAGAGATGGCTGGAGACCATCTGGTCAATAGCCAGCTCTATGGTAAACCGCTGGCAGATTCCTTCTCCGGCTCCTCGATCGCATGGGAGAGACCGGGGAAGCATGTCTTCCTGGGAAAGTGGTTAATATATCAGGTTCAGCCATAGAAAATAATGGCTGACCTTGTGGTTGGCCATTGTTCCCAATGTCTAAATTCTCGGCAAGAGCTGGAAAACACAAAGTCTGTGGTGGGATTGAGTGGGCCGTTGTCTTCAGATAATGGCTGACCTTGTATTCGGTCATTGTTACCGATATCCAGATTCTTAGCAATAGCTGGAGAATGTATTGTTTGTGGCGGGATTGTGTTGGTCATAGTTTTATAGTCTAGTCTTTTATATATAGTCTACATCAGCCTTTCTCAATTTTTTTTACCCTAGAGCAAGGTTTCTCAGTCAGGGTTCCTCCAGCGGTTGCTAGGGGTTCCTTGGGAAATGAGCAATTTCTATCTCTCAGATCAGTAACCAGTGATACCATTGCCCCCTTTACACTGGTGGTCAGAATTACATCCTTACAGATAGATAAAGGTCATTGGTGTTGTGGCACTGGCGCTGCCGAGTGGCGTTGTCACTAAATCCTCTGTAGGCACCATCAAATGGGAGACCAATCAGCTACAACCCCTAGCAACCTTCTGAGTACTCTGGTTGAGAATTCCTGGTCTACGTTGTCTGCTTCTTCTTTGTTGTCTGGATTTTCCCCAGATGGACTTTTATTGGCGAGGACCACCTTTGGGGGAGTCCAGTCATCAACCGTCTTGTCAGGACGACGTAAGTCTCGTTTTAGCCAACAAACAATCCTATTTTTCTTGGTGGAATCCATGTGACAGAAGGCCGCCACTGCTGCCTCAGGTGATCTCACCCTCTTGAGGTTTTTACTTTTTTGCTTGTTTAGTAACGTTTTCCCAGCAGTGAAACATCTGTTGAATCAGTGTGGTGAGCTGCCCTCACATCCTGCAGAGTGAGCAATCATCAGCCCGCTTATCCTTGAGATTCCTTCCCCCTCCTGTGACTCTGCTTGAGCTGGACTACTTCTGGGAAACCGGTGAGGGAACAACAGGAACCAGACCCAGAGAAGTGGTGAATCCTGTGCCTCCTCCTAGAGATAGGCTTTTGTATGTAGGAAGTCATGTGGAGGAAGACCATCTTGTCTCAACATGCCGGCCCTCTGCCACCTCACCGAACACTCAGCATTTCTACATACACTCGTAATGCTGAGATCATCCCAATCGTATCGGCTACATCCCCTGTCAGACCATTGTTTTATATTCAAAGGACGTCACACCTTATTTTTTTTTTATTTTTTGAAGGCTTGGCCCACTCAAAACTCGTATTTCATTTTTTTATTTTAACCCCTTAGTATTACCTTAAAAATGGAACTTCGGCTTTAAGAGAAGGTGACCCACTTGACATGCCACATTTGGCATGTCATTTTTTTTTTTTTTTGGGGGGGGGGGGGGATACCCTCTTTTTTAGGAGCATCCAGCTCCCACTTTCTCCCGGGAGCCGGATGGAAGTTCACCTTTCCCCCCTTCCCTCAGTGCAATCTTCTGGGACACCTCACAGGTCCCAGAAGATTGCCCGGCCTATTGCAGCGTGGCTCGCGCCACAGCCGGGTGCCCACAGTCACAATGTCAGCGCCAAGGAGAGGAGAGGGGCTTCGTTCGCCCGCATCTCGGGACCCTGGGACAGGTAAGTGTCCGATTATTAAAAGTCAGCAGCTACACTTTTTGCAGCTGCTGACTTTTATATGGGTGGAACTTCACATTAAAGCAGAACTAGCATCAGAAAGTTCATGAATGCAAAGTAATGTGTCAGTGTGATCCTTCCAGGTATTTATTACCTCTCCCAGAGATCACAGAACTCCCCCTTGGATGAGGCCTTTTGGCACCATGGTTCTTCAGGCATCAACCAGGGTCACCCTCTGCTTCCAGGATTGAGATGTCGGCTCAGAGATGAGACAATCATTTAAGGCTCCGTTCACACTTGTGCAACTTGTCCCCTTTGTCCCCTTTAGCAGAATTGAGTTCTTTTGGCGTTTAGTATAACTTGCCCCCCCCCCCCCCCCAAATTAATGGGTGCAAATCGCTCTGCAAAGATTGGAACTGGAATGGAGGACCGGTGCAGCCTCCAGCCGTTCGAGCCTTCCACTTGAACCCCCCCCCCCCCGATAGAGGGATTCTAATTGGCCAACACCTTTACGTGGATGTCGCTTACCAAGTAGGAGCCGTCTAGCCCGACAATCTTGTACAGTGGGACCCTGGGGGGATGTGGAGGGGGGGGCCACTGGATGGCTCGAGCCGCTGTAGGCTGGGGGGAGAGAGCGGCTGGAGATGCGGGGAAAAAAAAGCCATGGGAAAGGCAGGAGGAGCCCAAACCGCAGATGTCTACAGTGGGATCGGGAGCCAGAGCTGGTGGGAACCCATCATACAGGGAGGTCTGTGTGAACTGTGGCTGTTTACCCCAGAGCAGTGGGGGGGGGGAAGAAACTGCATGCGATTCGGACAGGAATCGCACTGCATTCCTGTTCAAATCGCACGCAGTGCGATTTGCGCCTATTCGTTGTATGGATGCAAATCACACCGCAAAGTATCGTTTTCGGGAGTACTCATGAAAATACATGGTATCAGCAGGGCTGGTCCTAGACTATTTTGCACCCTAGGCAGGACCAGCTACTTGCACCCCCCCCCCATAATGATGATGTTGGGGGGTAGGTGAGGCAGTATTGGGTGGGTAGGTGAGACAGTTTGAGGGGTAGGTGAGGCGGTATGTGGGGGGGTAGATGAGGCCGTATTGGGGGGGTAGGTGAGACCGTATGAGGGGTAGGTGAGGCGGGGGGGGTGAGGCGGTATGTGGGGGGGTAGATGAGGCCGTATTGGGGGGGTAGGTGAGACCGTATGAGGGGTAGGTGAGGCGGGGGGGTGAGGCGGTATGTGGGGGTGGTAGATGAGGCAGGATTGGGGGGGTAGGTGAGACAGTATGAGGGGTAGGTGAGGCAGTGGGGGGGGTGAGGCGGTATGTAGGGGGAGGTAGATGAGGCAGTATGGGGGTGTAGATGAGGCAGTATTGGGGGGGGGTTAGTGAGACAGTATGAGGGGTAGGTGAGGCAGTGTGTGTGTGTGTGTGTGTGGGGGGGGGGTGGGAGGTGAGGCGGTATGGGGGGTAGGGGAGGCAGTGTGTGTGTGAGAGGGGGGGTAGGTAAGGCAGTATGGGTGGGGAGGATGAGGTGGTATGTGGGGGGGGTGGGTGAGGCAGTGTGCGTGTGGCGGGGGTAGGTAAGACAGTATGGGGGGGGGATGAGGTGGTATGTGGGGGGTGGGTGAGGCAGTGTAGGGAAACCATGAATGGATACAAGAGAATTTGTGGGATTTTTAAGGTGCACATATAATACAGTGATCCAGAAAAATAATATAAAATTATTTTATTAAACGTGATAAAAAATGTCTAAAAACAATTGTGGCAAATACACAAAACGTGGTTCTTATGGATACAGCACTTTAGATGGAATTCCCAACATGTTTCGCCGACACATCCCGGGCTTCCTCAGGGGATGCTGTCCACTTGAGGTACAAGCCTTCTAATGAAGAAAAATATATAACAATCGTATCAATTGAGTTGTATAGAGAAACAAATTTATTTAAACAATAAAAATTAGTTTGATAAGGACATAAATTTAACATACATGTCCACATTCAGTGTAAGGAAACCAGTGGCTGCCTAGTGGTAGCACTCTGGGTATCGGTGCATCCCTAGTTTTGGTAAATCCTAAAGGAAATAATTGGATAATGTATGGCCAGCCTAAAGAGGTCGCCGGGGCCGAGTCCTGCTGGTTGTGTCAATAGATGCAGCAGCAGGACTCGGGAGCGTGCCCGCATGGGTGCCCCGAGGGAGAGCGCTTCTCCAACAGGGCACTCAAGGATAGGAGGAGCCAGAAGCGCCGCTGAGGGACCCCAGAAGAGGATGATCGGGGCCACTCTGTGCAAAACGAACTGCTCAGTGGAGGTAAGTATGACATGTTTGTTATATTAAAAAAAAACAAAAACGCGTGGGTTTAGTAGAGCTGCACGATTAATCATCAAGAATCGTTATCACGTTTTTTTTTCCCCCGTTGCGATCTTGATAAAAGTGTTTCACGATTCTTTCTATGCAAAGAATTCTCTCTGCTCTTCTGAAGCCACAGCTGTCAAAAGAAAGGAAGAAAAAAAACTGGGCAGTCTGCCAAGAATCACAACATTCTTTAGCAGTTCTAAACATTGTAACAATTTGTCAATTAAAGTTTAACCACCTGAACACTAAACCTTTTTCTGACATTTGTTGGTTTCAAGTTAAAATCATTTTTTTTTTGCTAGAAAACAACGTTTTATATATATATTAGAGACCCTAGAGAATAAAATGGTGGTTGTTGCAATATTTTATGTCACACTGTATTTGCGCAGCGGTCTTTCAAATGCATTTTTTTTTGGAAAAAAATTATTTTAATGAATTAAAAAAAAAAAAAAAAACTAACCAGTAAAGTTAGCCCAATTTTTTTTTTTTTGTATAATGTGAAAGATTTTACGTCGCGAGAATCGTGATCTTTTTATTCTAAGCAAAAAAAAAAAAAAAATCGTGATTCTCATTTTGGCCAGAATTCGTGCAGCTCTAAGGGTTTACTAACCCTTTTAATCTGGAACACCGGATTTGAATGTCATGGATTCGAAGCGGTGGTGAATGTTAGGGTGTACTTACTTTTTGCATGTGACACATCTGCATTGTCAATCATGTAGATTACACACACACACACACGTAGGTTGAACTGGATGGACTGGTGTCTTTATTCAGCCTTACCAGCTATGTAACTATGAATAGATGGTGTGAGTTTTATCTGTCATTCGTTCATCACTTCGCTCGGTATGCACCGTGTGAATGAAGAGATCAGGTTGTTTGTTCAAAAATGTTAAAACAGTCAAATTTTTCCAGGGGGTGCACTTACATTTTCACATGATTCTGTGTGTGTGAATATATATATATTACATAGATATATATGATCTTTACATATTTTCATCCCTTGGAAATGTTTCTTTTTTCCTCTTCTTAGCTGTCTCGCCCTCATAGGTCCAGCGTTTGCTTTCTCAGTTGTGTTTGCAGTTTGTGTAGTTTTGATTTTGCTGTTGTGTTAATGAGGTCAGCACTTTATCACCGAACACTGGAAAGATTAAGAAGGTGGAATTGGGGGAGGCGAAGAAATTGTGAGTAAGCAGCTTCTTGCTGATTCTGGATGTTGTGTTTTTCCCTTTCTGTGCCCCAGAGCTGCAGTAACAATGCCCTCCGAAGGACAGAAGTGGTCCTCTAATGCCGGAATAAAACTCTAATTTTCAAATCATGCCGAAAATCTAGAATAAGGCTAAACGTCATTTACTATAAAACTTTTTTTTTTTTTTTTTTTAACGTGTGCGCTGCAGCAAGAGACTCACTCAGCACCATGTGACCATCAAATACAACCAAAAGAAAGCTCTATTTGTGGGGGAAAAAAAGGACATTAATTTTTGTTTGGGTACAACTTCGCACGACAGCGCAATTGTCAGTTAAAGCGACGCAGTGCCGTCTCGCAAAAAAAAAAAAAAAAAATTAAAAAATGTCGTGGTCATTAAGGGGGCAAATCCTTCCTGTCTTTAAGTGGTTAAAGTGCATCACTCCGAAGGAATGTTTTGGAGTGCCAGCGCCTCTTGGATATGTATTTTATGAAGATTTTAATTAAAGTGGTTATAAAGCCCTAAAGAGGAGCTCCATGCCACCTGCCAGTGCCAATCGGTGCCATCTGTCAGTGCCAACCAGTGCCAACCAGTCCCACCTGCCAGTGCCAACCAGTGCCATCTGCCAGTGCCAACCAGTCCCACTTGCCAGTCCCACCTGCCAGTGCCAATCGGTGCCATCTGTCAGTGCCAACCAGTCCCACCTGCCAGTGCCAACCAGTCCCACTTGCCAGTCCCACCTGCCAGTGCCAATCAGTGCCACCTGCCAGAATCGGCATCATTATATCAACCATCGGCCGCCCCGATTTTCTAAATATCGCCATCGGCCAGAGAAAAACCCATATCGGTCGACCTCTACTAGTACTGGTGGCAATCAGCGACTTATAGCGGGGCTGTGATATTGCGGCAGACAAAACGGACACTAACCGACACTTTTGACACTTTTTGGGGACCAGTGACACCAATACAGCGATCAGTGCTAAAAATGTGTACTATCACTGTACTAATGACACTGGCAGGGAAAGGTTTAACAGCAGGGGAGATCAAAGGGTTAACTGTGTGCCTAGCCAGTGTTTCATTTTTAGTATGGGAAGTGCTTTTTACTAGGTAAAGACATGAATCATTGTCAGGATCCATGCCTTCCCTACTGAGAGAACGGCGATCTGCCTTGTTTACATAGGAGGACTGCCATTCTGCCTTTGTACCGAATGATCGGCGGGTGCCGCCAGACATTGAGCCTGCCGTACCCGCTGATCTGCTCTTGCCATGTGAAATCACAGGGGAAGTAAGCCACCGGTGGCACTCTTTTGCGCCCGCTGCCCGGAAGAGCTGTGTCCTGTTTATATATATATGAGATTTGGCGCACAGCTGCCGCCCTGTAGCAGTAAATCTTCTATGGGGCAGACAGCAAGTGGTTAAGGCCCAGTCTGTATTTTTTTTTCAAGGAGTTAGATTAACTTTTCACATAATGAAAAAGGTGAATATACTGGCCAGCCCCCCCAAGAGCCTGACATATCGGCTGTGATGCCCGAATGAGTATCCATCATAATGCCCACTATGGCAAGCGTTCATTGGTCAACATGGCCGCTACACCACCAGCATGGGGCATCACGGCCACTATGTGCAGCAGGAACCGGAGGGGTGGCCAGGATATTTGGACTTGCTTCACCTTTTCATTTCTTTAACCCTTCAAGTAATGCCGCGTACACACGATCGGACGGGATTCCGCTCAAGCTTGGCTTGCATACACACGGCCACACAAAAGTTCGCTGGACTTCCGACCGTCAAGAACGCGGTGACGTACAACACTGCGACGAGCCGAGAAAATGAAGTTCAATCCTTCCGAGCATGCGTCGAATTGTTTCCGAACTTGCGTAGGAATTCTGCGCGTCGGAATTGCTACAGAGGATCGTGTTTTCGGATAGGAACTTTTTCCGACCGAAAAATTGAGAACATGCGCTCAATCTTTTGCTGGCTGGAATTCGGCCAGCAAAAGTCCGATGGAGCATACAACACGGTCGCATTTTCCGACCAAAAGCTCTCATCGGTCTTTTGCTGGCCGAATTTCCGATCGTGTGTACGCGGCATAAAAACCTGGAACTGGGCTTAAAATTTCTCCAAAGAAAGCTTCGGACCTGCATGTTTTGTGCCGCCAGTATTGAAATCCCTATAGATGTACCCGAGGCTTTCCCGCTGGTTTTCTGTTATTGCTTCCATGACCGTATTGGGCAGGAAACCATTTCTTTGGAATTCCTTTTACGGGGGAATCCTCAATACTTTACACTATATGGTCCTCAACGTACACAAAAATCACAGGGGTGACATAATCTTTGAGATCCTCCGTCTTGTGAAATCCGATGAGTGAGAACAAGTCTACGTCAGGGTTGTAAAACTTGGTGGGGGGGCGAAATTTCCTCGGTTCCCAACTTTGTGTATCTTGACTCGTACAGTCCCCCTCCTCCTCTTTGCGTGTAGTGTTTATATGCAGCCCACTCGGCACTTTTAGGAATCTGGAAAGTTATTACCAGACAAATCGGCATTACCTCATCCTCCGATGAGCAAGCCATGGCCTATGACACCTTTTTGTAGCTCTGCGTACCCAGACCTAGGCAGACTGTTTGTCATTATATGCGTTCCAGCAAAATATAGGGGAAGCAGACTTTCAGGCACTCAGGACAGTCTCTGGCAGAGCGCGGTCGATGAAGTTATACGGCTTACCGTTATCATGTGGAGATTAAAGGGCAACTCTAGAAAAAAATATTTTAGGCCAGGGCTTGACAGATTTGCTTTGAGTCTAGAAGCCAGCTAAAAAAAATTTAGGAGCCAGTTTGTGCGTGGCGATATCGCAATCGTAACGTGCATCACCGGGGAAACGGTCAACGGCGACCGGGAAGTGATGTCATACACGTTGCTTCCAGGTCAGGAACACGATAGGGAGTAGAGCGAATGCGTTTCTGCTCTCCTCCCTCCTCCCTTCCCTCTACCCTGCGGCGTCTGCTATGCCAGACCCAGGCCTGGTGATTGACAAGTGGAGCCTAGGATACATAGCAGGGGGCCACATTACCCGTGTGTGTGGAAGCAATTGGGCGGCCTGAATGCTTCAACCTGACAAATGAGCCCTACTGCTTGCCTACAGCAGGGCTAAATGTAAAAAAAACCCCACCTGCCTGGCACCTGGAACTGCATGTCCCGGGCATCGGGCGATACAAATTGTGCATCTCTTCAACAGTGAATGGGCTGACAAAAGCCCAGGCGCCAGGATGCAATTTGTAGTCGCCATGGCGACCTGACACCTGGGATTTGTCAGGCCCTGTTTTAGTCTTAGATGCGTGCAAGCTGCATTACACAATGGCTTCTGTTATCTCCTGATGGCAAGAGATCGGCACCCATGTTGGCCTAGCTGCACTGACCATTTCAATGCCAACATGACAAGGTTACAACCTATGCCTAGTATATCCAAAACCAAACAAAAGCAGTGTTGACCGGAGTCGGACTTTAAAACAAAAATCAGCAGTTCTTATCAATCTCTGAAGACACCCAAAGTCCACAAAAAATAAAAGTCCATGAGATTCAGTCATGTAAACCACCAACGTGTGCACTGTATTTAATGTCTTCTCATAAATCATACACTGCTAGTACCATGCGTGCCTCAGTAGACTACTGAGGAAGTCCGTGCAGTGGACGCAACGTGTATAGGGGTGGAGCCAAGCCAATTACATCATATTGTGGCCATCTTGATCTGAAAATGTGGAGTGGTGAAGAGGATTCAGAAGCAAAGCCATACATTGTACAGTTGTACACATGCGATTTTACTAACAGTTTGGGGGCTTTTAATAAGCAAGTGTATTTTTATTTGTAGGGGAATATAAAAATGTATACACAGTGAGCACTATCGGTCCCATTTCTGTTTTTTATATGCTACAAAATCATAATTCCTTCTGTACGATGTCTTTGTTACTCTGCCAAATTTGGCTTTAGTTCAGGTGAAATGTTTTGTGTGAGTCAGTATTACAGAGTAATGTCAAATATTTGATCAGTCGTGGTCCTTGAGCAAATGTGTTACAAGTGGTTGAAGAACATGTTTAAATACGGAGTCCTTCAGATCATCTGCTTGTGCTGAAATTACCCTTCTACCCCTCCGTCTGAGCCTCCTAGTAGACGTCCAATGGTGACATCCAGTTGTCCACAGAAACTAAGTGGACTACAGCTTGCATTGACAGAGAAAGGACCATCCTTGGTATGGATAGGGAAGGGACCATCCGTGGTGTGGATAGAGAAGGGACCATCGTTGGTGTGGATAAAGAAGGGACCACCGTTGGTGTGGATAGAGAAGGGACCATCGTTGGTGTGAATAGAGAAGGGACCATCTTTGGTGTGGATAGAGAAGGGACCATCGTTGGCGTGGACAGAGAAGGGACCATCGTTGGCGTGGACAGTGAAGGGACCATCGTTGGCGTGGACAGAGAAGGGACTATCGTTGGCGTGGACAGAGAAGGGACTATCGTTGGCGTGGACAGAGAAGGGACCATCGTTGGCGTGGACAGAGAAGGGACCATCGTTGGCGTGGACAGAGACGGGACCATCGTTGGCGTGGACAGAGAAGGGACCATCGTTGGCGTGGACAGAGAAGGGACCATCGTTGGCGTGGACAGAGAAGGGACCATCGTTGGCGTGGACAGAGAAGGGACCATCGTTGGCGTGGACAGAGAAGGGACCATCGTTGGCGTGGACAGAGAAGGGACCATCGTTGGCGTGGACAGAGAAGGGACCATCGTTGGCGTGGACAGAGAAGGGACCATCGTTGGCGTGGACAGAGAAGGGACCATCGTTGGCGTGGACAGAGAAGGGACCATCGTTGGCGTGGACAGAGAAGGGACCATCGCTGGTGTGGACAGAGAAGGAACCATCGTTGGCGTGGACAGTGAAGGGACCATCGCTTGCGTGGGCAGAGAAGGGACCATCGCTGGTGTGGACAGAGAAGGGACCATCGTTGGTGTGGACAACATCATCATTACTCTATATAATTATTTTGTTCATCTCTAGGCATATGTTGCCCTTTTCCCATCCTTCTATCAATCTTTCTTCAATTTTGAGAGCTCTTGCTTAACAGCGATAGACATATTAGCATTGAGTACTCTTACTGAGTGCTTTTTGAAAGGCTTTCTTGGTTTTTAGATGTTCTAGTAAAGGGCACTTAAAGTAGAACAAATACTTTGTGAGAACCTTCAGAGTGGCACTTATTTGTTGAAGTATAGAACTGTATTCATGGGCTGACCGTGGAATAGCCTCCTCCTGATTGGACCAGAGGAGCATTAATACAATCACCCCACAACTCCCAAATTCATACAAAGGCTTGGTGACGTCTACCTCTTTGTGCTGGCTCCATGGATTCTGTAGGCAGGTAAGCGTTCTCAGGCTGGCGGATTTACTGAAAGGAGCAAATGGGGGGGCCGAGGAAGAGTTTTTCAAAAGTGACATAGTACAGAGAACAACGATACATTGTGTCTAGGGTTTATTGTGCTTAGAAAGTTTGTAGGCCGGTCTGTAATTGGTGGATGTTGGGTTCCTGCACTCCATTGCACTTTGCAATATTATTGAAAGCTCCATGATGGAAGTGGTCTTTATAACTAATTACAATTTTATGAAATGAGGGCAAGTTTCTCTCTATTTCAGGCAATAGGTAAAGTCGGTCATCTTCCTATGATTTGGAAAGTGTGAGGCTTGCTTATGATCAGGCTTTTCTATACTTCATTTGTAGCCAGATGCAGCAAACCTTCCTCAGTGTATCTGATGGGGAATTAATCTGTTAATCATGTGATTCCTTCTTCCCAAATAATTACAGAGGGTGGTGCTTGGAATTGGTGAACAGATGGATTGCTGCAGGCTCACGTATGGATAAGTGGGACATAACAGCATGGCTCCTCTATACATGGAACATGTCAGTATGGGTTCTCTATAAGTAGGATGTCTCAGTATGATGGTCCTCTATAAGTGGTATATGTCAGTATGGGTAGGGCATATCAGTATGACTCCACTATAAGAGAGACATGTCAGGATGGGTCCTGTATATGTGGGACATGTCAGAATGGGTTTGTATATGTGGGACGTGTCAGGATGGGTCCTCAATACGTGGGACGTGTCAGGATGGGTCCTCTATACGTGAGACGTGTCAGGATGGGTCTTCTATATGTGAGGCATGTCAGGATGGATCCTCTATATGTGGGACATATCGGGATGGGTCCTCTATACGTGGGACATGTCAGGAATGGTCCTCTATACATGGGACATGTTGGGATGGGTCTTTTATACGTGGGACATGTCGGGATGGGTCTTTTATACGTGGGACATGTCAGGATGGGTCCTCTATACGTGGGACATGTCAGGATGGGTCCTCTATACGTGGGACACGTCGGGATGGGTCCTCTATACGTGGGACACGTCGGGATGGGTCCTCTATACGTGGGACACGTCGGGATGGGTCCTCTATACGTGGGACACGTCGGGATGGGTCCTCTATACGTGGGACACGTCGGGATGGGTCCTCTATACGTGGGACACGTTGGGATGGGTCCTCTATACGTGGGACACGTCGGGATGGGTCCTCTATACGTGGGACACGTCGGGATGGGTCCTCTATACGTGGGACACGTCGGGATGGGTCCTCTATACGTGGGACACGTCGGGATGGGTCCCTTTATACGTGGGACACGTCGGGATGGGTCCTCTATACGTGGGACACGTCGGGATGGGTCCTCTATACGTGGGACACGTCAGGATGGGTCCTCTATACGTGGGACACGTCAGGATGGGTCCTCTATACGTGGGACATGTCGGGATGGGTCCTCTATACGTGGAACACGTCGGGATGGGTCCTCTATACGTGGGACACGTAGGGATGGGTCCTCTATACGTGGGACACGTAGGGATGGGTCCTCTATACGTGGGACACGTCGGGATGGGTCCTCTATACGTGGGACACGTCGGGATGGGTCCTCTATACGTGGGACACGTCGGGATGGGTCCTCTATACGTGGGACACGTCGGGATGGGTCCTCTATACGTGGGACACGTCGGGATGGGTCCTCTATACGTGGGACACGTCGGGATGGGTCCTCTATACGTGGGACATGTCGGATGGGTCCCTTTATATGTGGGACATGTCGGGATGGGTCCCTTTATACGTGGGACACGTCGGGATGGGTCCTCTATACGTGGGACACGTCGGGATGCGTCCTCTATACGTGGGACACGTCAGGATGGGTCCTCTATACGTGGGACACGTCAGGATGGGTCCTCTATACGTGGGACACGTCGGGATGGGTCCTCTATACGTGGGACATGTTGGAATGGGTCCTCTATACCTGGGACATGTCAGGATGGGCCCTCTATACGTGGGACATGTTGGGATGGGTCTTTTATACGTGGGACATGTCAGGATGGGTCCTCTTTAAGTAGGATGTCTCAGTATGGTTCTCTAAAAGTGGGATATGTCAATATGGGTCCTCTATACGTGGGACATGTCAGTATTGGGTCCCCTATACATGAAACATGTCAGTATGGGTCCTGTATACGTGGGACATATCAGTATGGGTCCACTATACGTGGGACATGTCAGTTTGGCTCCTCTATAACTGGGACATTTGCTGAAATGGGTAAAGCACATAATTGCGCTCTATCCGCACAGAACATTGCGCTGTACAGAATGCATGCCGTTCTCTGCAGCCTTGTATATCCAATTACAGATGATTATAACAGGAAACCCAAAGGATCAACAATGGTTACCAAGAGCCGGAGGAATGGAAACACTGTACAAAGCAGAGTGTGGGTGGCTGTGAAGAGTTCCAGGAGAAACACTGTAAAGTCAGAATATAATACAAAGTTCCCCTTTCAGCAGAGCTGTGATGAAATAATACAAAGGGTAACACACAATACTGGGGACGGGAAATCTCCTGTTTATCCAGCATGGTAACCCTGATTGAGATGTAAATAATACATATCTGTGTAAAATCCCCCATCACACCAGAACCCACACTCCATCGTAATTTCCACACTTCCTCAGCTAAAAGGCCAGTCGCCCACCTAAGCCAATACTCACCGGAAATCTCAATGCCAGAAATTCCCTGAGAGTCTCACTGCTACTGCTGCATTCTCTGTGGGGTATAAAAATAAGGGATCTGTGATAACCTTGGCTGGTGGGCGGAGTCAGGAACTCAGGTGATACAATCTAAAGCTGGCCATACAGCGATTGAATTTTGATCAGTATATGGGCTTCCCCACTTGATGGAAGTCGATTGTTTAATAGATTTCTGGGGAAGGGAAATGCTGGAAGATTTTTTTTGCTTTTTTGGCACTGCATTACTGTGACAATTGCACAGTCATTCAACCATTTATATCATTTGTTTTCCGATAAATTGAGCTTTCTTTTTCTGCTCGATCTAAGTGGTCTGCCTAGAACTCGTTTGTGGAAGCCTGAACAGAGGTAACTCGGAGCGAGGCTTCTCATGATTTTAAACATGATACAGCCTGCTTTAAACAGAGTACGATGGTAAGCCGGCAGCCAGTGCAAGGCATAAAGAACGGGGGTGATATGATCCCTCAAAGGGACGCCCATAAGTAGCCTTGCCGCAGCATTCTGTATGAGTTGAAGGCTCTGCACTATTTTCTTTGGCAATCCCAGATATAATGAGTTGCAATAGTCTAGGCAGCTGCCTATCGTGGCACAGATGATGGTTTTCTTCTCCGGAAGGTCCAGGTATTTGAACAACACCCTCAGGAGTTTTAGCTGCCAGTGGCATGCACTGACCACCTTATTTACCTGAGGAGCCAAGGTTAAACCTGAGTCTAAGACGAATCCCAACTCACGAACCTGGGAGGCCGCATCCGGAGGAGAACCAAATGAGGGAGGCGAAGGCGGAATATCTGGAGGAATAGCCAGTTTTCCACCATTGAGCTTCAAAAAAATCCAGTTTTCCACCATTGAGTTTCAAAAAAATTGGTAGACATCAATATGTTGAGGGCCTCCAGACAGTTGGCAAGGGTGGCATCAGCCGGCTGGTTCCTAGGAATCCTCAGGTAAACCTGGGTGTCATCCGCATATAGATGATACTGGACGGCGTGGGACTTTAGGAGATCGGTAAGAGGCCTCATATAGATGTTGAACAGCAGAGGAGACAGGGCAGAACCTTGTGGCACTCCGCAGTCCAAGACGGTGTTCTTAGAGTAAAAGGAGCCAGTCTTGACTCCCTGAACTCTGCCTTCTATAAAAAGAGGCCACCCATGCCAAAGCCGACCCGCTCATGCACAAAACTGATCTCATCCACTCCAGTAAAATTGTATGGTTTATGGTATCAAACGCGGCCGACAGATCCAAGAGAACCAGTGCTACTGATTCACCTCTGTCCAGACTATGAAGGATATCATCATAGACATAGATGAGACTCGTCTCTGTTCCGTGTCCAGGTCGAAATCTGGACTGGAATTCGTCCAAAAGGTAGAAGGACTCAAGATAAGCCTGTAGCTGGATAACCACCAAGCGCTCCATCACCTTTGCCACAAAAGGCAGGTTGGAAATATAGTTGCCCAGGATGGCAGGGTCCAAGGTCGGCTTCTTCAGCAGGGCCAAGACCACGGCCCGCTTCAGAACGCCCGGGAGGGTGCCCGTCCTGAAGCAGCAGTTAACTATCTCACCAATAAAGGGGGCAAGAAGAACAGCGGTTTCTTTAACCAAACCGGGAGGAAGATGGTCTCAAAGAGGCAATTACCTCAACCACCTGTTCAGCAGTTACCAGTTGGAAACAGGACAATCCAGGGGCCATCACTGTTTGGCAGATGTCCTCCTGCACAATCTCTGGCCTGATGATATTGTCTCTAATGGTCTTAACCTTAGAGACAAGTCGGCAAGCACTTGGCACCAATTCTGTGACTCCTTAGGAGCAGAGCTGATAGCTTCAGGGTGGGTTAACTCAGAAGAGATCTTAAAGAGTTCAGCCGTGCTGTTGGCTGCCTCCCTGATTCGCTCCCGGAAATAGGTCTTTTTAGCCTCTCTTATAGCCTTCTTATAAAAATAGAGGGCCTCCAAGTGCAGCTTTTTATCATCTTCCAGATAGAACTTCCGCCAGTGTCTCTCCCTGGACCGAACCCGCTGTTTGAGGAGCCTAAGCTCCTTTGTGAACCATTGCGGGCTCTTGCCCAGGGGACAGGGGTTGGATCTCATCCTACGGGGTGCTACCACATCAAGGGCCACTTCAACCAACTCCTGGAAAATACTCAGCTTCTCTGCAGGGTCAGCCAGCTCAAAGAAGATTGACTGGTTGATATCCTTAGCCACAAGATTTCCAAATCTGTCTGGGCAGACTTTTGATAGATTTCTTGAGAGGACTTTAGGGCCAGTGCGATCTGGGATATGAGGAGGTTTCCTTTTCGGTAAAGCCAGGCTGAAGGAAATAAACCTGTGATCTGGCCAGGTCAACTCCCTGGGCGGCGCACAGGTTGCCGGCAATCCACTGAAAAGGAGCCAATCTAGCACATGGCCAGCAGTGTGGGTAGCAGCTGTCACATGTTGCCGATACCCCAAAAGCACCAGTTCTTGAATAAGAGATTGAGTGGAGGCATTACTTAAGTCCTCTGCCCAGAGGTTTATGTCTCCCATAATGCAGGATCCTTTAAACACAATGGACATCTGTGAGGCTAAGCTAATTCAAAAACAAAATCAAGTTTTAAAGCTGGTGGGCGATAAATCAAAGCAAACCCATACGTAAGTTTGCTAGCTACTTGGAAAGAAAAGATCAAGTTTTCAAAGGACTTATAGGTAGTATTAAAAATCTCTGAGACTGATAATAGGAGATATTTTTTAAAAAATCCCCCCCCCCCCCCAATTGAGCAGTTACATTGAAGTATTTTGTATTGGGGTGGGACCAGCTCGTCCAGGATGGGAGCTTTAAAATCCTGGAGCCAAGTCTCAGTAAGGCAGAGGAAGTCCAGGTCCTCCTCCCATGAGAAGGGTCGCAATATTAGCTTCATTGGCCACTGCAGACCTGCAATTTAAAAGACCCCCCATTAAGGAGGATGCAGGAGAATTTCTCGATAAATGGGGAGGTGTATTAAAAGCATTGACCCCTGAAAGAGATCTATGAGAGAGCGGGGTGTGTAAATTGGAATTATTGACCTCAGGCTGAAAAATCGCATTAGTATGTAAAATACGCTTAGTGTCATCTGGCAATAAAAATAATGGGGAGTGTAGGTCCTTTAGAGCTGAGGCTGAGTATACTATAGTCTTGTCATGGGAACTATGTCTACTCAGAGCCATATTGGCTACTATTTTATGGAAAAATGCACAGTAAAACTACACTGACGAGGTGGTCTCGTAGCCCTAGTGGGAGAGACACCTAAACCCTTTAGTTAAAACAATGCTAAAGCCAGTGAGGCTTGGCAACGCTTCCCGTCCTGCGTCACTGGCGTTGATTGATAGCAGTGGGAGCCAATGGCTCCCGCTGCCTCAGCAGAGCCTGTGAGACCAGGAAGTGAGGGGAGAGAGCCACTGCAGACGGGCACAGCACTGGATCTAATGAGGGCTCAGGTAAGTAACTGGGGGGGGGAATACTATTGCCTAAACATTTTTTTTTTTACCTTATTGCAAGGAAATGTTTAGGCTTTATAACCACCTGAGATTACTTGACCAATGGCAGGAGGTTTTGTCTCTCCGCAAAAACACCTCCAATGCCAAAATCTGTCACAAGGCGGTGGTGGTCTGTATGACAAATGGAACAAACCACCAACCCGCACAGGAGGAAACGAATGAGTTAAATGGGTTTAGGAGCAGCACGTTATAAGAAAGGTGCAAAAAGAAAATAATTAACAAATTAATTACAAACCACGCTCCTTTTATGAAGTGCCAGTGCAGATAGTTAACAATCACAAAATTACAAAATTTATGTAAAGATCTCAAAAAAGTGAGAAATAATGTCCATAGTGAAAAAAAAAAAAACAAAGAAACACAAAACAACAGTACGCATCGAACTGTTGAGATGCCAAATAGTGAAAGCACAAAATCCAAATAAAACAAATAATGTTCATAGATTGGTGTAAATATTCAAAAATTCTGGATGAATCCTCTTAGTAATCAGCAAACATCGAGGGAACAGTAATCCACCACCATCACCGGCCACGCAGCCTACTCACCAGATTGTATTGACTCCCATCACAGGAGTCAAAAGCTCTTCAAAGACATGCCAGAAAAGCTTCATGCGATCACGGCCTGGTCCAGGTACTGGAACGATGTGACCGTATGGGCACTGGGTGGATATGGATGGACCCTCGGATGGGGATTGGTCATACCCAGACCGTTAATGCCATGGATGGGGAAAAAAAAAAACGAATGGAAAACTCCCATCGTGTAGTATGCCAAAAATGTATTTAAAAAAAGCTAAAAACAGACTAAAAAACCTGCATGAACCACGTGTGGGTAAATGCAGACAGTCCAACAACGAACGCAGCTACGAGGCTGCGAAACGACCAGAAGAAGCGTGTCACGTTCGGTATGTCCGACCGGTTTCGTCAGTACGTGCTGACGTCATCAGGGATGGTCTGTAGTTCATGGTGGTGAACTGGGCTAACAAGACCACTTAGAATTTCAGTGCAGCAATATCCCGCTATCAGGTGACTCGGGGGGGACAAAGGTAATCGCACTCCTGTGACTTTTCAGAGAGGTTTGGCAGAAAAAGCTTTTGAAATAAACATGTTGACTTTAGATGCACTTTGAGCCCTAGAGGTCACTGAGGGGAACACTGCGCAGCTTCCCCATAGAAGTGGCCCCTTGTTATTGCACCAATTAGAAGAGGGGAGCGTTGCCCCCTGGTGGAGGTGCACACTGCACAGTGGCATCATAAACCACCCCTTTTTATAGGAGCCAATCAGAAGGGGTGAGCATTGCTCCATGGATGGAGTGAACACTGAGCAGTGTCATCAGCAGTGGCTTTATTGTTATGGAAGCCAATCAGAAGAGGTGAGGGTTGTTTCCTGGGCGAGGTGAACACTGTGCAGTGTCATCAGCAGTGGCCCCTTGTTATTGGAGCTAATTGGAAGCAGCGAGCATTGCTCCCTGGATGAGGTGAGCCAATCAGAAGAGGCGAGTGTTGCTCCCTGGGTTGAGGTGAGCCAATCAGAAGAGGTGAGGGTTGCTCCCTAGATGAGGTAAACACTGTGCAGTGTCATCAGCAGTGGCCCCCTTGTTATGGGAGCCAATCAGAAGAAGTGAGAGCGTTGCTCCCTTGGTGAGGTGAGCCAATCAGAAGAGGCGAGTGTTGCTCTCTGGGTGAGGTGAGCCAATCAGAAGAGTCGAGTGTTGCTCCCTAGGTGAGGTGAGCCAATCAGAAGAGGCGAGTGTTGCTCCCTGGGTGAGGTGAGCCAATCAGAAGAGGCGAGTGTTGCTCCCTGGGTGAGGTGAGCCAATCAGAAGAGGCGAGTGTTGCTCCCTGGGTGAGGTGAGCCAATCAGAAGAGGCAAGCATTGCTCCCTGGGTGAGGTGAGCCAATCAGAAGAGGCGAGCGTTGCTCCCTGGGTGAGGTGAGCCAATCAGAAGAGGAAAGCATTGCTCCCTGGGTGAGGTGAGCCAATCAGAAGGGGCGAGCGTTGCTCCCTGGGTGAGGTGATCCAATCAGAGGAGGCAAGCGTTGCTCCCTGGTCTGGTGGAGGTGCACAGTGTCATCAGCAGCAGCTCCTTGTTATGGGAGCCAATCAGAAGAGACGAGCGTTGCTCCCTGTATGAGGTGAGCCAATCAGAAGAGACGAGCGTTGCTCCCTGTATGAGGTGAGCCAATCAGAAGAGGCGACCGTGGCCCCCGGTACGAGGTGAACGCAGCACACATCCAGTATCAGCTGGCTGTTATTCAGGTGCGTGCCTTCCCCTCCTCCTCCTCGCTAATCTTACCATAATACGCCGGTCTCCTGGGAAGATTCTTATTTACTCTGTTGGTTGATTAATAGCAGAACGCTCGCCGTACGAGAAGGAGGCTTATCTGCCAGGAAGCGCGTCCCCAGCGATGACATCCCATGTCAGATTCTTTAGCCTCTGTGCTGCTGCCAGATGACATTCCACCATCCCAGGAAATAATGTACAGAAATCCGAGATCAATCCTTCTCAATGAGAGAACGTTCGGTGCCCCTCATCCCTCCGCTTACGGGAAGCAGAAATGTGATCAGACTTAAATCTGTCCGAAGATACAAATATTTGAGGCCCGGCGCCTCACCGGTCTGCGCCTCCCAACGCAATGCGACTTCACCTACTAAGAGAGACCAGAGGCCTTACTTATAGTCATCATCGTTCATCATCCCTCGTTCATCGTTCATCATCCATCTTAAAAAAAAAAAACAAAGAGCTGGAATTTTATAGACTGTCTCTCCATGTTATCTCTGTAATCCCCAATGAGGGACTTCTTTTAATTCCTCTCTTTTGGTCTGTTGGGTTTAGGCTGGAAATCTACCCCCCCCCTCCCCCTACCAATACCTATGCTTACTAACCTGTGTAAGAAAGATGTACATATCCTCTATTTTCAGCCCGATCTGGCTCCCTTTTGTCAGAAAGTGGGGGCTGCTGCAGGGGAGAAGAGGGAGCACCAACAACAGATGTGCCGTTTGGAACCTATGGGTGATGTCACCGCTCCAGGCTTTACGGGACGTTGTCTCTCCTCTCCCCTGCAGCCGCCGCTAACTGACATAGTGGAGATTACATGACCGGACCGGAAATAGGTAAGTATATACATCTTCTTTACACGGATTAGTCGCCATAGGTGTCAGGTGAGGGGGGGGGGGACATTTTTAAGACTAGCAAATAGCCCCTCCCCCCCAGCCCACTAACAAGGAGGAGAAAAATGTGCCACAAAGAAGTCATATACATGTACATAAGTAAAGTATCAACAAACTTTATTTGTACATTAAAAATATATATATATAATATGATCACTTCCAGTGCATAGCGTGTACATTAAGTGTTTTAATAATTATTTTAGTGTTGCAGATCGACGCGTTTCAAGGGAAACTCTTCCTCAGAATCCACACCTTTTGTACATGCAGACTACACTTTTGATCTACAAAGAGTGATAACAAAAACATATATAAAAAAATATACACTCAGCGGACACCTTGCTAGGTTGGACCCCTTTTGCCTTCATTCTTGGTGGCATAGATACAACAAGGTGTTGGAAACGTTCCTCAGAGATTTTGCCCCATAGTGACATGATAACATCACGCAGTCGCTGCAGATTTGTCGGCTGCACATCCATGATGCCAATCTCCCCTTTCACCACATCCCAAAGGTGTTCTATTGGATGAGATGTGGTGAGTGTGGAGGCCATTGGAGTACAGGGACCTCATTGTCCAGTGGTGAGATGATTGGAGCTTTGTGACATGGTGCATTATCCTGCTGGAAGGAGCCATCAGAAGATGGGGACACTGTAGTCATAAAGGGATGGACATGGTCAGCAACAATACTCAGGTAGGCCGTGGTGTATAAACCCCATCCCCCACACCATTACACCCCCCACCACCAGCCTGAACCGGTGATACAAGGCAGGATGGATCCATGCGCCAAATTCTGACCCCACCATCTGAATGTCGCAGCTGAAATCCAGACTCATCAGACCAGGCAACGTTTTCCAATCTTCTATTGTCCAATTTTGGTGATCCTGTGCCAATTGTAGCCTCAGTCTCCTGTTCTTAGCTGACAGGAGTAGCACCCGGTGTGGTCTTCTGCTGCTGTAGCCCATCTGCTTCAAGATTGGATGTGTTGTGGGTTCGGAGATGGTATTCTGCATGCCTTGGATGTAACGAGGGGTTATTTGAGTTACTGTCGCCTTTCTATCATCTGGAACCAGTCTGCCCATTCTCCTCTGACCTATCCAGTGACTGCCGCTCACTGGATATTTTCTCTTTTTTCCCACCATTCTCTGTAATCCTGAGAGATGGTTGTGTGTGAAAATCCCAGAAATACTCAGACCGGCCCGTCTGACACCAACAACCATGCCACGTCCAAAGTCACTTCAATCCCCTTTTCTTCCCCATTCTGATGCTCAGTTTGAACTTCAGCAAGTCGCCTTCAATACGTCTAGATGTCTAAATGCATCGCGTTGCTGCCATGTGATTGGTTGATTAGCAATTTGTGTTACTAAGCAACTGAACAGGTGTACCTAATAAAGTGGCCGGTGAGGGTATAATACAACTTTTGGCATTGGTTACATTATACATACACAGCTAATCAAAAATATATATAAAAAAAAATGATATCAATAAATATACTTAAATAACAATTTGTGAAGAGGGCAAAGAAGAAAGGGGGAAAAAAAATTCTCCGCTCTCGGTAAAAATAGGCCTCAGATTTCGGGGAGGAAGACCAAGTTGTAGCCCCATACATGCCTAAAAACAATCCATGCTCTGTGATCGATTTATAAGACTAGTCGGGTTGTGGCATTAAATATCCCGTTTAAATAGTTTTGTCATATCTGTTAGATTAATGCAAATATCTGTTGATCCTGCCAGAAATCTTGTGTGAGAACTTCCTGTTCAGCATTGTTCCAGCTTACTGAGAACTACAGACCCCCCCCCCCCTCCCCCTCATATGATGAAGATGAAGGCTGAGGCAGGTGACAACCCCTCTTCTCCATTCAGAATAGTGAGCGAGGGTTGTCACTCTAAGACAGGAAGTGTGCAACTGGCAGGATCACCAGGAGAAAAAAAATACATTCTATAAATGAAAAGAAAAGCAACCACCACCTCTGAGGTCAGGTAGACTGCAATATTCAACATTTAAATCTGCAGTCCGGAAAAAAAAAAAACAAAAAAAAAGTTTTATCTGCTGATATAAAGACAGATTTGGGTACTTCTGCTAGCTGCAGAAAAGATCGTCTGATCACGTGACCACCTTTAATTGGCTGTCGCAGTGGTCACGTGATCGGGAGACGGTCACCACCGGCTACCTATCATTTATCAGGGACCAAGAGCTGTCTTCGGACAGTAAGTACGCTCTCAGCACAATGACCTCAGCCGCCCCCAGCGGGCGCCTGTGTGTGGCGTATGGGCAATAAAGCCCGCCCCCTTTTTTGCTGCCGCACATATGTGTTAGGGGGTCCTGAAGGGGTTAAAAAGCACTTTAATTTATCTTATTCCTCACTCCCCCCCCCCCAGCAGGGCTGCTCTTCCCTTTCCCTCTGACGCTCCAGGATGTGGGCGGGGCCCTCCGGTCCTGCATCTTACGGGATGACGTCAGC
Organism: Aquarana catesbeiana; assembly: GCF_042186555.1. NCBI lineage: Eukaryota > Metazoa > Chordata > Amphibia > Anura > Ranidae > Aquarana > Aquarana catesbeiana. The sequence goes on along the minus strand of NC_133335.1, from coordinate 235,087,149 downwards.
GTGTGATGGATGGAAATGGGTTTCGGGGAGCGGTTGCAAAAGAGGAGGAGCCTGCGGGAGGGAGGGATAAGATTAGTAAAACTGCATTTCAGGGTAGCCTTCACAAAAATGAGCATCAGTGTGGGGGGGGGGGGTCTCACTGCGTGGGTCTTTTTTAAAAAATCTTTTTTTTTTTTTTTTTTTTTTTTTAATTTATTCCCCGTATTTCAGCTTCTTTAAACAGAGCAGTTCTTTCTGCCAGCCGCCTGTGACCTGAGAAGGCTGGGAAGTGGCACTCCATGGCTTGTTGGGTTCATTGTGGTATATAGTGTGCACATCTTCCCGTATCCTGGTATTATGAGTAAGGTGGGGGGGAGGGGGACATTGCCTAATAGGAGACATTTCATAGATCCTGGCTCAGACAATGATTTGCTGTAAGATGTAGATGGAATGTGTCTTGGGAATAGGAATTTATTGTGTAAGTCACACTTGGATACAGAAAGCTCAAATACATACATTATCTCACAAAAGTAAGTACACCCCTCACATTTTTGTAAATCTTTTCTTCTATCTTTTCATGTGACAACACTGAAGAAATGACACTTGTCTACAATGTAAAGTAGTGAGTGTACAGCTTGTATAACAGTGTAAATTTTGCTGTCCCCTCAAAATAACTCAACACACAGCCATTAATGTCTAAACCGCTGGCAACAAAAGTCAGTACACCCCTAAGTGAAAATGTCCAAATTGGGCCCAAGTTCATCTGACCTCACACGATTTCAAAACCGCATTCAGTGTGAACCTGGGTTTATTTTAACTGAACAAGCTGACATAGGCGTGCGCACAGGCTGTGCCGGGTGTGCCCAGGCACACCCTAATCACCCAGTGCAGCACAGATTCCCCCTACTGCCCTGGCTCCCCACTCCTTTCCTCTGCAGCACCTCTGGCTTCTCTCCTCTCCTGCTGGCTGTTGCCTGATGTTTTAGGATGCGTGAGGGAAGGGGCTGGTAAATATGTATTTATCAGCCCCTTCCCTTTCTGAATGAACATTGTACGTGATGTGAGTAGTAGTGAGAAGTGTGTGTTTGAGCTTTGGGGTGCACACCCTAATGCAATGGGCTGCGCACACCTATGCAAGCTGAACTTAGAAGCTGATTGGCTACCATGCACAGCTGCACCAGATTTTGCACGCTCCGGGTTTAGTAAATCTCCCCTAATGTTTGGATAATGGTGATCGGGGGGGTTGTGGCTCGGGAGTAAGGATTTGTGTTTTTGAGAGAGGTAGAAGATCCTGGGTGGGGGGGAGGTCGGGGGGGTGATGTTCATGTCTATTTTATAAACGAAAAACAATTAAAACTTTTTTTTAACAACATTGCTCACCCATGGAAACACTAAAAGAAACATTGTTTCTTTTTGAATCTTTCTGTTTCTTCATCTGCAGATCAAAGGGATGATCTCTCTGTTTAACCCCTTATAAATGTACTCTATTAATTAACTCCATATTCTCTTCCATTTAATTATTTTCCTGCTTTTTTTTTTTTTTGTTCACGTCTATTTTATAAACGATAAACAATTAAAACTTTTTTTTTTTTGGTTGCTTTGTTAGTGAATATTTTTACACATCTATATTCACATATATTTACAAATTTCACATTGAAAAAGCGCAAAATAAAAAAAAAAAATCAATTTATTTCATTTGTAAATAACTTTTTGTACCATCATTGCTGACAGCTGAAGTGAAAGCAAAACAGTTGCGGTAGGTATCGGTAATTGGTATCGGCAAGTACTAAAAAGGGGTGCATCCCTACTTTAGATACACTCCAGCAATGATATCTGAGCTCCACTGGTCAGTGAATAGTGAGTGAGGAAGAGGAAGGCCGCCGCCGGTGACTCCCAATCCTCAGATCTCCATTTTTCTGATGCTAGGACCTGGAGGGACAGCGGTGGGACAGCACTGTGTGTTGGTGTCAGTGACACACCTATCCTCCAGTAGAGTCACATACGATGCTTTTTCCTTGACTTTAGATACATCTTCTAGAATGTCACCATGTGTCACACATACCTGAGTGGGTGGGGAGCGGCTGTAGGTGTACACAACACGCCGTTGGAATCAGCAGGTAAGCTGTAGGCGGGCGGCATTGTATAGACTGTCCTTTCCTGTGGGCTGACTCACGGCCTTATTGCACTGACCTGCATTAGCACACAGCAGCAGGCTTCTGGGAATCTGGCCTTTTGTTATGAAGAGCCGTTAGAAAATCTCTATTTGTCATGAATCACACTGTCGAAATGGACTTCCAGAAATCTTATGAATGATTCTTGTTACCGCTCTGCTGTCCCTCCCCCCCCCCCCTCTCATTCAAGGAGCCGCTTCCCATAAGACTAATGTCATTATAGAGTTTCATTAAAGGGGTATTAGAGGCTGCTGGCAGCCAGGATTCAATTTGCGCTATTGTTGTCGTTTATTTTAAATCTTTCATGGAACTCCATGTTTTTTTTTTTTTTTTTGGTTGTCCAGACAACGCAATCAGCACCTTGTTAAGCACCTGTGGTGGTAAAAGAAAGCCTGGCTTCCAAGCAGTGATAACATTGACAAGGACACGTCGCTGAAAGTGGATTTAAAGGCCCCCTCCATTTCCAAAAATGCCGGAGGAGAGAAATTCAATGCATCTCTATGGAGGTGGTTCACATCTTCACTTCAAAAGGCTAAAAAAAAAAAAAATGATTTGGCTCGATTCAGGCAGGTTGGTGCGTTTTTGAAGCCCCCAAAGAAATGCATTGAAACACGCGATTCGCACATTTTGTTGCGTGTTTTAGGCACATTTTTCTGCTCAAATGCAATAATTTAAACTAAATAATAATCAAATGATACATAAGATCCCTGATCGTTGGTACGCAGCTCTCGATAGCCAATCACGACAGTTCATCTGATATTATCCTGATGATTGCAAGCGTGAAAATTTTCCTCATAAGATACCAGATCGTACGATTTTCCTTTTAATCAGTACAGTTGTTGTCCGAAAATACAATACAAATACAAAACATGACATCGCTTCCGATTTTTTTTTTTTTTTTCTGTTGTACAAGAAACGTACGAGAATTTTTGTAACTTTAGTAACCTCTTCATTTTCAATATGAGATTAGCATACAAAAAAATGATGATCGTTTGTCCTATATTCTCATCGTGTGTACACAACCCATCGTGTGTACACAACCCTAATATTATTATTATTATTTGTGAAAAAAAAAATAATATATGAAAAAATATATATATATATACAGTATCTCACAAAAGTTAGTACACCCCTCACATTTTTGTAAATCTTTTCTTCTATCTTTTCATGTGACAACACTGAAGAAATGACACTTTGCTACAATGTAAAGTAGTGAGTGTACAGCTTGTATAACAGTGTAAATTTGCTGTCCCCTCAAAATAACTCAACACACAGCCATTAATGTCTAAACCGCTGGCAACAAAAGTCAGTACACCCCTAAGTGAAAATGTCCAAATTGGGCCCAATTAGCCATTTTCCCTCCCCCGGTGTCATGTGACTCGTTAGTGTTACAAGGTCTCAGGTGTGAATGGGGAGCAGGTGTGTTAAATTTGGTGTTATCGCTCTCACTCTCTCATACTGGTCACTGGAAGTTCAACATGGCACCTCATGACAAAGAACTCTGAGGATCTGAAAAAAATATTTACAAAAATGCGAGGGGGTGTACTCACTTTTGTGAGATACTGTGTGTCTTTGTGTATGTATATGCGTATTTTATATATATATATATATATATATATATATATATATATATATATATATATATAATTTTTTTTTATGGTTAGGGTTAAACCCTATATTTTATTTATTTATTTTGTTAGGGGTTAGAGTACATCCCTTTACTCTAACAAAAACAACACAAAAAAAAAAGAATAATAAATAAACACCAGGAAGAAGATGATGAGGCTGATAAAAAAAAAGCTGAAAAAGATAGCAACAAATGATGAAACAGGCGTTATTTTTCTCTATTGGCCAAAAAAAAGTCAAAGCTGAAAAACATTTAAAAAGCACACGCCTAAACGCCCATATACGCGACGTTCAGGTGCAAGGCTGGCTTGGGTTCCGGCGGGCGTTGAACTAAGGTAGGTATTATTGTCTTTAGTTGCACTCCACAGTTGCAGCAATTCTAGAAAAAGTGATCAAAGCATGTAAACGAGCGCTGTGCGTTGTGTACACCTCCCTGCAGAGTACTATGGTTTGTGCAAACCCCTGTAACTGCCACTTTTTCTGGACAGCTTGGCCTGACAGTCACTGCGAAGAACGTTTAAAAAAACAATAAAAAAGTCTTGTGAAATGGGGGAAAAAAGGATTCATATACTGAACACTATCATTTACTGGTATTGCAACACACAGTTACCAGAATAGAATATTTGCGGCAGAGGGTATTTTATATCACAATTTCCATGATTTCCCCCAGGAGATTGTCATAGAGGGAACACTAATTGGAAAAATAGAAGGCACGATGTGAATGAGTCAGACTGTGCCCAATGTGTAGACTCTCCTGCCTTTAAATCTGTACTCCTGACACCCTCCATCTAATCTTATTGCTGCATTATCTCCACCAAATCCACGTGTCGTGTCTGGGCTCCAAGTCTTTGATCTTCTTCTATGCTGTTCAGAAGTGTCCTTATTCGGGTGTCCATGTCACTGCCTAGGTGACGTGGACTCCTCCTATTGGCTGTCCATTGTCCAACAGTTGGGTAATCTCAAGATTCTTAACTGCAGTGCCGTGATGATGCCATGAAGAGGTCACCAGCCATTGATGGCACACACCACCCCAGTTGTCATTTGCTGAAGCCATATTACATAATAGGTGAGGTTGAAAAAAAGACACAAGTCCATCAAGTCCAACCCATATCTGTGATTATATGTCAGTATTACATTGTATATCCCTGTATGTTGTGGTCGTTCAGGTGCTTATCGAATTATTTTGAAACTATCGATGCTCCCCGCTGAGACCACTGCCTGTGGAAGGGAATTCCACATCCTTGCCGCTCTTACAGTAAAGAACCCTCTATGTAGTTTAAGGTTAAACCTCTTTTCTTCTAATTTTAATGAGTGGCCACGAGTCTTGTTAAACTCTCTTCCGCGAAAAAGTTTTATCCCAGTACAGTATTTGTAAATTGAAATCATATCCCCTCTCAAGCGTCTCTTCTCCAGAAAGAATAAGTTCGGTGCTCGCAACCTTTCCTCATAACTAAGATCCTCCAGACCCTTTATTAGTTTTGTTGCCCTTTGTACTCGCTCCATTTCCAGTACATCCTTCCTGAGGACTGGTGCCCAGAACTGGACAGCATACTCCAGGTGCGGCCGGACCAGAGTCTTGTAGAGCGGGAGAATTATTGTTTTATCTCTGGAGTTGATCCCCTTTTTAATGCCAATATTCTGTTTGCTTTGTTAGCAGCAGCTTGGCAATGCATGCCATTGCCGAACCTATTATCTACTAGGACCCCCAGGTCCTTTTCCATCCTAGATGCACAGAATCCTGGGGGACCCCACTACCCACCCCTGACCATTCTGAGTACTCCCCATTTATCACCACCCTCTGAACTCGCCCTTGTAGCCAGTTTTCAATCCATGTACTCACCCTATGGTCCATGCCAACGGACCTTATTTTGTACAGTAAACGTTTATGGGGAACTGTGTCAAATGCTTTTGCAAAATCCAGATACACCACGTCTACGGGCCTTCCTTTATCTAGATGGCAACTCACCTCCTCATAGAAGGTTATTAGATTGGTTTGGCGAGAACGATTCTTCATGAATCCATGCTGATTACTGCTAATGATACCGTTCTCATTACTAAAATCTTGTATATAGTTCCTTATCATCCCCTCCAAGAGCTTGCATATTATTGATGTTATGCTAACTGGTCTGTAATTCCCAGGGATGTATTTTGGGCTCTTTTTAAATATTGGTGCTACATTGGCTTTTCTCCAATCAGCTGGTACCATTCCAGTCAGTAGACTGTCAGTAAAAAATAGGAACAATGGTCTGGCAATTACTTGACTGGTGCAAGCCATCTGGTCCCGGTGATTTATTAATGTTAAGTTTCCCAAGTTTAATTTTAATTCTGTCCTCTGTTAACCATGGAGGTGCTTCCTGTGTTGTGTCCTGAGGATAAACACTGCAGTTTTGGTTACTGAAGCCCCCCCGATTCACTCGTAAAGACTGACAAGAAGAATAAATTAAATACCTTCGCCATCTCCCCATCCTTTGTAACCAGATATCCTTCCTCGTTCTTTATGGGGCCAATATGGTCTGTCCTCCCTTTTTTACTGTTTACATACCTATAGAATTTCTTGGGATTTTTTTTGCTCTCCTCCGCTATGTGTCTTTTGTGTTCTATCTTAGCCGTCCTAATTGCACTCTTACATTTCTTGTTGCATTCTTTATAAAGTCTGAATGCTGATGATGATCCCTCAACCTTGTATTTTTTGAAGGCCTTCTCCTTTGCTTTTATATGCATTTTTACATTGGAGTTAAGCCATCCAGGACTTTTGTTCTCTCTTTAAAATGTATTACCCAATGGGGATACATTGGCTAATGCCCTTATTTAAAATGCTCTTAAAGCAAACCCATCTCTCCTCTGTGTTCTTTGTTCCTAAGATTTTATCCCAATTTATATCTTTTAGCAAGGTTTGTAGAGAAGTTGGCTCTTTTGAAATTCAGCGTCTTTGTATTCCCCTTATGTTTCCTATTTGTGTGATTTATACTGAAGCCAGTTGACCTGTGATCTCTGTTTCCTAAATTGAACCGTATTTCCACATCCGTCGTCAGGTCTGTATTGTTGGTAATCGGTAGATTCAGTAACGCTTTATTTCTAGTTGGTGCGTCTACCATCTGACCCATAAAATTGTCCTGCAAGACATTTAGGAACTGGCGAGCCTTAGACGAATGCGTGGTTCCCTCCACCCAGTTTATGTCTGGATAATTAAAATCCCCCGTTATGATAACACTTTCCATCCTTTCTGCTAATCCAAATTGTGATAGGAGATCCGCCTCCCCCTCCTCCCTCAGGTTAGGGGGCCTATAGCATACTCCCAGTATTATTTTCTCCTAAGCTTGGAGCTCTACCCATAAGGATTCCGCCTCCTCCCTAGCTCCCTTAGTGATGTCATCTCTCACACATTCACTTGTACATTATTTTTGATATATGGGCATACCCCTCCCCATTTTTACCCTCTCTATTCCTGCGATAAAGGGTATACCCTTGAATGATTGCCAACCAATCATGTTAGCTACAACCAGGTCTCTAAATTCCCACAAAATCCAAATCCTCCTTGTAACAGAGTCTCTAGTTCACCCATCTTGTCCGACCAGGCTCCTGGCATTGGTGAACAAGCCATGTAGTTTAGTCCGGTTGCATACTATCCTCTTATTGGGTGTTCCGAGATTGCAACTAGGACTTGTTACTATATTTACCTTGGGTTTATGTGCTTTGGTCAACCTGCCACTAATGCCCCCAATACTACCCTCTGGAATATGTTGGTGAGGGACACCTGAGAGTTAAGTGAGGTTGGTTCTCAGAAGGCTTTTGTTATAATGGTTGAATGGAAGAGGGAAAGGTTCAGAATCTTAAGAACCAAGTGGCGTGATGGCATGAAGGGATCACCAGACATTGTTGGCACATACCACCCTAGTTGCCACTTGCAGAAGCCATGTTGGTGGGTCACAGGAGAGGTTGGTTTTCAGAAAGCTTTTTATTTTTTATAACTGGTGAATGGAAGGGGGCAAGGCTCAGAATCCTAAAAAACACAATAGTGTAATGATGCCTGGGTGACATGGACTCTTCCTATTGGCTGTCCAGCAGTTATGTCCCCTCAGAATCTTAAAAACTGCAGTGCCGTGATGATGCCATAGGGGGGTCACCAGGCATCGTTGGCACACACCACCCCAGTTGTCACTTACTGAAGCTATGTCAATGAGGGACACCTCAGAGTTAGGAGAGGTTGGTTCTTAGAAGTCTTTTTTTTTTTAAATATGGTGAATGGAAGGGGGGGAAAGCTCAGAATCTTAAAAACCAAAATGGCGTAATGATGCCTGGGTGACATGGCTGTCCAGCAGTTGGGTCCCCTCATAATCTTAAAAAATTGCAGTGCCTTGATGATGCCATGAAGGGGTCACCAGGCATGGTTGGTACACACCACCCCAGTTGTCACTTTCTGAAGCCATGTCAATGAGGGACAGAGTTAGGAGAGGTTGGTTTTCAGAAGGATTTTTTTTAAAATATATGGTGAGTGGAAGGGGGGTGGGGGGAAGGCTCAGAATCTTAAAAACCACAGTGGCATGATAATGCCTGGGTGACATGGACTCTTCCTATTGGCTGTCCAACAGTTGGGTCTCCTCAGAATCTTAAAAACTGCAGTGCCGTGATGATGCCATGAAGGGGTCACCAGGCATTGATGGCACACACCACCCCAGTTGTTACCTGCCAAAGCCATGTTACATAGTAGGTGAGGTGCCCTTAATACTACCCTCTGGAATATGTAGGTGAGGAACACCTGAGAGTTAAGTGAGGTTAGCTCTCAGAAGGCTTTTTTTTTATAATGGGTGAATGGAAGGAGGGAAGGTTCCGAATCCTAAAAACCAAGTGGCATGATGCCATGAAGGGGTCACCAGGCGTTGTTGGTACACACCACCCCAGGTGGCCACTTGCAGAAGCCATGTCAGTGAGTCACAGGAGAGGTTGGTTTCAGAAGGCATTTTTTTTTATAACGTGATTGGAAGGGGGGAAGGCTCTGAATCTTAAAAACCACAGTGGCACGATGATGCCTGGGTGACATGGACTCTTCCTATTGCTTGTCCAGCAGTTGGGTCCCCTCAGAATCTTAAAAACTGCAGTGCCATTATGATACCATGAAGAGGTCACCAGCCATTGTTGGTACACACCATCCCAGCTGTCACTTGCAGAAAGCCATGTTGGTGAAGGACACCTCAGTTAGGTGAGGTTGCTTATCAGAAGGCTTTTTTATTTTATTTTATATATGGTAAATGGAATAAAACCACAGTAGCGTGATGATGCCTGGGTGACGTGGACTCTTCCTATTGGCTGTCCAACAGTTGGGTCCCCTCAGAATCTTAAAAACTGCAGTGCCGTGATAATGCCATGAAGGGGGTCACCAGGCATTGTCGGTACACACCACTCCAGTTGTCACTTGCAGCAGCCATGTTAAGTGAGGGACACCTCAGTTAGGAGAGGTTGTTTTTTTAGAAGGCTTTTTTTAATTTATTTTTTATAACTGGTAAATGGAAGTGGGGAAGGCTTAGAAACTTAAAAACCACAGTGGCATGATGATGCCATAAAATTGGGTCACCAGGCATTGCTGGCGCACACCACCCCAGTTGTCACTTGCAGAAGCCATGTTGATGAGGGACACCTCAGGGTTAGGTGGGGTTGGTTTTCAGAAGACATTTTTTATTTTTTTTTATTTAAACCAGGTGAATGAAAGCAGGAAAACGATTGAAAAGACGGAACAGAGTCTCATCAGGGATACGTTGTAAGTTCTGCTCAGCAACCCCTTGTGATCTCTTGTTGCAGGTGCTATAAGCCCACATAGCAAGGACAACTTGCCTCAAATTTTTGGCAGTGTTCAATTGTAAATCTGTTATCTTGCTGCACATTTTCACTGGTAAGTTGTACACTTGCAGAGTACTTGAAGCACAAGTTCTAGTTGACACTTTTACAACTTGTATCAAATTTGCGTGGCAAGTCTCTAGCAAGAGCAAAGTTGCAGTGGTGAGTCTACAGCAAGAGCTCTGCAAGTCACAGTGACCCCCTGTGGTGGGATGACTATTGCACAACATAACTGGACCAGAACTTGCAGCAGACTTGCAGAATGTTTTCAAAGAAAGTTGATCTGGAGTCATGCAATGCGGACTTTCTGCAATTGTGCAGCAAACTTGTGAAACCAGGCAAGTGTAGCAATAGCTTAGCAAGTCATTTTCAAACTTGCAGCTCAATTGCTTGCTATCTTTGATGGGCAGAGTTCAATGGGCACCTCTTGATGTTTCCGACATTTCTTTTTCAATATCACTCAGTGTTATCAGTAGTATGATTTCATGATTTATGACTTTATGGGGAATAGCCAACCCCATCTTCCTCCTGTCTGATGCGCTGGTTCCTCGTTTCGCTTGTGTTTCTGAGCAGATGGTGATACGACTAATAAAAGAAAACTACGGGACTTCCCAGTAGAGATACTATTCTACCCAATACCGAGAGCCTTTACCAGGAATCTCCTGCATTTCTTTTAAAGGGAGAAATGCTCAAAATTTTGAGAGAAAGCAGAACATCCCGAAAAGTATGAAACTGACGGCAACCGTTTCCCTTGTCTATAAATGTACATTCTTCTCTGAAACGTGGGATTAAAATGGAATGGTTGTCCCGAGTGGCCAATCGGGTTTCACGCTTTGTCCGTAAAGCCCACATAATCAGGACGAGGATTCTGGCTTCACTTTCTCAGCAGTTTTATGGCTCCAGCAAAGACGGCCCATGTAAACTGCAGCAGAATGCAAGCTATTGTCCTCAAAGTGTATGTGAACCCCAACAATGAACTCCTTGTAATGGCTCCCTTTGAAAGAGGTTTGTCAAATCTGGGCTATAAAGGCTAATAACTATCCGTGAATGTGTCAGAAAACCTGTGAGCTGATAACTTTCTGTGTTCTCTGTGACCCAGAATGAAGCTTGGAGTGCCACTCTAAGCAAGAGGAAAAGTACACCCCCCCCTCCTGGTCCTCAGAAATGGGATGCTGGAGTGCAGGCTCCTTCATCCAGCAGGGACAAAGTGTGTGTAGATCGTGAATGCCGCTCTCCCAGTTCTGCTCCACAGCTCCACCCCCAACATGTTTCGTCCTACTCACCACTCTAAGAGGAAAGGTATGGTCACCCTGGGCCTCAGAAATGGGGTGCCGGTGTGCAGGCTCACTCATCCAGTGGTGACAAATTGTGTGTAGATAGGGTACACCACTCTCCCAGCCCTGCTCGCTCCCCCCCCAACACATTTTGTCCCGAGCACTGCTCTAAGCAAGAGGAAGGGTACAATCCTCCTGGTCTTCAGAAATGGGGTACCGAAGTGCAGGCTAACTCATCCAGGGAATGCTCTGCTCCCCACCCCCCAATACGTTTCGTCCCACGCACTGCTTTAGCAAGAGTAAAGGTACGATTCCCTTGGACCTCAGACATGGGGTGCTCACTCATCCAGCGGTGACAAAGTGTGTGTAGATAGGGTGCACTGCTCTCCAACCCCAGAGTGTAGAAGGAGATGGCAAATGGCCTCAGCCAACGCTCTTCCACAAATCTGCCCAACCTCCCCCCGACATGATTCACTGACCTCTGTGACCAAGCCCTGGTGGGTGGGGTAAAACGTGTTGGAGGGGGGTGTGGTTGGTAGAGCAGCGCTGGCTGAGGCCGTTTGACATAGCCTCTTACATTCCAATCGGGCTGGGAATGCAGCGCTCCGTATCTACACACAACTTCCTGTGCTCTGTTATGGAGGGGAGAAATGACGGGAGGTGTAATGTAGTGGGGATCGACCGATTATCGGTAAGGCCGATTATTGCAGGCCAATATCGGCATTTTCTGAAAAAAAACAGCATCGGTAGCAAACTAGCCTGATATTACCAATATTGCTTTAAGGGGTTTTACCGGGGTGATGCCTGCAGCTGCAGGCATCACCCGACACCGTTCTTTAGAGCAGACGGTTGGCTTTATTGTAATGACAACCGATGCGGCTCAGCAGCCACTCGGCTATTATTACAAACAGCAGGAGGGGACATCCCCCCCTCCTGCCGCTCACTCGGGCTCTCCTGTCCCACTGGGAGGCCTGAGCAACCAGCCGGCGCATCCACCGGCTGGCCGAAGACCCGAACAAAGCCGATGCTTCGTTCGGGTCTCAGATCTAGTAACCCCGCCGAAGTGATGTCATGACATCACTTCCCGGATTACTGGCATCTTAAAGGCGCCAGTTTTAAAAAATAGCAAGCATTCAAAAACGCCGATCTTGACGTTTTGAATAAGTGCAGAGGATTACAGACCCCCGATCCCTCCATAAAGAGTACCTGTCACTGCCTATTACTGTCACAAGGGATGTTTACATTCCTTGTGACAGCAATAACAGTGATAAAAAAATATATATATATATTATTTTACATGTACAGAATATCGGCAGACAATATCGGCTATCAGCCTGAGAGGTTGCCAAAATATCAGTCTCCTATCGGCATCGAAAAAACGATATCAGTCGATCCCTATTATGTACTCTTAACACACATCCTGTCCTAGGGTGACAATGCTGCTTCATAGATACAGTTCAGTCAGTGATCCTTTCCAGAAATCCAGTGCTGTCCTGTGTACTTTGCAATCTTATCTCTCTTATGAGAACAGAACACCTCCCTCCTATGCTATAAAGAAAAGGAGAGAGAATGGTGTTTTGTAGACCTGTCTTAGGGAGACAATGCTGATCCTCTATAGATGCAGTACAACGAGTGAGCGTTGTAAGCATAATCCAAGAGATGTGTTATTGGCAGGATCCCCGGGTGAAAATGAAAAGAAAAAACTTATAAAAAAAACAAAAATCTAATGCAGCCATCCCATCTCAGGGACCGGTAAGCTGTAATATGAAATGTTGGCGTTTAGCTATGCCTTAACGAGGACATGAACATGTGAAAGCTGTGCCCAATAAAGGAAACAAGGGACAGGCCCCTAGTATTGCCTGTGCTCTCCATGCTGCTGATGTTTTTCCTTTTTCTGATTTGCATATCTGGTTCTGCACTGTGGAGGCGGCCATCTTGGTAAGAGGAGCAATGCTCCTCATTTCAGAGCTGCCCCCCCCCTCCCAATAATCTGATGAATGGTGGGGTGATGGTCAAGCAGCAACTGAAGAGATGGAGGAAGCAGAGCTCCACAGTATGAATGAAGCAGGGAGATCCTTGCAGTGTAAGTCTTCAGGTACAGCTTCACCTCCAGCAAGGAGAACCCTGAGCGTTGCAGGCAGAGAGCACAGGAGGTTAGGAGCCTGTTACCAGGCAAAGAAATTCCTGTGTAAGCTCCAAACACAACTTGTCAGAGCTTACACTGAGTTGTAGTCATTTTCCCCACTCCCATGTGATAATCCTGGGCCAATTTACCAGTCACGAGCTCTGTGAGGAAGGGGACTGAGACGCATGCTCCCCCATACCAAGAAAGGCCTCGTATTTGCATGAGGAAGAGAGCCGGATTTGTCCCTTATATTTTGGCTTCTATTGTCCCCGTGTTACTGGCTGCCTGTGTGAGCTTGTGCTCAGCTTATATTACTTATAGCATATTTATCATTAAAAGTGTTGATATTTTCCAGGACTCACTTGTGTTCAGCTTATATTACTTTTTAGCATATTTATCTATAAAAATTTTGATATTTTCCAGGACTCCCTTGTTTCTTCTGGCACCTCTTGTGGCTCCCTCTGTCCCACCGACCACTACCCAATGCCCTCCGCCTCTCGGCTGCGTCTGCCCACGAGGAGCGCACAGATTCCAATGGGTTGGGAGCCTGGTACCCGAATTCGGCATCTCCAGCTCAAACGTGAAGATTCTTTCCACTCCAACAGAGTTCTACCAGGTCATGAAAGTAAGTAGTCCCCGGGGGGGGGGGGGTTGGATGAGGAGAGTCACCCTCCTTAATATTTTCCTGTCTGTTCTCTGGCGAATGACACAATTTAGGAAAGCCGTAATCCATGATTCATTCATTGTTTGATCCTCAGCATGCGTATATTCTGTCGGTGACTAGTAGTCACAAATATTCCTGTCTAATGTATCCGTATAAAGTTTGATTGGAATTAAAGGAGAAGTTTGGGGTTTATAAAAAAAAAAAAAAAAGCATCTATTCTCGCCTCTATGCTGCAGCTCTCCCTTGTCGGCTGTAAGACCGAGAACTGATCGATCACATATGTAGGGGTGGGGTGAGCGTCAAATACTAATACTTCTACAGAGGCACCATCCCGGGAAGATATGTAACTATGTGTCAAAAAAATATATAGAACTGGATGGGACTCTAATTGTGCTTCTGAGGAGAATGAACAAATGAAATACAATAATAAACTTATGAAAAAATAAGACAATTTTATTTACTATAAAAACAGTTGAAAAAAGTACATTACAGTTTGTACGATTAAGTTTGAATTCAGGGTGTGCAGGTCCCCAACAATTAATAGAAATGTGGCCTACGCGTTTCGCGGACAGTGCCGTTTCGTCAGGGCCTTGAAGATAGCACAATATGGCGTTGTGTGAATTCTACAGATGAAACATCAATTAGTACTGTATAGATTATATAATTACATAGATAAAAATTGAATACACCATGTATACAGACATTAATGCATGAATTTTTACATAAGTATATATTAATAGCATGTTATCATAAATATTTATCAATAAAATGAAAATATTTGTAAAGCATTGAACAAACAGATACAGTTCCATTTTCAGCTCATTGGGGTATATAGCGATGCTTTTCACACAGGGAGCTAGAACAGAGGGAGTCAATTGCATGCTGTTAATTATCCAGATATGTGAAGCTAAAATATGGAATTATGTAAAAAAAAAAAAAGAGAGAGAGAGACCATAATGTTTCATGAAGGCGTATCTCTCACTCACCCAGAAACTGTAATCAGAGGATACCGGCTCGGCGGGACAATGATCGATCACATAATCACTTCTCTGTCTTCTTTGGTGCAGAGAGCGGTGACTATCAGTCGCCGCTCTCTGCTCTGCTCCTTCAGCGGTCACTGGAGCGCTGGGCTGGGGAGGGGGATGAGAGCAGCCACCTCCAGCTTTAAGCTGCGTGCTATGATGAGGAGCCCACCTGTCAATATAGCAGCTGGGAGAATCCCAACAATATTGTCGATATCCTTCGAGATCACAAGATCATTTCTCCGTCTTCTCTTCGGAGCGGAGAGCAATGACTGTCGGTCACTGCTTTCCGCTCTGCTCCTTCAGCTCTCACTGGAGCTCCGGGCTGGGTAGTGGGAGGCAGGAGCAGCTACCTCTGGCTCTAATCTGCCTCCTAAGATGGGATGCCGACTGTCAACATAGCAGCTGGACAGATCCTGACAATATTGTCGGTATCCATGGATCAGCTCTGCCACGTCAGCTGACAGCAAGCAATGACCCGCTATAAGCTGACTCTGGGTCACAGGAGGGCAAAAGTAAGTGTGCTCCTGTGACCCACAGGAGAAGTGTGCCCAAAAAAAGCTTCTCTTTTAGTAAAAGCGGATCTTATGGTGACTTTAATGAAAAAAAAAAAGTAACAAACATTCATGAGCTCTGCTCCAGTTAGTCCATGAAGATGGTTGATATGTGTTCATATAGAAGCGTATGGCACAAGTAGACCACGCGTTTCTGCCAGCAGCACCGGTGGTGCATTATAACCGCTGAAAACAATAAAAGAGAAAGGAGCTATTACTGATATTGTGTCACTAAAAACAATTGTAATATTAAATCCATATGAGATGCACTCACATGCGGTACAGGCAGGTCAGGCATATAACGCGGCCTTGCTGGATTAGCAGATGCTGGGACCGCCAGTTATGCTGCCAGAGATGGTTAATTGGCCTCCACAAGTTTCTCCAGTAGACCATGGAAAAGGCTAGCTGGACGTCTGTGTCCTCGGGGAGAAAAGTATGATTCATGCCAGAGCTTAGCTATAGCAGACACATTGTACCGCAACAGACCCGCCATGACCAAAGGAGGGGTGGTGATGGGGTGCCGAGGGGCTTAAAGTGGACATTGTGCCATGGATGGCTGAAGCACAGGATCTCTTTACAATAGTTCCTTCATTAGATTACACCGGAATCTGTCTCCCCTGCATTCCCCAAAGATACATCCCCAGAGATCCTGAGCCTGGCACTGTGGAGAATCCCGGCAAACTGACACCAGGAGATGGTGTAGCAAGAAACATCAACTGGCATCTTCTACTTGAACAGACTTTTGACGTCTGCCCCAAAGAGGCTTCGTCAGAGACACCGCATGCAGTGGCGTCACTAGGGTTGGTGTTACCTGGTGCGGTAAAACATGGTGTCACCTCCTTCACTAGCCTACCACAGTGCCGCCCCCCTACCCCCCCCCCCCCCCCCCCCCGCTAGCATAAGAAGTAGGAATAGGAAGGAGGGATGGGAGAGATGGGAAAAGAGAGAAATGAAAGCAGGGGAAAGAGGAGGGGGGGTAAGGGAAGAGTGGTGTGAGAGAGTGGGGGGAATATAAAGAGGAGGTGAGAGAGGGGGGGTAGGGTTTGTGTGAGAGAAAGATAGAGGGGGGTTCCTCCATCCCCCCCATACTACACCAGGAGATCCACCCCCCCACCAAAAAAAATGACCCCGGACTCTCACCATCCCGCAGCCCCCCTGCTTTTTTTCTTTTTTTGCCAGCTGGGTGTAGCGTGATCACAGCCCAAAACTCCGACCTGTTCTGCCAAATGAGCTACTTCCGGGGTTTAAGGCTGCAGCCGCCACCACCTCCTGCTTCCTCTTTGCTCCCCTGTCACCGAACGGTCAGTTTGCAGCTGCCCCTGTTGTCACCCCTCTGACCCGGGAGCGATCCGCACCACCCCCCACCACCCCCGTAGCGACACCACTGACTACATGACCAACCAAAAGTATAGCCTAGACGCAGGCATAAGCAATTAGCGGACCTCCAGCTGTTGCAAAACTACAAGTCCCATCATGCTCTGCCTCTGGGTGTCATGCTTGTGGCTGTCAGAGTCTTCCTATGCCTCATGGGACTTGTAGTTCTGCAACAGCTGGAGGTCCGCTAATTGCATATCACTGGCCTAGAGCTTGGATGTATAATTGCCCTTTTCTAAGTTTTAAAGCCAAATTCCAGGAATTCAGCAACTTTACAATAAGTGTGGGCACACTCAGGGGTTGATTTTGCTAAAACTGGAGAGTGCAAAATCTGGTGCAGCTGTGCATGGCAGCCAATCAGCTTCTAGCTTCAGCTTGTTCAGATAAGCTTTGACCAAAAAAAAACAGGACGCTAATTGGTTTCTGTGCAGAGCTGCACCAGATTTTGCATTCTCCAGTTTTAGTAAATCAACCCCAATGAGTTAGGTCCCGGAGGTGACATGCACCTAATTGGACTTATCTCTACTACTTATATGTGATAGGCTTATTGTACTCCCGGAGGATACACTCCGGCTGTGAGAAGAGAGAAGCAGCTATACTTCCCCCTCTGCTCTGCTGTCCATTCACAGAAGCCTTTATGTGAACTTATTTACAAAATACAAAGGCTTCTGTGAATGTTCAGGGGGAGGGGAGGGGCAGGCAAAGCAGTTTCAGCGACTCTGCTCTTGAGGGAACTTAAGAACACAGTGAGCGATGATGGAGCTCAAATCTATGAGGCCGGCAGGCACCTCGTTAGACAGAACTCCTGGTATGCCTGCAGTTTTTACAAAGTAGCTGAATCCCTGGAACTCCGCTTTAACCGCAGGTCCTGTTTAAATATCCTGACCGTATATTTACCTTGTAATATTCTCTAAGTCCGGCATAAACTCTACTTGTCACCTTTCCCTCCCACCTCAGGCCCAGGTGAATGCTGCTAAGAGGCGGATAACTATGGCATCGCTGTACCTTGGGACCGGACCTCTGGAACAAGAGCTGGTGAGCAGCAGGTTTGAAGTCCGCACCTACATGAGGGGTTCACAGACAGTCGTTTTCTATTTAGAAATAGATTTACTCAAGTCTAGCCAAGGCGTCTTTTTTTTTTTTTTTTTTATAGTGCGAGGATTAGCACCTCTGTCTGACTTTTACTGCTGTCTGTGTCCCCGTTTTGGAGGATTCTTATTCGGGTGACTGGTGCCACTAGAGACATAAAGTGATGGGAAATGAGGATACTGACATATGAGGATGAAGGCTCCAATCTGACAGATTTTTTTGGGCAGGTCTCCCCTGATTGGTGCTACCTGGTACAGGAAGTAATGGTAATATCTCCCAATCAATAAAATATGTTATTTTATACCCAATGACATCATCACTAGGCATCTGTGCTTCTGTATGTAATGCAGGCAGGTCATGTGTGGTGGGAGGGTACATAGATCCTGAAGCCATGGTAACGCCCACACGTGATCCAGAGCCCACGCGATTGAAAGTACTGAAATCCAATGAGTGAAAAGGGGCGGGGCCAGAGATAGTCGGGCTTGGGAGGAAATTGGTAGGTGATGCTGTATGTTCTGCAGCCAGGAAATGAGGGGGGGGGGGGGGCTCTTACTGACTTGCTACAAGTTTTAATGCACATGGTGAGAAGCTCACAGTGTGCACATGAAATTGCAGTCCAGGAGAGGAGCCGGTACAACTGTGCAAGACTGGAGGGGAGGCCGGAGGGAGGATTCAGACTTCAGCATTTTTAGGGTTAAATTTTAATGTTTGGGTGATTTTGACTTTAAATCTTCTCTTGCCAGGTGGACTGTTTAGAAGACGCGCTGTGCGGTACGGAGTCGGAAGACCTGCAGGTGTCTATACTGCTGGACTACACCCGAGGATCGCGGGGTCAGTGACACCCCCCCACCCCCACCCCACCCCCTCCCTGGGAACAGGTTTATGGCACCTCCCTCTGATGTGATAACAGGCAGTCAGATGGTAATCACTGTAAACACTCTCTCATCACATAAGAGGATGGTGGCACGCAGCCTGTGATCAGTGTGATGTCATTTGTGGTGTGACACGGCCTGCTTAAAGTACAACTCCACCTTTCAAGTAGATTTCCGGTGATAAAGCTTTCTTTGAAAATAAAAGATAGAAGCTGATTGGTTGCCATGCACATCTGTTCTAGTTTTGATAAATTCCCCTTGATGTGTGCAAGCTTTTTTTTGGTGACCGTAGCAGCAAATCAGATCCTCCACCTACAGCACTGCCACCTCTCACATAACAACACCTCGTCCAATAACCCCCCCTCCCCCGCCGCGATAGTGTGAATGGCCCCTTCACATCCCCCCACAGCACTGCTCCCCCTTTATATCAACCCCCCCCCCCACACAGCACTGGCCCCCCTACAGCACTGCCCCCCCGTCACATCACAACCCCCCCCCCAAACACAGTAGTGTGTACTGCCCCCTTCACATGCCCCAAAGTGAGTTTTACTGATTATTTTAGTCATCATTTATCCATCATTTTTTGTTTTACCACCATATCCATTATCTTTACTGTAGTGTTTTTCTCTATATCTGCCCCTCTGTCACATCACAACCCCCCCCAAACACAGTAGTGTGCTTTCCCCCCACAGTACTGCCCCCCTTTCATGTCACACCCTCTCCCTACAGTAGTGTGCTCTGCCCCCTACAGCGCTGCCCCCCCCGCCTCATCACAAACCCCCCCCAACATAGTAGTGTGCTCTGCCCCTTCGCATCCCCCCTACAGCACTGCCCCTCTGTCACATCACAAACCCCCCCACAAACACAGAAGTGTGCTCTGCCCTTTCACATAACTCTACATCACTGCTCCCCCTTTACAGCAACCCCTTCCCCTCACAGCACTGCCCCCCCTGTCATATCACAAACCCCCACCCCCCAATCACAGTAGTGTGCACTGCCCGCTTAACGTCCCCCACAGCACTGCCCGCCACTTTACATCAACCCCCCCCCCGACATACACAGCACTGCCCCCCTTTATATCACCCACCTCCCAAAGCACTGCCCCCTTTCACATTACAACCTTCCCCACAGTAGTGTACTTTGCCCTCTTTACATCCACCCCCCACTCCAGCACAACCCCCTTCACATCACTCTGCCCCCCTTTCCCCTACAGTAGTGTCCCCTGCCCCTCTCCCTTCACATCCCCCTACAGCACTGCCCCCCTTTACATCAACCTCCTCCCTCAACAGCACTGTCCCTTCTACATCACACCCTCTCACTACAGTAGTGCGCTCTGCCCCTTCACATCCCCCCTACAGCACTGCCCCCCCTTTATATCACCCCCCTACAGCACTGCCCCCCTGTCACATCACAAACCCTCCCCCCAAACACAGTAGTGTGCACTGCCCTCTTCACATTCCCCACAGCACTGCCTCCCCCTTTACCTCAACCCACACACACAGCACTGCCCCCCTTTGTATTACCCACCTCCCACAGCACTGCCCCCCTTTGTATTACCCACCTCCCACAGCACTGCCCCCTTTATATTACCCACCTCCCACAGCACTGCCCCCCTTTGTATTACCCACCTCCCACAGCACTGCCCCCCTTTATATTACCCACCTCCCACAGCACTGCCCCCCTTTATATTACCCACCTCCCACAGCACTGCCCCCCTTTCTTAATCAGGTAGTTTTTATTAACCATTTTTGTGTATACAAAAATAAAAAAATA
The DNA here is from genome assembly GCF_042186555.1 of Aquarana catesbeiana. NCBI lineage: Eukaryota > Metazoa > Chordata > Amphibia > Anura > Ranidae > Aquarana > Aquarana catesbeiana. The sequence continues at coordinate 235,066,797 of NC_133335.1, read as the reverse complement.
ACATGCGTATTATCAAATGAGTATCAAAAGGAGGAACATTTGATAACAAAACAAATTAAAGAAAATAAACTGCCCCCCCCCACCCCCACCCTGCTTTCACATCACACCCTCCCCCACAGTAGTGTGCTCCGCCCTCTTTACATGGTAGAGAAAACCGTCATAATGGGACTTTAACAGCACTAAATCCTTTCTACATGAATAGAAGGGGTCTTAGAATGATTGAAAAGTTTACAAAGTCTTTATTCAATACAAAGTAGAAAGAATTAATGCAAATCAATTTAAAATTCATTCAATAAAGTTTACAGCTACAAGCTTCATTTTGCCCTCTTTACATCCACCCCCCACCCCCAGCACAACCCCGTTCACATCCCCCCCCCCCTTCCCCTACAGTAGTGTCCTCTGACCCCCCTTCACTAACCTACTTTAGACAGAGCGGTGAGCGGGAGGCACAGCACAGCACTGGATGGAGGGAGTGGGAGCTGCTGGCGTTTAACTTCTCATATTACCCATAAAGTGATTGGTTGCTAAGACCGCCCTGCGTCTTAGCAACCATTCACCTGCTGGTTAATCTGCAAAGTTAAGTTGTGCAGCTCCTGCCCTCATTCTGGTGCTGCTGTGCCTTCCGCACTCAGTCAAGAAGTATCCTGCCCTTCCACTCTCTATCCATAGAAAGTTAACTCCTGCACTTCCAGCCCTCCACCCTCTATCCAGTGCGGCTCTGCCTTTTGCCCTCAGTTCATTACTATCCTGCCTCCTGCTCTCGGCTTTGCTTTGAGAATGACAGCGGTGGAGGTTGGAAGGGAAAGAAGTGCCTCCTAAATGGTGCAACGGGTCCTGATGGGGACAGTGGCTCAGTCCGTATCCGGACCGCAGTCCACCATTTAGTGATGCCTGCAAGAGAGTGTCACTTAAGTCTGTTGGAGCTGCTGACATCACATCCAAGATGGCGGCACCCAGCAGCAGTCTGGGTGTCTACACAAGGGAGGCTTTTACAGGTATATAACATGAATAAAACACATGCACATATAATATTATGGGAAGATTGTGGTTAAAATGAATGGTGACAGGGTCTCTTCAAAGGTGGAGTTGTCCTGTAAATCACAGGTCTGTCATTTCAAGCCGGCTGCATGGAATAATTTTTATTAAACTTTCTGTGCAATTTCAATTACAGGTAAGAGGAATTCCCGCAGCATGTTGCTCCCTCTACTGCGTAAATTCCCGGACAGAGTGCGCGTGTCCCTCTTCCATACGCCAAACTTGCGTGGCCTCCTGCGAGCGCTGACACCGGAGAGGTTTAACGAGACCATCGGCCTGCAGCACATGAAGGTCTATCTGTTTGATGACAACGTCATCCTTAGTGGGTAAGAGCACCAGAGACACAGCAAAAGGACCACTCTAGATACAGGCATTCTAATTGGTTGGAGCAGTATATAGGCGGAGACTAGAGGTCCATCACCTATCAGGACTTCTTCCATCAGACAGTACTTAAAGCTAAGCTTATATTTTGGGTCACGTCTACTCTCAAGGGATTCTCTAAAAGAAGACGCAGTATACTTACCTTTCTGGCAAAACCTGTGTGTTGATAAGCCGCCACTTTTCTGCTCCTCATTTATTTCACGTTTTACACTCTTCTTAGCGTTTTTGAATACCTTCTCCCCCGACATATGATATAGTTCCTCCCAGCAGTTCACACGTACTACAGGGCAAGAAGGAACCACCATGGGTGATGGGGGAGCAGGTACACTATATTGTCAAAACGCTGGTTTTTGAGCGTTTATCGACGTTTGTCAGCGTTTGAGCGTTTTTACAGCTGAAAAACGTCTCTCAGAACCCACTAGTTTTGGGTTTTTTTACTGCTCAAAAAACGTCACTGCCCAAAACTGCTGGTAACAGCCTATGTGTGCATGGACACCTAGGATAACATGATGGAGAGTTTAAAGCGGTGTTTCACTGTCTCTAACATTTTTTTTTTTTTTTTTGCAAAATGACAATGTTTGATATAGTAAAATATCGAACTTACTGGTTCCGTTTTTCGAGCTTACTGCTCTCTGTTTTCTCAGATAAAAAAAAGTTACTGTATTTATCGGCGTATAACACGCGCCGGCGTATAACACACACCCCAAGTTTAGGAGGGAATTTTGAGGAAAAAAATGTTTTAAGGAAAAAAAATTACATATAAATGCCCATCAATGCAGCCTTGCACAGCGTCCATCTGCATGCTTGTCCAGTGTCATTTGCAGCCTTGCAGTCATTTGCAGTCTTGGTGTCATTTGCAGCCTTGCAGCTTTGTCTGTGTCCATTTGCAGCCTTGCCCAGGCTGCAGCTAAACTGCAGTGACTTGTCAGTGTCACTGCAGTTTGAAAATGGCGCCGCCGGCGCCGAAATACATAGCCGTGACTTGCGGCGGCTCTCGGCCACTTTCGGCTCCACTCGTAGTCGCGTCCGGGATGGGCGTGACTGTGAGCGTAGCGAGCACCGCCCATATACAGATAGCCGAGTGTACTAGGTTCGGCTAGCTCCGCTCACAGTCACGCCCATCCCTTTGTCCATCATAGGGCGGGACTGGGCGGCGCCATTTTCAAACTCGGCTATCTGTATATCGGCGGCCGGCGATCGCTCCACTCACGGTCAGCTTAAGGGGAAAAAAGTGCATGTTATACGCCGATAAATATGGTATATATTTTCCTTTTAATGGTTGTCATCTTTCCTGTGGGCATGTGAAGCCCACAGGCATCCTCTTCCGAAGATACGGTGCTGCTGATCGACCAGCATGCACCGCCCGTTCTATCCCCGATCTCGCGCATGCGCAGTGAACAGAAACCGCAGCGCCGTCAACAGCTCAGATTGCCATCAACGTCTGTTGAAATCACTCGAGATTTCACGGCGGGTCTCCGCACTGACTCCTGGGATGAATGACACGAGATCCCAGGAGACAGTGCGGCGATCAAAGGAAATGACGTGAATACCCGCAAAATCCCCGCCCACAGCCGCAGGGACCGAACACAGGCCGGGCCACTTACCGTAAGGTAGGGGGAAAAAAATAAATAAATAAAGGTCCATATAGAACTCGGTGCTATATTTAGAAGCCACGGAGATGAAGTTTAAAAAAATGAGTGAAGATCCGCTTTAATGACTGTAGAAAAAAACGTTTACAGCCCAAAACGGCTGCTGTAAAAACGTCAAAAAACGTCCAGTGTGCACAACGCCTTAATGTCAGAGTAATCCTGGTGGCTAAGAAGTCATTTGATTACTTTTACAGGCTGTGGAAGGGGGTCCCACGCCCCTCCTGCCGCCACCACCACCACCCCCGCCTTTTCTTGGCTGGTAAGGATGCGACCGGCGGCATCCAATTCCTGGGTCACAGTAGGGGGGGGGGGGAACGACTGATGTCCCTCCCACTGTGTGATGTCAGAAACCGGGAGCGACCAGGATTTTGTCACTACTGGTTTCGGTCACCTATAAACAAGCCATTACCGGCTTTAACAAGCATCTAATCAAATGCCGCGTACGCACCATCGGAAATTCCGCCAGCAAAAGTCCGACGAGAGCTTTTGGTTGGAAAATGCGATCGTGTGTACGCTCCATCGGACTTTTGCTGGTGGAATTTCGGGGGCAGCAAAAGATTGAGAGCATGTTCTCAAATTTTTTGGTCGGAAAAAAAGTTCCGATCGGAAATCCCAATCGTCTGTACAAATTCCGACGCGCAAAATTCCTACGGAACAATTCGAGGCATGCTCGGAAGCATTGAACTTCATTTTCTCGGCTCGTCGTAGTGTTGTACGTCGCCGCGTTCTTGACGGTCGAAAGTTCAGAGAACTTTTGTGTGACCGTGCGTGTATGCAAGCCAAGCTCGAGCGTAATTGCATTGGAAAATCCACTCGTGTGTACGGGGCAAAACCGATCTTGGTTTGATCAGATGCTGTGGGAAGGCAGAGGAGAGATCTGGGGTCTAATAGGCCCCAGATGTCTCAGTAAAAGAGTACCTGTCACTGTCCATGCAATCACAAGGGATGATGTTCAGTTACAGGTCTGTGGTGTCTGAATCACGTCTGCTAATATGGATTGACAAATCTTATGGCAGACCGGACGGTTCACATACAAAGGCTAGACATTGGACGAATTCTGTATTTCAGAATAAAGGTTAAGCTGTTTGCTTGGAATTCAGCTGTGAACCGGTTTACAACCTCTTTTCCCCCAGAATGCAATGTTCTCATCCCTTAAACATGTTTTTAATTATCCTTTTTATAAGACGATAAATTCCATGTAATGAATGGCTTTTAGCGGCAGCTATAAGATAAACAGATTAGAAGTATTCAGAAACACCCTTATTACAGTAACAAGTAGAAGCATGCAGGTAATATGCAGAAGGATCCTTATTATAGAACATATTGTATTACAAAACTCTTATGTAAACATTTCCCAGCATTGCCCAAAAGTTGTACCCAGATTTCTTTTCCCCTTTGCCTTTAAAAGAATCCCATGCCGGTGATCAAACCGATCCAGTATTTCCAGTATTGCCCAAAACCTTTTGTAATCATAAACTTGTTATACTTGGTTTGTGTAATGGTTTTGCAACAGAACAGCCCTGATCCTCCTTTTATCTGGCTCCTCCCCCCCCAGCCAAGTGCCCCTATAGCAAGCCACTTTCTATGGGGGGCCACTTGTACATGCTCATTCCCAAACCCCGCTCTGTGTGTCCATTGACGCACAGAGCCTGGCTCAGCTCCGCCCCTCTCCCTCCTGACTGGCTGTGAATGACAGCAGGAGCCAATGTCTCTGGCTGCTGTCTCTTAGCCAATGAGGAGGGAGAGAGCCAGGAGAGCCTCTGCTGTCATCCACATCGCTGGATCGCGATTGGGCTCAAGTAAGTATAAGGGGCGGCGGTGGTGGGGGGTGGCGCATGCAGAAGGTTTTTTTTGTTTTGTTTTTTACCTTAATGCAGACAATGAGCTGTGGGAGGGGCCCAGCAAGCTCCACCCACTACAGACAACTTGAGGAGGGACGGTGACAAGGAGAGAAAACACAGCTGTGGGAGGTGCCCAACAGACTCCACCAACTGCAGGCTGCCTGCAGAAAACTACAAGAGGGGATGGAGACACCCTGCACAAGGAGAGAGAGCAGAGGTGTGGGAGGGGCTCAGCAGGCCCCACCTATTGCAGAGCTGTGGGAGGGACACATCAGGCCCCACCCGCTGCAGGCTGCCTGCAGAAAACTACAAGAGGGGATGGAGACAAGACCAGTCACCCTGCACAAGGAGAGAAAGCAGAGCTGTGGGAGGAGCTTACCAGGCCTCACCCACTACAAACAACTAAAGGAGGGGGGCGGAGACCAGTCACGCTGCATAAGGAGAGAGAGCAGAGCTGTGGGAGGGGCTCAGCTGGCCACACCCATTGAAAAGCTGTGGGAGTGACACACGAGGCCCCACCCACTACAGGCTACTTACAGAAAACTACAGGAGGGGCCGGAGACCAGACCTGTCATCCTGCAAAAGGAGCGAGAGCGGAGCTGTGGGAGGGGCCCAGCAGGCTGCCTGCAGAAAACTACAGGAGGGGGCGGAGAAAAGACCAGTCACCCTGCACAAGGAGAGAGAGAGAAAAGCTGTGGGAGGGGCTCAGCAGGCCCCACCCACTACAAACAACTAAAGAACGGGTGGAGGTAAGACCAGTCACCCTGCACAAGGAGAGAGAGCAGAGCTGTGGGAGGGGACCAGCAGGCTGCCTGCAGAAAGCTACAGAAGGGGGTGGAGAAAAGACCAGTCGCCCTGCACAAGGAGAGAGAGAGAAAAGCTGTGGGAGGGGCTCAGGCCCCACCCATTACAAACAACTAAAGAACGGGTGGAGGCAAGACCAGTCACCCTGCACAAGGAGAGAGAGCAGAGCTGTGGGAGGGGCCCAGCAGGTTGCCTGCAGAAAGCTACAGAAGAGGGCAGAGAAAATACCAGTCACCCTGCACAAGGAGAGAGAGAGAAAAGCTGTGGGAGGGGCTCAGGCCCCACCCATTACAATCAACTAAAGAACGGGTGGAGGCAAGACCAGTCACCCTGCACAAGGAGAGAGAGCAGAGCTGTGGGAGGGGCCCAGCAGGTTGCCTGCAGAAAGCTACAGAAGGGGGCGGAGAAAAGACCAGTCGCCCTGCACAAGGAGAGAGAGAGAAAAGCTGTGGCAAGGGCTCAGGCCCCACCCATTACAATCAACTAAAGAACGGGTGGAGGCAAGACCAGTCACCCTGCACAAGGAGAGAGAGCAGAGCTGTAGGAGGGGCCCAGCAGGCTCCACCTACTGCTGGCTGCCTGCAGAAAACTACAGGAGGGGGCGGAGACAAGACCAGTCACCCTGCACAAGGAGAGAGAGCAGAGCTGTAGGAGGGGCCCAGCAGGCTGCCTGCAGAAAGCTACAGAAGGGGGCGGAGAAAAGACCAGTCGCCCTGCACAAGGAGAGAGAGAGAAAAGCTGTGGGAGGGGCTCAGGCCCCACCCATTACAAACAACTAAAGAACGGGTGGAGGCAAGACCAGTCACCCTGCACAAGGAGAGAGAGCAGAGCTGTGGGAGGGGCCCAGCAGGTTGCCTGCAGAAAGCTACAGAAGGGGGCGGAGAAAAGACCAGTCGCCCTGCACAAGGAGAGAGAGAGAAAAGCTGTGGCAAGGGCTCAGGCCCCACCCATTACAATCAACTAAAGAACGGGTGGAGGCAAGACCAGTCACCCTGCACAAGGAGAGAGAGCAGAGCTGTAGGAGGGGCCCAGCAGGCTCCACCTACTGCTGGCTGCCTGCAGAAAACTACAGGAGGGGGCGGAGACAAGACCAGTCACCCTGCACAAGGAGAGAGAGCAGAGCTGTAGGAGGGGCCCAGCAGGCTCCACCTACTACTGGCTGCCTGCAGAAAACTACAGGAGGGGGCGGAGACAAGACCAGTCACCCTGCACAAGGAGAGAGAGCAGAGCTGTAGGAGGGGCCCAGCAGGCTCCACCTACTACTGGCTGCCTGCAGAAAACTACAGGAGGGGGCGGAGACAAGACCAGTCACCCTGCACAAGGAGAGAGAGCAGAGCTGTAGGAGGGGCCCAGCAGGCTCCACCTACTACAGGCTGCCTGCAGAAAACTACAGGAGGGGGCGGAGACAAGACCAGTCACCCTGCACAAGGAGAGAGAGCAGAGCTGTAGGAGGGGCCCAGCAGGCTCCACCTACTACAGGCTGCCTGCAGAAAACTACAGGAGGGGGCGGAGACAAGACCAGTCACTCTGCACAAGGAGAGGGAGCAGCAGTGAGCGGTCTTTATTACACTGGATTACTACACAGGTCTGGAAGAAATGGCCCCACTGTGGAAACTCACTCCTGGTGACCATTGTAACTGCGACAGAAAGTGAAGGAAAATCCAAAATTTTAAAAAGAAGAATAGAGGGGAAATCTTCCAGTGGAGGGCAGTGAGAGGAGACTGACTTCACGTGTCCTGATGTCATCACTGACACTGGAACTGAAAGTGATGGGGAAATCCAACATTTTGAGTTTTCACCAGAAAAGTAAAAAAAAGAGAAAAAAAAAAGGGAAATCTTAGAATGGAGACGAGTGTTTTGGTGGCATCTAAGAGGGGATCTCCCTCACCTTGGGAATATTTCCTCTCACTTCCTGTTGTGTCTACAGGACAAGGAAGTCAAGGGAAATCTCTCTTTAGCTCTAGGCTGATAGTGGCCTCTGTTAAATGTCAGCCTATAATTGGTTTTCCTTTCAATGCAAATGTTACTCTGAGAAGTGATCTGTCATCTCAAGGAAAAGATTTAAGAAAGACGTTTACTATTTAAATTTCTAATAAAACAAAAAATTCTTCCTTGTTATGTGATACCTCCTACATGGCACATAAGCTTCTTCACTGTACCTGTCTGGATTCTTCCCGGCTGAGGCTGACGTGTATTTACAAGTCTTCCAAACAAACGCGCATTGCATATTTGTTTTTGGTTCTTTACCTTAAATTTCATCTCTTTGCTGATAGTACATTAGATACAGTGGCAAGAAAAAGTATGTGAACCCATTGGAACTGGTTTTCTGCAGTAATTTGCTGTAAAATGTGATCCTCACCTAAAGCCGGCCATAGATGGTGTGATTTTGGCTGCAGCAAAGAAAACCGCTTGATTTCCCCATCAACACATTCAGTATTGATAGAGGAATCCCTCCCATGGAGCTATTGTGTTTTCCTGGTGGGGGGGGGGGGGGAGCCGTTAACACACAGAAATTTTTGCTAGCTGCTAGAAAAAAAAAATCCCACAGGGCGGGTTGTCCCTAAATTGATTGATCGATCAGCTTGGGTTACAATCGGCCTGTCCATACACGGTTCCCATCTAGGCCAGTCCCTCTGAACCGGAAGATATTTGAACCATCTATGGCTGGCTTTAAAGTGGTGTTCCGGCCGAAATTATACTTTTTAAATAAAAATCCCCCTATAATACACAAGCTTAATGTATTCTAGTAAAGTTAGTCTGTAAACGAAGGTCTGTTTTGTTAGTTTATAGCAGTAGTTTGTTATTTTATAAACTTACAGCAGGCCGTGGCCATCTTAAGCGTGGGCATCTGAAGCCAGACTGTATTTCTTCCTGGATCTCATCCTTGCAGATCTCGCACACGCTCAGTGCAGCACAAGCAGTGTAATAGGTTTCAGGTCAGGTTTCCATAGCAACGGCAGTGTCAGAGGAAGTTGCTGCCCCTTCCCAGAAGGCATTGCAAACAGGAAATGATGCGATGGGCCACGGCCAGGGAGGAGGAAGTGAAGAATGAATACAGCAGATATACAGTAGGTGCTGAGAATAAGAATAAAAAAATATCCAATTCGTTCACAGTGCACAGTTTAGTGAGGGATGCTGAAGAGTTGTAAAAGTGGATGGAACTCCACTTTAAAGTGATATAAAAGGTTTTCAGCCGGATAGCCAATCAAAGTCGAGATCGGCTTTGTTCAGCTGTTTGCAACAGTCACCCGGAAGCGATCACATGACACCACTTTTCCGTTTACCCGGATGACAACGCCACCATTTTTTTAACCACTTAAGAACCGCCTGTCACAGTTGTACGTCGGCTGTTTGAAGTGGAATGCTGTTGTCATGGCAGCAGCTACCCTGTTTCCCCGAAAATAAGACCTAGCGTGATTGTCGGTGATGGCTGCAATATAGCCCTACCCCCCAAAATAAGCCCTAGTTAAAGTCCTTGTAGGTCTTATTTTCAGGGTAGGGCTTATTTTCGGGAAAACAGGGTAGGGCTTATTTGGGGGGGTAGGGCTTATATTGCAGCCATCCCTGACAATCACGCTAGGGCTTATTTTCGGGGAAACAGCGTAGCTGCCATAACCCCCGGTAACCTCTTCAACAGTGGGTGGTCCGCTTTCAGATAAAAGTGGTTTCCGCTGCGAATTTGCCGCAAGATCACTTTTATCGGCCGCACTCTGGTCATCTCCGCCGCTTACCGGAGCCGTTGGTAGCGGTGGAGGCGATCAGGTCCTCTCCCCTCACAGGCTGGATGCCAAGTGAGGGAAAGACGGCCCCCATTCGGCTCCACGCCATTGGATGGCGGAAGCAGCGTCAAACGTCACTTCCGCCTAATGGTCTTAAAGGGGAATTTTTTTTTTTTTTTTTTGCAAAGATAGAAAAGTAAAATAAATAAGAAAAAAACAAAACGAATGTAAAACGCCCCGTCCCGCTGAGCTCACGCGCAGAAGCGAACGTATACGTAAGCCGCGCCCGCATATGAAAACGGTGTTCAAACCACACATGTGAGGTATCGCCGCGATCGTTAGAGCGAGAGCAATAATTCTAGCCGTAGACCTCCTCTGTAACTTAAAACGTGCAACCTGTAGACATTTTTAAACGTTTCCTATTAAGGGTCAAAGTTTGTCGCCATTCCTTGAGCGGGAGCGCAATTATGAAGTGTGACATGTTGGGTATCGATTTACTCGGCGTAATATTATCTTTCACAATATAAAAAAAAATTGGGCTATCTTTACTGTTTTCTTTTATTTTATTTTTTTTATTCAAAAAAATTTAGTTTATTTTATCCTAAAAAAAAAAAAAAAAAAAATTGCGCTTACAAGACCATTGCGCAAATAAAGTATTGCAACGACCGCCTTTTTTTTTTTTTTCTAGGGTGTCTGAAAAAAAATATATATAATGTTTGGGGGTTCTAAATAATTTTCTAGAAAAAAAAACAAAAAACGAATTTTAACTTATAAACGCCAAGTCCGTTTAAAAAAAAAAAAAAAAAAAAAAAAAAAGTCAACAACTACAAACACTGTAGCTGCTGACTTTTAATAAGGGCACTTACCTGTCCAGCAAGCCCGCAGTGTCAACCCCCCGAGGCCGATCCGTCCATCGGATCAGGTGCCGGCGCCGCCATCCTAACTAAGGGAAACAGGCAGTGGAACCTTGCGGCTTCACTGCCCGTTTCCTACTACGCATGCACGAGTCGCGTGGCGCTTTGTGAATGGCCCTGTTGTTTTCTGGGACACACACAGGTCCCAGAATACAACAGGGCAGCTCACCGAAGAGGAGGAAGTGACAGAACAGCGCGGAATAGGAAGAGGCAGATTGGGAAGACTGCCTAGCAACTGGGGCTTCTGGTAAGTAAACTTTTTTTTTTTTTTTCAAATTTTTTTTTTTTTCAAATTTTTTTTTTTTTTTCAAATTTTTTTTTATATATTTTTTTCTAGAATTTTAATGCCATTTTTTATTTTAGGGTGGACCTCCGCTTTAAGTAGTTAAATATCAGAAGAATTCAATAATCCCCGATCTTGGTGTTTTGAATGCTTTTAAGGGCAGAGGAGGTATTTGGGGTCTTATTGACCTCAGATCTCTCCATAAAGAGTACCTGTCACATACCTTTTGCTGTCACATGGATGTTTACAGTGACAGCAATAAAAATGCAAAAAAAACTTAAAGCAACAGTGAAAAAATAAAACAAATGAATACCGTATATACTCGAGTATAAGCCGAGTTTTTCAGTACATTTTTTTGTGTTGAAACTGCCCCCCTCGGCTTATACTCGAGTCAAGCATTTTTCTGCAGCAAAGAATGACATTTTCTGAACCGACTTTGGGGCCCCGTATCTCGAGTATAAGACGAGGGTGAGAAATGCGCAGCTACTGTAAGTGGAAAAGAGGGTCAACAATGCCCATTTGCAGCCTCACTGTGCCCATTTGCAGCCATAGGTCTCCCAAACTTCAAACTCGGTAGTTAAGGGTTCCTAGATGCCCCCCTAGCTGCAGCCAAAATTTGGGGTCTCTGGACCCAAAGGGTCCCGAAATGACATTGCTGCAGATGGACACAGTTGACTGACTTTGGGGCCCCGTATCTTGGGGCCACTTGGAGCTAGGAACCCCAAATTTGGTGTGCAAACCCAGTGGAACTAGCACTACAACATATCCAAAGTTGGGGTTTCTATCACTAGGTGGCCCCAAATTCGGTTCGGAAAATATCATTCTCTGCTGCAGAAAAGTGCTTGACATTTTCCGAACCGAATTTGGGGCCCCGTATCTCGGGTACTACTTGGTGCTAGGAACCCCAGCTTTGGATATGTTGTAGTGCTTGTTCCACTGGGTTTGCATACCAAATTTGGGGTTCCTAGCATCAAGTGGCCCCAAAGTCGGTCAACTGTGTCCATCTGCAGCAATGTCATTTCGGGACCCTTTGGGTCCAGAGACCCCAAATTTTGGCTGCAGCTAGGGGGGCATATAGGAACCCTTAACTACTGAGTTTGAAGTTCGGGGGACCTATGGCTGCAAATGGGCACAGTGAGGCTGCAAATGGGCACAGTGAGGCTGCAAATGGGCACATTGAGGCTGCAAATGGGCACAGTGAGGCTGCAAATGGGCATTGTTGACCCTCTTTTTCCACTGACAGTAGCTGCGCATTTCTCACCCTAGGCTTATACTCGAGTCAATAAGATTTGGGGTAAAATTAGGTGGGTCGGCTTATACTCGAGTATATACGGTAATTAACTAACAAATAAAAAAAATGTACAATTTCCCTGTCTATTGTTGTGACTGAGATGAGGATCAGTTCATATTTTATGGCAAATTACTGCAGAAAACCAACTAATTCCAAGGGTTTCACATACTTTTTCTTGCCACATACTAACTTACTTGGCTATTTCTGATATTGTCTTGTTTGCTGTCTCTACGGGTAACGCATCTTCCTTCATTGGTCATTTTTTGGTTCTTTTTCCCCAGAGCGAACCTCAGCGACTCGTACTTCACCAACCGCCAAGACCGCTACATCCTCCTGCAGGGCTGCGCCCAGCTGGCCGACTTCTTTAGCGAGCTGGTGGAGGCGGTCGGAGACGTGTCTCTGCAACTACAGCCGGATGATACCATGGAGGTCGAAGAAGGCATGGAGCACCCCTATCAAGGTGGGACGTTCCTCACTTCTGCCACCATAAACGAGTCTTTTATAGCTAGCAGTGGTGAAAGTGGTTCTGACGTTTACATTTTTTTTTTTTATCCTAATTCATTCTCTTAAGGTAAAAAAAAAAAAATCCCTACTAACTGTCCTACCCACCCCTATCCCTGAACACTTACCTGACCTCCGTCCCGGGCTGTAGCACAGCTTCTCTCATTTCCTTCTCTCACAGGAGACACTGTGGGCAGTGCAGCTCCATAGGTCAGTCAAACTCTTGTAAGGAGGGAGTTGGGTGTAGCTTACCAGCGCTGTGTGTGTGTCAATGGATGCACACAGCCCGGCTCAGGAGCACATGCACACGGGTGCTTCCTTAGCATCTGGTTTGCTGAGGAGGTACCAAGAGGAAGGAGGCGTGGGCAGCGACGGTTGAGGGGGTAAGGGACCACTCTGTGCAATATCTTTCTACACGGCAGGTAATTATTTTCTGGTACAATCATTTTATTTGTTAAAAAAAAGCTCAGTAGCAAAAAATTTTTTTAAGATTTTCTGTCTTTTTTCATTTTTTTTTTTTCTTTTAGCAAACAATTAAAAACCTCAGTGGTGATTAGATACCACCAAAAGAAAGCTCTATTTGTGTGATAAAAATGATAAAAAAAATATCATATGGGTACAGTGTTGGATGACCGCGTAATTGTCATTCAAAATGCAACAGCACTGAAAGATGAAAATTGGGCCGGGCAGGAAGGGGGTGAAAGTTCCGGGTATTGAAGTGGTTAATATAACTTAAAAGTGCCAAAATGTATCTACACCCAAGAAGAAAAATGTCATATATTGCAGCTTACCGGTCCTTAGATGTGGTGGCTGCATTCCTTTTCTTTTTTTTCAGTTGTTTAATTTGTATTCACCTGATGAACCTGCCAGTAATACAGTTCTTGTCCAAAGGTGACACATTTCCTGTACTAGGACAGGACTACAGAACACCTCCTCCTTTTCTCTATAATAGTGGTCTCCAAACTGTGGCCCAAGGGCCTGATGCAGCCCTTTGCTAGTCTTTATCTGGTCCTTGGGGCATTATTCCAGCTATTGACACAAATGATGGGGCACTATTCCTCCAAATGACACCAACGATGGGGCACTATTCCTCCCAGTGACAGCAATGATGGGGCACTATTCCTCCCACTGACACCAATGATGGAACACTATTCCTCCCAGTGACACCAATGATGGGGCACTATTCCTCCCATTGATACCAATGATGGGGCACTATTCCTCCCATTGATACCAATGATGGGGCACTATTCCTCCCATTGATACCAATGATGGGGCACTATTCCTCCCATTGATACCAATGATGGGGCACTATTCCTCCCATTGATACCAATGATGGGACACTATTCCTCCCATTGATACCAATGATGGGGCACTATTCCTCCCACTGACACCAATGATGGGACACTATTCCTCCCAGTGACACCAATGATGGGGCACTGTTCCTTCCACTGATGCCAATGATGGGGCACAATTTCTCCCAGTGACACTAATGATGGGGCACTACTCCTCCCATTGACAACAATAATGGGACACTATTCCTCCCACTGACCACCAATCCTGAGGCCATGTTTATTTACACTGATGCTGTGACCTGGACATTTCCTACCCCCACTGGCCACAATACCCCCCCCCCAACACCCACAGTGGGGCACTATTCTTCCCACTGACACCAATGATGGGGCTCTATTGCTCCCACTGACACCAATGATGGGGCACTATTCCTCTGAATGACACCAATGATGGGGCACTATTCCTCCCACTGACACCAATGATGGGGCACTATTCCTCCCACTGACACCAATGATGGGGCACTATTCCTCCCAGTGACACCAATGATGGGACACTATTCCTCCCACTGATACCAGTGATGGGGTAATTCTTCCCACTGACACCAATGATGGGGCACTATTCCCTTCCACTGACACCAATGATGGGGCACTATTCCTCTTAATGACACCAATGATGGGGCACTATTCCTCCCACTGACACCAATGATGGGGCACTATTCCTCCCACTGATACCAATGATGGGGCAATATTGCTCCCAGGGACTCCATTGATGGGGCACCACTCATCCTATTGACAACAATAATGGGGTACTATCCCTCCTACTAACCACCAATCCTGAGGCCATGTTTATTACACTGATGCAGTGACCTGGACATTTTCTACCCCCCACTGGCCACAATACCCCCCCCCCCCAAGCTGAGGTCTGAAGAACTTTAAACTGGCCCTTTTGTTTGAAAAGTTTGGAGACCCCCGCTCTATAGCAAAGTGGAAGGGGGGAGGTGTATGGTAGTCCAGGCAGGGAAATAGCTGGGAACAATGCAACTGATAACAGTGCAGCACAGGCAGAGAGCACGGGAAGTTATCAGCTCACGAGATTTCTGGAAGAATCAACAGCTATTTTTTTTTTTTTTTGCATCCACAGAACAAATATAACAAAACACAAATGAGAAAATCAGAGACATATATTCTTGGGGTTTACAGACACAGGTGCTGGGCCTATCTATGTTACACTGAGGTAGTGTTTATGGGAAAGTGAAAGTGTTTATCGTAAGACCAGGGATCTTCATACATCTGCTCTGTCTTAGCACACCCCGCCAGCCGCTGGCTGACCCCCCCCCCCCATCCCAACTCAACCCCCCGCCCTGTTTTTCTTATTAACAATATCTTGTGGTTTCATCTGTGTCTCACGATGCTGCATGCCTCCTTTAACATCCTGCCAAATCAAATAGACATGAAAAAAAAAAGATTTACCCGAGATCACATGCAGGACTGCTGGCGTTGACAGGAAGCAAACCCACAAGAAAGTCTCACACTTCAAAAAAAACGCCTTCCAAATAAGAAAAAAAAAAAATATTTTTATTGTCTCTTATTTATAAGGTCTCAGCATGTTTTGCAGAGCTGTACAGCGAGCAGGTAAACACGCCGCCATGACGGTACACGGGAACCTTACTGATCATCATTTGAGACAAGTAGGAAATTGGCCGTGTGGGCTGAGCTACAAGTCAGAGACGGGTGTAAGCGTGGTGATGGCGTGCTGCACTAATAAGACCACACATACAGAGAAGGGTGTAAGCGTGGTGATGGCGTGTTGCACTAATAAGACCGCTCATACAGAGAAGGGTGTAAGCGTGATGATGGCGTGTTGCACTAATAAGACCGCACATACAGAGAAGGGTGTAAGCGTGGTGATGGCGTGTTGCACTAATAAGACCGCACATACAGAGAAGGGTGTAAGCGTGATGATGGCGTGTTGCACTAATAAGACCGCACATACAGAGAAGGGTGTAAGCGTGGTGATGGCGTGTTGCACTAATAAGACCGCACATACAAAGAAGGGTGTAAGCGTGGTGATGGCGTGTTGCACTAATAAGACCGCACATACAAAGAAGGGTGTAAGCGTGGTGAAGGCGTGCTGCATAAATAAGACCGCACATACAAAGAAGGGTGTAAGCATGATGATGGCGTGTTGCACTAATAAGACCGCACATACAGAGAAGGGTGTAAGCGTGGTGATGGCGTGTTGCACTAATAAGACCGCACATACAGAGAAGAGTGTAAGCGTGGTGATGGCGTGTTGCACTAATAAGACCGCACATACAAAGAAGGGTGTAAGCGTAGTGATGGCGTGCTGCATAAATAAGACCGCACATACAGAGACGGGTGTAAGCGTGATGATGGCGTGCTGCACTAATAAGACCGCACATACAGAGAAGGGTGTAAGCGTGATGATGGCGTGCTGCACTAATAAGACCGCACATACAGAGAAGGGTGTAAGCGTGATGATGGCGTGCTGCACTAATAAGACCGCACATACAGAGAAGGGTGTAAGCGTGATGATGGCGTGCTGCACTAATAAGACCGCACATACAGAGAAGGGTGTAAGCGTGATGATGGCGTGCTGCACTAATAAGACCGCACATACAGAGAAGGGTGTAAGCATGGTGATGGCGTGTTGCACTAATAAGACCGCACATACAGAGAAGGGTGTAAGCGTGGTGATGGCGTGTTGCACTAATAAGACCGCACATACAGAGACGGGTGTAAGTGTGATGATGGCGTGCTGCACTAATAAGACCGCACATACAGAGAAGGGTGTAAGCGTGGTGATGGCGTGTTGCACTAATAAGACCGCACATACAGAGACGGGTGTAAGTGTGATGATGGCGTGTTGCACTAATAAGACCGCACATACAGAGAAGGGTGTAAGCGTGGTGATGGCGTGTTGCACTAATAAGACTGCACATACAGAGAAGGGTGTAAGCGTGGTGATGGCGTGTTGCACTAATAAGACTGCACATACAGAGAAGGGTGTAAGCGTGGTGATGGCGTGTTGCACTAATAAGACCGCACATACAGAGAAGGGTGTAAGCGTGGTGATGGCGTGTTGCACTAATAAGACCGCACATACAGAGAAGGGTGTAAGCGTGGTGATGGCGTGTTGCACTAATAAGACCGCACATACAAAGAAGGGTGTAAGCGTGGTGATGGCGTGCTGCATAAATAAGACCGCACATACAAAGAAGGGTGTAAGCATGATGATGGCGTGTTGCACTAATAAGACCGCACATACAGAGAAGGGTGTAAGCGTGGTGATGGCGTGTTGCACAAATAAGACCGCACATACAGAGAAGGGTGTAAGCGTGGTGATGGCGCGCTGCATAAATAAGACCGCACATACAAAGAAGGGTGTAAGCGTGGTGATGGCGTGTTGCACTAATAAGACCGCACATACAAAGAAGGGTGTAAGCGTGGTGATGGCGTGTTGCACTAATAAGACCGCACATACAGAGAAGGGTGTAAGCGTGGTGATGGTGTGTTGCACAAATAAGACCGCACATACAGAGAAGGGTGTAAGCGTGGTGACGGCGTGTTGCACAAATAAGACCGCACATACAGAGAAGGGTGTAAGCGTGGTGATGGCGTGTTGCACTAATAAGACCGCACATACAGAGAAGGGTGTAAGCGTGGTGATGGCGTGTTGCACTAATAAAACCGCACATACAAAGAAGGGTGTAAGCATGATGATGGCGTGTTGCACTAATAAGACCGCACATACAAAGAAGGGTGTAAGCGTGATGATGGCGTGTTGCACTAATAAGACCGCACATACAGAGAAGGGTGTAAGCGTGGTGATGGCCTGTTGCACTAATAAGACCGCACATACAAAGAAGGGTGTAAGCATGATGATGGCGTGTTGCACTAATAAGACTGCACATACAGAGAAGGGTGTAAGCGTGGTGATGGCGTGTTGCACTAATAAGACCGCACATACAAAGAAGGGTGTAAGTGTGATGATGGCGTGCTGCACAAATAAGACAGTACATACAGAGAAGGGTGTAAGCGTGATGATGGAGTGCTGTGAAAATAAAGGTTGGATGTATACGATCATCGAAGGTGTATGCACCCTGCTGAGCTCTATGATTTCTCGGTCAGAACACTTATGCCGCGTACACACGAGCGGATTTTCCGTCAGAAAAAACTTGGATGGTTTTTCCGACGGAATTCCGCTCAAGCTTGCCTTGCATACACACGGGTCACACAAAAAGTTCGCTGAACTTTCGACCGCCAAGAACGCGGTGAAGTACAACACTACGACGAGCCGAGAAAATTAAGTTCAATGCTTCCGAGCATGCGTCAAATTGTTTCCGAGCATACGTAGGAATTTTGCACGTCGGAATTGCATACAGACGATCACATTTTCCGATAGGAACTTTTTCCGACTGAAAAATTGAGAACCTGCTCTCAATCTTTTGCTGGCTGGAATTCGGCCAGCAAAAAGTCAGATGGAGCGTACACACGGTCGCATTTTCCGACCGAAAGCTCTCATCGGTCTTTTGCTGGCCGAATTTCCGATCGTGTGTACGGGGCATTAAGGGAGGCCAAATGGTTCAGCATGTATAGGAGCACAGCACGTCAGGATATGTCTTTCTCGGGAAAGAAAATCATCACCGCTCTAGAAAGGTCAATCAGGAACAGACATCTCCTCCATGCTGGAAGTAACCGGTGCCGGCAATGCTTATAATGAAGTAGTAAGAAGAAGTCCTGGACAGCCGCACTCAAAATAATGTTTTACCCTTATTGAATGATGATCATAAAAGATGCATGCTACAGCAGAAAAATGACGCGTTTCACACTGTAGTCAGTGCTTAATCATAGTTAAGCACTGACTACAGTGTGAAACGCGTCAGCTTTCTTGCATTTTTCTGCTGTGGCATGTATCTTTCATGATCATCATTTAATAAAGGTAAAACATTATTTTGAGTGCGGCTGTCCAGGACTTCTTCTTACTACTTCTTTTCTCGGGAACACATGGGGGGGGGGAGAATTTACTAAAACTGGAGCACACAGAATCTGGTGCAGCCTTGCATAGTAACCAATCAGCTTCTAACTTCAGCTTGTTTGGTTAAAATGTAACTCCACTTTCGTGGGGAGAGGGGAATAGCGAAAAAAAAATAATAATAATAATATAGCGTATACAGTTGTGACACAGTCATATTGCAATTGGATAGAATTGGCTGCAGAATAGGTAAGTACATCGATTTTTGCTTTACAGGGTTAGATAGATTAGGTTTAGAATGTGTCAGAGAGCAGGTTTAGAGTTAGTTCTTTTTTGCCCGGACTTACACTTTAAGACGGAATTAAACCATCCTGTCATTTACAGCAAAGGAAGCTGCTTCTGTTTGATCTGCAGCTGCCATGGTGCTGCACATGTGATCAGTTATGACACCGGCCATTTGATGGTTTGACCGTTTGGTTGAGGACACAAGCAAACGTGACAGTTAGCAACCCTGGCATTCCAGGAATGTAACCTTTTTTTTTTTTAAACCATCAAATCGATGGGTTTAGTTCTACTTTATGATTTACTGATGGGGCTTTGGGCTTCAGCAAAATGGCCGCCTCCGACAAGAAGAAACAGGAGTGATGCTGGAGGCAATTTACAGCACACAAGAATGGTGGTAGCTTAACCACTTGACATCCGCGCTATAGCCAAATGACGGCTACAGCGCGGACCTGAATTCCCGGGAGGCCGTCATATGACGGCCTCCCCTGTGCACGCGCCCTGCGCGTGTCCTACAGGGCGCGCGGGGAGGGCGCTGTGATCACCGAGTCACTGAGACTTGAGTGATCACCGATCCGAGTAAGGGGCCAGTCCTGGCCCCTTACCATGTGATCAGCTGTCAGCCAATGACAGCTGATCACATGATCAAAACAAAAGCTCAGTGATCGTTTTTTTTTTTTTTTTCTCCTCGCGCTGACAGTGCAGGGAGAAAAAAAAGCCGATCACCAGCCCATCAGCAAGGGACATCGGTCCCGAAGAGGAAGAGGCAATAATGCCTCATATGTGCCACCTGCCATTGCCACCAGTGCCACCTATCAATGCCTACAAGTACCACCTATCAATGCCTATGAGTG
This sequence comes from Aquarana catesbeiana, assembly GCF_042186555.1. NCBI lineage: Eukaryota > Metazoa > Chordata > Amphibia > Anura > Ranidae > Aquarana > Aquarana catesbeiana. The sequence continues at coordinate 235,046,958 of NC_133335.1, read as the reverse complement.
CCACCTATCAATGCCTACCAGTGGTGCCAATCAGTGCCACCTAGCAGTGTTGCCTATCAGTGTAACCGATCGGTGCCCATTATTGCCACCCATCAGTGCCCATCACTGCCACCCATCAGTGCCCATCACTGACACCTATCTGTGGCCATCAGTGCCACCTCATCAGCATACATCAATGAAGGAGAAAAATTACCTTTTTTAAAATTTTATAATAAAAAAAAAAAATTTTAAATTCGGTCTTTTTACATTTTTTTAACAAAAAAATAAAAACCGCACAGGTGATCAAATACCACCAAAAAGAAAGCTCTATTTGTGGGAAAAAAAATGATACAAATTTCATATGTGTACAGTGTTGTATGACCGCGTAATTGTCATTCAAAGTGCGACAGCCCTGAAAGTTGAAAATTGGTCTGGATAGTAGGAGGGGGGGGGTTTAAGTGCCCAGTAAGCAAGTGGTTAAATATTAATGTGGAATGTATTTTCTTTGCTAAAGAACATTTATATATTTTCTTATCAAGTTGTTATGGGTAAAGTTCCCGCTTTAACTGAACAAGCTGGAAGTTTACAAGCTGAAGTTAGAAGCTGATTGGTTGCTATGCAGAGCTGCTCCACATTTTGTGTGCTCCCCCCACGGTGTCTACATACTGCAGCTGCTGACTTTTAATATAAGGACACTTACCTGTCCTGGAACCCAGCTGATGTTTCCATCGGCTCTCGGGTACTTCTGCCACCATTCTCTCGGGTACTTCTGCCACCATTGGCTCTCGGGTACTTCTGCCACCATTGGCTCTCGGGTACTTCTGCCACCATTGGCTCTCGGGTACTTCTGCCACCATTGGCTCTCGGGTACTTCTGCCGCCATTGGCTCTCGGGTACTTCTGCCACCATTGGCTGTAAGGCAAACCGGCATTAAAGCCTTGTGGCTTCACAGCCGGTTCCCTACTGCCCTTTATAAATGGCCCGGTGGGGAAAGGAGGAGGAGGAGCGGGGGAGCCGAACTTCTGAAGAATCTTACCGCGGCGCGATTTCTCGGAAGTGGGGACAGGTACTTCTCAAAAACAGGTACCTGCCACCCGCTCCCCTCACCTGTAAGGTGCTAAATGTGGCACCGGAAGGGGGGCGGCAGATTAGCGGAGCTTCCACTTTTGGGTGGAACTCCGCTTTAAGAGAAATGAGGCAAGTATATGCTTATAAGTGATTATCAGTCATCATATGTGAAAGTCAAGCTAGTTGGGCCTGGTTCACGCTATCGCACATGCGGGAATCGCACCTGTTTCTCCACCTACAGGCAAAAACGCACGGGGCTGCCATTCATTCCTAATGGTACCCTCCACTCATCTAAAGATGTAACGCGTTTGTGGGTGTTGGGGACCGCCGGGAAATTGCATTGGTCCAAAAGCACCATGCTATCTCTCCCGGCTGCTGCGTTTCGCAAACGGTGCAGGAGCCTTTTTTCCTTCTTGGAAAGCCGACACAGCGGCCCATTCAAACGCAGGCCTGCAATCGTGTGAACCAGGCCTAAAGGGATTTCTCTTCACACTCTGTCTTCACACACGGTGGGGTGTGGTGATTTGGTCTTGAAGGAGGTCTTTGGTTTTCTAATATAGGATGAGAGGTAAGGGTGGGGTAGATTAGAGCGAAGGAGTGGAGAGATGAGGGGAAAGGACAGGTCTTGAAGGAGGAGGGTGGTACCAATTAATATGGGAGGTGGGCAAAGGAGAGTGTAAAGAGAAAAAAAAAGGAATGAGTGGTGAAGGTGTGTGATGTATAAAGGTCTAATCCAGGGTTAGGCAACCTCGGCACTCCAGCTGTTCTGAAACTACAAATCCCATCATGTCTCTGCCTCTAGGAGTCATGCCTGGGATTGTCAGGGTCTTACCAATGTCTCGTGGGACATGTAGTTTCACCACAGCTGGAGGGCCGAGGTTGCCTATCCCTGGTCTAATCCATAAGGCACATATACTGTATATACTTGAGTATAAGTCGACCCGAATATAAGCCGAGGCACATAATTTTACCAAAAAGACCTGGGAAAACTTATTGACTCGAGTATAAGCCTAGGGTGAGAAATGCGCAGCTACTGTAAGTGGAAAAGAGGGTCAACAATGCCCATTTACAGCCTCACTGTGCCCATTTGCAGCCTCACTGTGCCCATTTGCAGCCATAGGTCCCCTGAACTTCAAACTCGGTAGTTAAGGGTTCCTAGACGCCCCCTAGCTGCAGCCAAAATTTGGGGTCTCTGAACCCAGAGGGTCCCGAAATGACATTGCTGCAGATGGACACAGTTGACCGAATTTGGGGCCCCGTATCTCGGGGCCACTTGGTGCTAGGAACTTGGTGTGTAAACCAAGTGGAACTAGCACTACAACATATCCAAAGCTGGGGTTCCTAGCACCAAGTGGCCCCAAAATACAGGGCTACAAAGTCGGTTCGGAAAATGTCAAGCACTTTTCTGCAGCAGAGAATGACATTTTCTGAACCAAATTTGGGGCCCCGTATCTCAAGGCCACTTGATGCTAGGAACCCCAAATTTAGTGTGCAGTGGAACTAGCCCTACAACATATCCAAAGCTGGGGTTCCTAGCACCAAGTTCGATTCAGAAAATGTAAAGCACTTTTCTGCAGCAGAGAATGACATTTTCCGAACTGACTTTGAGGCCCCGTATCTCGGCGCCACTTGGTGCTAGGAACCCCAGCTTTGGATATATTGTAGTGCTAGTTTGACTAGGTTAGCACACCAAATTTAGAGTTCCTAGCACCAAGTGGCCCTGAGATACCGGGCCCCAAAATCAGTTCGGAAAATGTCATTCTCTGCTGCAGAAAAGTCCTTGACTCGAGTAAAAGCCGAGGGGGGCATTTTCAGCACAAAAAAAGTGCTGAAAAACTCAGATATATCATCAGATTTATATTCCCAGGTGACACTGGAATTTATACGAAATGGAACCAGGTTTTCCTGAATGTGCCTTCTGATGTAGAGCAGCACAATGGATTACCGGTTGGCACTTCCGCCTTGCAACCCTTGGGTTCCGCAATTCACATCCTGGTCAGGACACGATTTGCATAGATTTTTGCATGTTTTCCCTGTGCTTGTGTGGGTTTCCTTCAACACTCCAGACATGCTGGTGAGGTAATTGGCTGTAGTAGGTGTATGTATGTATGTCTCCGCATTAACCACTTGAGCCCTGGAAGGTTTTACCCCCCTTCATGACCAGGCCATTTTTTCCCTATTTATTACTGCACTACTTTACTTTGCAATTGCGCGGTCATGCAGCGCTGTACCCAAACGACATGTATATATATATTTTTTTTTTCCACAGAAATAGAGCTTTCTTTCGATAGTATTTGACCACCACTGGGTTTTTTAGTGTCTATTTCGGAACCCACATGTCCCCTCAACAAACAAGGGACCGCGAGAATAGTGATTTTAATGTGCCGAAAATACCTAAAAAAAACAATACATACGTAAATTTTATTCTTACATGAAAAATAGTTCCCTCATAAATATAAAAACAGTTGTCAGCAGCTGCATGAGTAAACATACATTTAAGTGCAAAGTAAAGAAAAAATGGATCAAAGGGTTTTTGCCCAATGAGAGCTTCCTCAGGATCCACTTTGTCTTGTTATCTTTACAACAATGCAGCTGATGAATAATACAAATAATATGAATAATACAGTTAATATGATACACTACAGAAAAATTGAATATATAGGTTTTGTTTTTTTTTGTACCATATCATAATAATTTTTATTGCATTATTCATCAGCTGCATTGTTGTAAAGATTACAAGACGAAGTGGAAATTTTATTCTTGCATTAAAAATAGTTCCCCCGTAAATTTAAAAACAGTAGTCAGCAGCTGCATGAGTAAACATACATTTGAGTACGTAGAAGTGAAGAAAAGATGGGTCGACGTGTTTCGCCCGATGAGGGCTTCCTCAGGATCCACTTTGTCTTGTAATCTTTACAGCAATGCAGTTGATAAATAATACAATTAATAAAATATATATATATAATGAAAATCTTATTAATTTCTTCTCTCTCTCTCTCTCTCTCTCTCTCTCTCTCTCTGTGTATAGATAGATAGATAGATAGTTCTACCCTGTTTCCCCCAAAAATAAGACCTAGCGTGATTGTCGGTGATGGCTGCAATATAAGCCCTACCCCCCAAATAAGCCCCACCCTGAAAATAAGACCTACAAGGACTTTAACTAGGGCTTATTTGGGGGGTAGGGCTTATATAACAGCTATCACCGACAATCACGCTAGGTCTTATTTTCAGAGAAACGGTATATATAGATCTATATATCTAAATTTTTTTGTGTTTTTATTTTTTTCTGAGGTATTTTTGGCACATTAAAATCCTTATTCTCACTGTCCCTTTGCTTGTTAGGGATACATGTGGGTTATGAAATGCTTTGATTGTTCCAATATCGGGGATAGTGCCATATTTTTCTGTTGACCCCACACTTTACTATATATTCGTTTTAGTATAGTAGAAGAAATAACATCCTCTTTTTATTTATTTTTTTATTCCTGTAGGGGACAAGAAGAAGTATTGTGAAGCTGCCAGAGAGCGGGTAATGGACGTGATAGAGACCGCCAGGAGCAAACAATGTGAGCTACACAGCGCCAGCTTTCAGAGTGGGCAGCCTGCCCCGGGAACAGACCCTCCAGATACCTGGGTCTACCCGCTGGTGCAGATGAAACCGTTTGGTATCCATATAGACGAGCTAGTTACAGAAACATTACTGACAGAGGCCGAGAGAGGAGACCGGCTGCATCTGACCACCGGATATTTTAACCTGACACAGGGGTACATGGACCTAGTACTGGGCACCCGGGCTGACTATAACATTCTGCTCGCCTCCCCAGAAGTCAACGGCTTTTACGGGGCCCGGGGTATCGCAGGGGCCATACCATCTGCCTACGTGCATATAGAACATCAGTTTTACAATGAACTCTGTAGAAAAAGACAGCACCATCGTGTCCAGCTACGGGAATACTTTAGAGACCAATGGACATTTCATGCTAAAGGTAAGAACATTAGGCCTAGTACTCTGGCCTCCCATTAAAAAAATAGGGCCGGCTCAGCTTGCCTCCTGGACACCTGGGGTTTGAGAGGCACCAGGAAGCAGCAGCTTGGAGCAGAGAATCTTTTTTTTCCCTAATGTTATCCACAGGAAATCCAAAATGTTAGTGCGGACACCTGTTCCTTAGACAAGATTTCCCTCACTACTTCCTGTTGCATCTCCATAGAACATTAGAAGTGTGAGATGGCCACAAAGCTTGAAGAAGTCCAAGAGGATTTTTATTTCATGGCAAAAGAAAATGAAAAACCAACATGTTTCGAGGGGGACAGTGAGTTCAAAATTATACTGGACAACAGTTTTTAAAACAAACACTTATCCCATAATAATCCACGGTTTCCAGTCTGAACGTACTGCCAGCACTGCACCTTCAGTCTATCCTGGGGTCCATTCCTCCACCTTCAGTCTATCCTGGGGTCCATCCTTCCACCTTCAGTCTATCCTGGGGTCCATTCCTCCACCTTCAGTCTACCCCGGGGTCCATCCCTCCACCTTCAGTCTATCCTGGGGTCCATCCCTCCACCTACAGTCTACCCTGGGGTCCATCCCTCCACCTTCAGCCTATCCTGGGGTCCATCCCTCCACCTTCAGTCTATCCTGGGGTCCATTCCTCCACCTTCAGTCTACCCCGGGTCCATCCCTCCACCTTCAGTCTATCCTGGGGTCCATCCCTCCACCTACAGTCTACCCTGGGGTCCATCCCTCCACCTTCAGTCTATCCTGGGGATCCATTCCTCCACCTTCAGTCTACCCTGGGGTCTATCCCTCCACCTTCAGCCTATCCTGGGGTCCATTCCTCCACCTTCAGTCTACTCCGGGGTCCATCCCTCCACCTTCAGCCTATCCTGGGGTCCATCCCTCCACCTACAGTCTACCCCGGGGTCCATCCCTCCACCTTCAGTCTATCCTGGGGTCCATCCCTTCACCTACAGTCTACCCTGTGGTCCATTCCTCCACCTTCCATCTATCCTGGGGTCCAGCACTCCACCTTTTAGTCTATCCTGGGGTCCATTCCTCTACCTTCAGTTCACCCTGGAGTTCATCCATCCCTTCACCTTCAGTCTATCCTGGGGTCCAGCACTCCAACTTCCATTTATCCTGGGGTCCAGCACTCCATCTTCCATCTATCCTGGGGCCCAGCACTCCACCTTCCATTTATCCTGGGGTCCAGCACTCCATCTTCCATCTATCCTGGGGCCCAGCACTCCACCTTCAGTCTATCCTGGGATACATCCCTCCACCTTCAGTCTACCCTGGGGCCCATCCCTCCACCTTCAGTCTATCCTGGGGCCCATCCCCCACCTACAGTCTATCCTGGGGCCCATCCCTCCACCTTCAGTCTATCCTGGGGCCCATTCCTCCACCTTCAGTCTATCCTGGGGCCCATCCCTCCACCCACAGTATCCTGGGGCCCATCCCTCCACCTACAGTCTACCCTGGGGCCCATCCCTCCACCTTCAGTCTATCCGGGGGCCCATCCCTCCACCTTCAGTCTATCCGGGGGCCCATCCCTCCACCTACAGTCTACCCTGGGGCCCATCCCTCCTCCTACAGTCTACCTTGGGGCCCATCCCTCCACCTTCAGTCTATCCTGGGGTCCAGCACTCCAACTTCCATTTATCCTGCAGTCCAGCACTCCATCTTCCGTCTATCCTTGGGCCCAGCACTCCACCTTCCATCTGTCCTGGGGTCCATCCCTCCACCTTCAGTCTACCCTGGGGCCCATCCCTCCACCTTCAGTCTACCCTGGGGCCCATCCCTCCACCTACAGTCTACCCTGGGGCCCATCCCTCCACCTTCAGTCTACCCTGGGGCCCATCCCTCCACCTTCAGTCTACCCTGGGGCCCATCCTTCCACCTTCAGTCTACCCTGGGGCCCAACCCTCCACCTTCAGTCTACCCTGGGGGCCATTTCTTCACCTTTAGTCTACCCTGGGGCCCATCCCTCCACCTTCAGTCTACCCCGGGGCCCATCCCTCCACCTTCAGTCTACCCTGGGGCCCATCCCTCCACCCTCAGTCTACCCAGGGGCCCATCCCTCCACCTTCAGTCTACCCTGGGGCCCATCCCTCCACCTTCAGTCTACCCTGGGGTCCATCCCTCCACCTTCAGTCTACCCTGGGGTCCATCCCTCCACCTTCAGTCTACCCTGGGGTCCATCCCTCCACCTTCAGTCTACCCTGGGGTCCATCCCTCCACCTTCCCACCGAATCTCTGCATGAGAAAGTGAAGAGAAATCACCCCAACAGTACATAGACTTCAAGCATTCTAACCTTTCCCTACTCTGTCCAAAACTACATACATTTTAAAGCAAATTCAAACCCAAAAACAAAAAAGTCATATATTACAGCTTACCAGTGCTTAGATGTGGTGGCTGCATTCCTTTTTTTTTTATCAGGCTGAGAACATTCTCAACAATTACAGACAATACATGTTGATCCTGCAAGAAACGCCCTGTCCTTGTCACTTCCCCTGAGCTTAAAATAACGTAATGTGAATGTTATCAATCTTGTGTAAACTACCAATCCCATCAATCCATCATGTAATGGAGATGAACAACGGCAGACAGGGCGGTGAATAAGGGGGTACCATCAGTCCTCTACAGGGTCCGGGCCAGCAGGGGGGCCCAGGCAGCAGGATGAATCGGATGTAGGCAGAGAGGGTGATCGGGGGGGGGGAGGGGGGGCAGTTACTGGAATGGATCCCCTGTATGGGTCTTTGAAGCAGCTGAAAGCTGACTTCTTCTCTCTCTCTCCTGATGGATTTCAGCTGCTGCAGAGAGTCATACAAGAGATCGGTTCCAGTAATTGCCCCCTTGCCACACTGAGCACCCTTCCTGTGCACAGTACATTCCTCCCCCCCCAGTGCTGCCGACTTCCCTTCCCTCCTTTCCACCGGCAGCAGTGAGCACAAAATCCTTCATGATGGAGAGTGGGGGAAGAGTCCGGTAAATATATCATGTTTGCCAGCCCCTTCCTTCCCTGAATGAACACAATGAGTGATTGGTATTGATCACTAACTGTGTTCATAACTGAAGCATTTGGCTGTATGGCATGGGCCCCCCCCCCCCTGTGTCAGGTTGTCTGTTTCTAACAGCAGCCCTGACGGCAGGCATGTTTGAAGTTCAGCCTTTGTGACATCCAATGCACCCTCCATAGATACAGTGGAAGAGCGAGCGTTGCCATCCAGTGACGGGACGTGTGCTACTGGCAGGATCATCAGGTTGGCTATAAGGCTACTTTCACACTGGAGCGGGGGGTGCGTTGGTGGTAAAGCGCCGGTAGTTTTAACGGCGCCTTACCGTAGTTTTAGCGGGGCTTTTTGGCCGCTAGCGGGGCGGCCAAAAAAAAGGTTAAAAGTGCCCCGGCCAAATCGCTTTGCAGGTGCTTCGCAGCGCTGCCCATTCATTTCAATGGGCAGGACGTTTTGGGAGCGGTGTATGCTGCTTGCAGGACTTTTTTTTTTCCCACCCCGCAAGCGCACCGCCCCTGTGTGAGAACACTCAGGGAGGCACGAGAGGCGCTTTACAAGCGCTATTTTTAGCGCTAAACTGCCTGAAAAGCGCCTCCAGTGTGAAAGGGGTCCAAAGAGGGGGGGGGGGGGGAGCCTGAAAACGAACGCAGCCACCACATCTGGTAAGGTGCCATATATAGGGCTGGAAGATTTTCTAAAAAAAAAAAAAAAAAAAAAAAATCTGCGATTTTCTTAAAAAGAACTCGATTCACGATTCGAATCGAGTTTTTTTTTTTTTCACCGCGCCGGTCCTGAGGAGCTGCGGGCAGGAGTTTTTAGGCGAGGCCGCGGCTTCGGCCTAGTCCGCGGCGTCCGGCCTCGCGGACTAGGCCTCGCAGCCTCACCTAAAAAAACTCCTGCCCGCAGCTACTCAGGACCGGCGCGGTGAAAGAAAAAGAAAAAAATCGGTTTGCCTAAATTTTGAATCGATTTGACCTCTCAACTCGATTCAAGATTTAAATCGATTTTTTTCCCCAGCCCTAGCCATATATGAATTTCTTTTTTTCTTTTTTGAGTGTGGATACGCTGTAATGTAGATGTACTGTAAGCTCCACCGATGAACTTTTAATCTCCTGTGGTCTTGTTTTTGCAGCATTTTCAGAAGGTGCGGTGACAAGTTTCTCTCTGCACAGGTTTCCTTTTCCCGCTTATAGCAGCGGACATCCAGCTCTCGATTTCCTAGCTCAGGTTGCAGAATAAATGCCAATTCCTGGCCGCATTTGGGCCGCAGCCTCCTATTTTCTTTTTTTTTTTTTTTAGCTTGAACTTTTAAAGGAAGTCCAATAATAAGGAGAATGTAAAATGTGGCCCAGATAACACAAGTCCGCGGTTCAGATGACTAAGTTCATCAAGCCTGGGCCGGCAGGAAGAGAGTGTGTGTGTGAAAGGTCTTTTGTTCCTCTTCTGCTTTCTCTGTTACAAAGAACTGAAGCTCAGGTGTCTCGATTTTTTATGTGAAACTGGCTGAACCTGACAGTCGAGTGACTGTAAATCCTGCTGTACACCCTGCCAGGAAACCACAGCAAAGTGCAGGCCTGTGTGTGTGTACAGGCAGCTGACGTGCGTTGTACATTTTCTTTTTTCATTTCTGTTCTGCTGCTGCGATGTGATCTCTCTCAGAATGAGATTTATTACGTGAAAGGAAAGGACCGGTTTCCCTTTGCTTATTCTGTGGCTTTTTTTTTTTTCTTTTTCTTTGTCACCCTCCACAGGTCTGTGGCTGTATCCAGCAGGTAAAAGCATGCCGTGCCTCACTCTCATTGGCTCTCCAAATTTCGGCTACAGGTCGGTCCACCGGGACTTGGAGACGCAGATCGCGCTGGTGACCGAGAACCAGGACCTGCAGCGGCAGCTCCATCAGGTGACTCCTCGGTGGGGAACGGAGGGAGTGCGAATGCTAATAATAGAGCTTTCTGGAAAAGGTTGCATTAAAGTGACACTAAAGTAAATTTTTTTTTTTTTTTTTTACATAACAAACATATTATTATTATTATACAGGATTTATATAGCGCCAACAGTTTGCGCAGCGCTTTACAACGTGAGGGCAGACAGTACACTTACAATACAAATCCATACAGGAGGGATCAGAGGGCCCTGCTCGCTTACAATCTAGAATATATCATACTTACCTCCACTGTACAGCTCGTTTTGCACAGAGTGGCCCCGATCCTCCTCTTCTGGGGTCCCTCGGCGGCTCTCTCGGCTCCTCCCCGCTTCAGATAACCCCCTGGGAAAAGCTCTCTCCCGGGGGGGGGGTGTTGCCTTGCGGGCGCACTCCCGAGTCCAGCAATCGTCGTCCATAGACGCCAAATGCAGGACTCGGCCCCCGCCCTCTGTCATTGGATTTGATTGACAGCAGCAGGAGCCAATGGCTATCAATCTATCCAATCAACAGCCGAGAACCCCAGGCCGAGAGACGGCGCGTCCCCGTGGGACAAGTTCGAGGGTTCAGGTAAGTAAAACAGGGGGGCTGGGGGGCCGGTCACTGCCAGGTATTTTTTCACCTTAATGCATAGAATGCATTAAGGTGAAAAAACACAAAAGGTTTACAACCCCTTTAACCACTTGCCACCCAGGCCAATTCTGACACTTCTCTCTAGGGTTGTCCCGATACCACTTTTTTAGGACCGAGTACAAGTACCGATACTTTTCTTCAAGTACTCGCCGATACCGATTACCGATACTTTTTTTTTAATGTCACGTGACAGTTTTTTTTCTTGCTATTTTTTTTGGGGGGGGGGGTGAACGTTATATGTGTGTGTGTTTTTTTTTGTTTTTGTTTTTTTTTGTTTTTTACAATTTTTATTTTTTACAATAATATTTTTTTATTCTTTTATTTTTTTATTTATTTTTTTTTTAATCAGCCCTTTTGGGGGGCTTCGGTGAGATATCAGGGGTCTTAACAGACCTCTGATATCTCCCCCTTGAGACAGAGAAAGAGACAGAGGATAGAGATTCCCCAGTGCCTTTCTCTGCAGCCTCAGCTGCACTGAGAATGAATGGAGAGAAGACAGCGGCTCCTCTCCATTCATAAACTGATACATCGTAATCACAAAAGATTACAATGTTTCAGTTATGTGAATGGTCAGCTGACTCTATCAATACACAAAGGAAGGAGGAGGAGGACGGAGGAACGGAGGGGGAGAACGGAGGGGACAGATAAGGAGAGAGGAACGGAGAGGCATAGAGAAGGAGAGAGGAACGGAGAGGCATAGAGAAGGAGAGAGGAACTGAGGGGGACAGATAAGGAGAGAGGAATGCAGGGGACAGCGGAGAGGCACAGAGGAACGGAGGGGGCATGTAGGAGGATGCATTGACAGTCAGCGGTGAGCGATCACCGCTGTATGTCACTAAAGCAGCTGAAAGCCGCTGGGGGAGAATCTTGTAACTCCCCCACGCGCCGATCACAGCTGTCCTCTAGGTATCGGGGAAGCATCGGGAGCATTTGCCCGAGTACAAGTACTTGGGCAAATGCTCGGTATCGGTGCCGATACCGATACTAGTATCGGTATCGGGACAACCCTACTTCTCTCCATGTAAAAATCATAATTTTTTTGCTAGAAAATTATTTAGAACCCCCAAGCATTATATATATTAGGGTTGCACTGATACCAACCATTTGCACGAGTACCGGTACTCGTGCAAATGCTCTGATGCTTGATCCAATACCTGTTGTGTCGGACCAGGCATCCTCAGTGTAGGGGGGGGTCGGGAACCCTCACAGGTAATCGGTGCGGCGGTGGAGAGAGTTACAAGCATCGATCCCCCCTGTATAGTCTTTCAATAAGGCCCCATTCACACTGGGGGCGGTTTGCAGGCGCTATTGCGCTACTAATAGCGCCTGCAAACCGACCTGAAACAGCCGCTGCTGTTGGGGCTTTCACACTGGAGCGGTGCGCTAGCAGGACGGGACAAAAAACTCCTGCTAGCGGCATCTTCGGAGCGGTGAAGGAGCGGAGTGTATACACCGCTGCTGCCCATTGAAATCAATGGGACAGCGCGGCTATACCGCCGGCAAAGCGCCTCTGCAGAGGTGCTTTGCGGTGGTTTTTAACCCTTTCTCGTCCGCTAGCGGGGGGTAAAACCGTCCCGCTAGCGGCCGAATACCGACGGTAAAGCGTCGCTAACAATAGCGGCGCTTTACCACCAACCCCGCGTGAAAGGGGCCTAAAGCAGCTGCATTGTATTGTAGTATTTGTAGCTGCTGACTTAAAAAAAAAAAAATTGGCAGAACTCCGCTTTAAGCACACGTTTTACACAGCATTTCTAAGCTTCAGGAAAGCAGGGGGCTGGGATCCTATATCATACGCTCCAAAACATACAGGGGAGAGCTGAGTGTAATCTGATACCTGAGTGGAGAAAAAGAACACACCACTTTCTGCACCGTTTCATAGGGAAACATGCACAGCTGAAGGTGTCAGTCACCTGCTGTGTGCTGGAGGGGTGGGGGGAGGGGTTTGCCTGGTGTTAGCATAGACCCCTGGTGCCAAGCCTGCAGCCCGCGAGCCACATGCGGCCCATTGGTATATGGTGTGTGGCCTTTGAACCTCAGCAGTCTGTAGTGGGAACATTGATTAGGGTAATAACACTGATCTCTAATAGCCTCATGTAACATCTTCCCAGTTCCGTATTGTCTTCTGCATCATCTCCCCAGCCAACAATGTATCCTGTCCTCACTCTCGGACCCTCATCTCCTCTATTATCTCTGCATTCTCTGACAGTCCTCTCCGGCATTACTTATATTTAACATTATGTGCAGCCCTTTAGGTGATGTCGGGGGCCACATTTGAGGACCCCTTTAGTTCATAAGTTAACAACCACTGGCAAAAACTGTGAGAAGTGACTTATGCTGATAGCAGAGGAATAACAGCGCAGACAGAAATCACACTCAGTGCTTTTGATTGAGGCAAGTACACACTATAGCAGGATATGCTTTGTTCATACTTGCCAACCGCGCTATAGCCAAAAGACGACTATAGCTCGGTCGTCCGGTTGTGAGAGGGCGTCAAGCGACATTCTCCCAAAACCTGGCACCCTCGCTAGGGGGTGTCCTGTGACCTGAATATCAGTGCCAATCAGTACAGCTTATCAGTGCCCATCAGTGTAGCTTAGTGCAGTCTATCAGTGCCCATCAGTGCAGCTTATCAGTGCAGTCTATCAGTGCCCATCAGTGCAGCTTATCAGTGCAGTCTATCAGTGCCCATCAGTGCAGTCTATCAGTGCAGCTTATCAGTGCCCACCAGTGCAGCTTATCAGTGCCCATCAGTGCAGCTTATCGGTGCCCATCAATGCAGCTTATTAGTGCAGCTTATCAGTGCAGTCTATCAGTGCCCATCAGTGCAGCTTATCGGTGCCCATCAATGCAGCTTATTAGTGCAGCTTATCAGTGCAGTCTATCAGTGCCCATCAGTGCAGCTTATCAGTGGTGCAGTCTATCAGTGCCCATCAGTGCAGCTTATCAGTGGTGCAGTCTATCAGTGCCCATCAGTGCAGCTTATCAGTGCCCATTGGTGAAGAAGAAAAATTACTTATTTGCAAAATTTTTTAACAAACGAAGGAAAAGGTTTTCTTTTTTTTTTTTTTTGCTTAGAAAAAGAAAAAATCCCCGTGGTGATTAACCACTTGCCGATTGTATAACTTACATATACGGTGGCAAAGTGGCACTGCTACCTAGAACGTGATCCGTCACTTCTGGGTCTGGGGCGAGCACGGGCACCGCTGTGATTATACACAGCAGGAGCTGATCGACGGGTACCATGGTCTTGATGTCCGCCAGCACCCGCCGATCCTTCGGTACAGAGGGAGAACGGTGGTCCTCCTATGTAAACAAGGCAGATCGCTGTTCTGTCAGTAGGGAAGGCCCTGGATCCTGTGTTCCTGCAAAGCGGGGACACAAATCCATGCCTTCCCCTAGTAAAAGCACCTCCCACGCTGTACACAAACAAACACTGGCTAGGCACACATTTAAGCCTTTAATCGCCCCTGATGTTAACCCCTTCCCAGCCAGTGTCATTAGTACAGTGACAGGGCTTTTTTTTTTTTTTTTAGCACTGTATTAGGGCCGGTTCACACTGGTACGATGTCAGAGATCGGATGTGATTCGCACTGCAGTGAAAATGACATGCGATCTCTGTGCGATGCGATTTCAGCCATAAAGATCGTATGGCTGAATTTGCATCAAACTCGCACAGGACCCTTTTTTTTTTTTGTCCGCAGCAGAATCGAATCGCATGGGTGTTCACACCCATGTGATCCGATTCCTGTTCGAGTTTGCAGATCACACTCTATAGATCACAGGTTAACTTTTACCTGACGCTCCCAGCAGTTTGCATAGGGCAGTGTGACCTGCCGCCGGGAAACACGCGATGCGGGAACCCCGCAGTGGATTCGCAAGGGTTCCCGCATCCCCGCAGTGTGAGCCGGCCCTTAGTGTCACTTGTCCCCAAAAAAGTGTCAGTGTCCGATTTTGCCTGTCGCAATATCGCAGTCCCGCTATAAGTCGCTGGTCGCCGCCATTACTAGTAAACATTTAAAAAAAAAAAAAAATCCCATAGTTTATAGACGCTATAAAATTTGTGCAAACCAATCAATATACGCTTATTGGGATTGTTTTCACCAAAAATATGTAGCAGAGTACATATTGTCTTAAATTTATGAAGAAATTTTTATTGGATGTGTTTTATAGCAGGAGATAAAAAAATATCGTTTTTTTTTTTTTTTTTCAAAATTGTCGCTCTGTTTTTTTTTGTTTATAGCGCAAACATTTTTTTTTAAAACGCAGAGGTGATCAAAAACCACCAAAAGAAAGCTCTATTTGTGGGGGGAAAAAAAGAACATCAATTTTATTTGGGTACAGCGTCGCACGACCGCGCAAATGTCAGTTAAAATAACGCAGGGCCGTATCGCAAAAAAAAAAATGGCCTGGTCATGAATGGGGATAATCTTCTGGATGGCAAATGGTTATGGTTAACTGATTCCTCCAGCCTGGAGTCCTTTATTTCAAAAGTGTCCCGCTGGGCCTTGTTTTTCTTGCGCTTGTATGTACGCTTCATCTCTATTTCCATGGGAGGCCACAATCGCGGTGTTCTGGGGGGGGCAGCAGTCCTGCAGAGATTGGCTGTCTGCATAGGAATGAGTGGGGGTCTTAGCAGAGACTAGGTCTGCATGGGGGGGGGGGTCTTAG